>NW_023425562.1:68144575-68514575 GCF_014108245.1 Pipistrellus kuhlii
TAAGACCCTTAAAGATCTCAATTCCCTTATCCTTTATAGTTGTATGAGGAAATAAAGAAATAAGTTTTAAAGAGGGAAATGTAAACACCAGAGACAACTATCTGAGACAGCTACCTCTGCAGGAAGTAATGTCTGTGGAGCCTGCATGCCATCCTGCGTCACTCCAGGTAAACACCAGCTCCTCTACTCCTCCTTAAGTCTGATAAACAAGGTGTCCAGAGAGATTGTCAGGGTTCCCATCATCCTGGGAGCCTGATGTGAAGGGTCCAGATCAAAGGTAAGGCCTCCCTGTGTGTGCCCAAAGGGGCACCATGAAGGTACAAAGCACATGAAGTTTGATTCTGTTCTACAGATATTTAAAGAATGCCTGCTCCCCATATATCTACAGAGTGCAGTCCATGACCGTCATTGTTTTCATGCGACTGTGGGTGCAGTCCCAAAGCATGGCACTTGGAGCTAAAGAGCAGGGAATTGCAAGTACAGTGAGCCTCATCATTCATGGATTGCATATTTTTAAAGTTACCTACTTGCTAAAATTGGCTTGTGACCCCCACATCAGTTCTCATGGAACTTTCGTGGTCATTGTGACAAGTGGAAAGTCGCAAAAACTTGGAGTCACTCACCATGCACATTCCCAGGTAAGGCTGACCAAGGTGATGTTCTGTTTATTGTTTCAGCTCTCAACAGTAAACAAGTGTCCTTTTCATAATCTATGTACTATGCCACATTTTTGTGCTTTTTATTGGAGATTTTGTTGTTTAAACAGGCTCACAATCACAGCACTGAAGTGCTGGCTAGTGTTCATAAGAGCAAAGAGGTTGTGATGTGCCTTGTGGAAATAATATAGTAGATAAACTTCATTCAGGCATGAGTTACAGTGCTATTGGCTGTGAGTTTGAAATTAATAACTCAACACTATATATTCAATAAGGTGTCTTCAATTATAAAGTTACACTAAACAAGGTTATATATTGATCGGTGATAAAAACGTGACCAGAGGCTCACAGGAACTAAACTCTGTTTTCCCCTGGAAGCAATGGTTCAGTGTTCTGCAAATAATAGGAATTGACTATATTGTGACATGAAATATAGCTGGAAGTGGCGGGTGAAGCTAGAGACACACATGAGGGAGTTTCTCAAAGGGCAGGACTGGGCCTTGTCTTGCTACTGGAGAGCCAATAGCACCATAACATGATTAGCTTTCTACTCTGTGAACCCTGTTAGAAAGATGGATTTGAAGGAGAATTTTGGCTAATGGAAGCTGGATTAAAACTACCCTCCAGGGTTCCTTTATCTGCAACAACCAACTACATACAATCTATAAGAACACATACACTTCTGAAAACATGATAGTGTATGTATTATGGGCTAAAATGTATCTTCTCAAAAGTTATACCCAAACCCCCAAAGTGGTCACATTAGGAGGTGGGGATCTTTGGGAAGTAGTTAGGTTTAGATGGGACTATGCAGGTAGAGCATCCATCATAGGACTAATGTCCTCATAAGAAGAGGCATCAGAGAGCCTGCCCTTCTAGCCTCCACAACTGAGAGAAATAAATGTCTGTCATGTAAGTTTTCCAGTCTATGGTATTTTGTGATGGCAGCTTAAGCAGATGAAAGCAGTACACAGCATATAAAATTCCTAAAGATGATTTCAGAGACAAAGTAGGCAGGCACATATTTTGTTGTTGTTGGAATAAAAAAAATATTAGTTTTGGGGTTAAATGTATGGTTATGTTTCTACTGAAAATCCAATGAGTTAAGGAAATCAATATTTTCTATGTCAACTTTTCCTGATTAATAAAATATACCATATACACATTTGCCTTCATGCACTTTTCTCTACTTTGGAAAACATTAGAAAAAGCAATGATTGTGAGGCAGGAGATTTGAATTCAAGCCTTAATTTTGTCACTAAATAGATGGCAACTCTATGCCTCAGTTCCTTGGTGCTTAAGTGGGGAAAATAATGTTGTGTCAGCTCAACCCAGATCACAGAGCCATTGCTAGGAGATAAACAAACCATAGCTTGAAAAGAATAATAAAATAAAAAGGCTATAAAGATGCAAAATAGGAACATGGCACAAATAGAAATTGCTTCTGAATTGCTGGGAATTCAGGCCTAAAACAATGCTTGGAAGCAAGAAAGTCATTTAGGACTTTGTACGTATCATATTGCACATCATGATTTAAGAACATCTGAGTAGCTAAGATATGTTACTGAGGAAATTCACACCTACCACTTGGTAATAGTCATCTCTATGGAACTCCCATTTTTACTCTCATCTGTGTGACAAATACACCCATATGCAAACTAGGTTCTGGTTCAACTAAAATTCTGGGGAAAGAAAAGAAAGAAAACTTGTACACAAAACTAAAGTGGTTAGTTAATTAATTTGTCCTGCCCGCTGATATCCCTGTACTCGTTATGTAATAAGTATTGTCCTAAATGTTCAGGGAATTGTACAGCAGCGTTAGGTCTAATCGGTGCCTTTGAGAAGATAACAATGCAGTTGGGGATAAACGAATGACACTAGGCGCTGCTAAGTAGAGCAGGGAAGTAGTACAAGAGATGTCACAGGCAGATTTGTGACAAGTGCTGACAGGATGTCAAGATTTCAGAGAAAGAAGAGATGAGTGAAAGCTGGAATAATTGAATTTCCTGCTGAAAAGAAGGGACTTGAGTCGGGCTTTGATGACTGACTAGGATTTTGATAGGAAAAGAGGTTGCGGATGGCTTTGCAAGTGGAAGAAATAAGGGTTCAAGAAGCCATGTATGAATCAACTAGCTGGGACCTCCTCAGAAGGGTCTCTACATACAGTGTACAGTGTCACCACAGTACAGTTGGGCTCAGACTGGAATCATGAATACACTGAGCACATAGTTTAGACCACAATCACCACAATCACCACTTCTGGATCATGGGGCCTTCACAGTACATGAACCCCAGAAACTGTAATTTAAAATGTGATGCCCACAATGAGTTCCATGGAAGCCTGATACCTTCTGAAACATAGCAATTGGTCTTGCCTTAAAAATAAAAACAGGAAGTCAATAAAGCTTAAGAAAGACTACTCATCATATCCCCAATGGATACTTTCAAAGCACATTATTGGATGCCCCAAATTGATTTTGGTGACAACCTTATTCCTGCCCTCTTTTTTAAGCTTTAAAGATTCTTTGATGGCAGGACACAATAAAGGGCAAATACTCTACTAGAGAAAAGGCAGAGTTCTTTTGATAGCTCAGAAGGTTGCCATACAGGGCCATGCAGGTTCTGCAACAGGGGACAGGGTAACCACAGAGAGAGGTGTAAGGGTGCAGCTTATGTATGGCAAGAGGAGTGGTGTTAGCCAATTTTCACGGGCTCTCTGTGAACTGGCCAATTCCAATGGTTTTGTGGGCTCCGAAGCAGAGGGGCGGTCCCTCATTGTTTGGTACCCGACCCCAGGCAATTTGGGTGAACAGTAATGGCCAGGAGGAAGTATAAGAACTTGAGAGGTGGAATGGTTGGGTGTGGACTTAATGAAGGAAACTGATCAGCTTCTAGCCAGAGCCTCAAAATTAGTTCAAGGCAGCATTTCCAAAACAACAACAGCAAAATATATCACTCCCTTCTGTGATCTCTGCAAACATTATAGGAACTAGAAGCCTGAAAACTACATTACTAAGGTTCCCTAGGGGGCAGGGCTCTCATTAGATGTGGACGTGGGGAGGCACTTATCTAAGATATAAACGGCAGAAGGGAAAGAAGATCTACTGCTGTTTCTCTAGCAAGTGGCAGAGCACACATGTGCCCTGTGGAAGTGAGGTTTTGTCATCCTTTTCAGATATTCCCCTGAGCATTGCCCCCCCTGGCTGGAGGCCCAACTGGAAGCTCCTGCAACTTCCTGACTCTGGTGATACTTGCATCTAATTCTAATGGTACCTTCACCTGATCTTTACAGCTCCAGCATTTTCAATGGGGTCATAGAATCCTAATCCCCCCATTGCCAATTCTTTTGGGTACAATTCCAATGTGGTTGCTGCTTCCTAAGCAAACCCCACCCTGAGAAGCCTTGCTATAGAACAAAATAAAATTGTTTTAGCTAGCATTCTCAGACACATTTGGCCACAGGACCTATCTCTCCATCCAATCCCTGTCCTCAAAGAAACATCTTCTGATGTCCTAAGAAATCTGTGTTGCATGGAGCACCTTTTGGAAAATGCCTAAGCATTTGTAGGGCATTTGGAAAATGCCCTTAGTATTAGGGGCAGAAATAGAATACTTGGGACCAGCTATAATTGTAAGAAATATTTATCATGCTCTGTTAACCATGATTGTTTTGTTCTGATTATAAAGAAAGCACATTTCAACCTGGCTGGGAGTAGCATGAGGGACCTGGAGCTCACCTGGAAATGCAGCCCATCCTCCATATCAGGGAACTGCCTATTATCATGGGAAGATTAACAATCTTGTTGCAGAAACCAGAGGAGCCAGGCCTTTTTGCAAACCCCACCCCTTTGCATACTCCCAGGCCCCATTGCCTGTAAACTGTCCATTTTGCATACCCATTCTTATCCTTTCTGCCTACTTCCCCATGTAATCTTTATTCTTCTACCAATATAAACAGCTGGCTTATAGTGGAGGGCAAAGCAGATTTTTGTGGGTGACCTGCTGCTCTCCCATACTGCCTGCATTATTGGAATGAATGCTTATATATGATTCAACTCTGTCTCTCCTTAATTGGCTTTAGGCTTCACTAGGAATCCAGAAGTGTGAGTGTGATCTCAGCTGTGTGACTTTGAGTAAGTCACATCACTTTTCAGGTCTTTAGTTTCTTCACTGGATCAAAGGAAGTGTTGCATGAAGTTCACTAGCAGGAGGTTTTGTAGCTCTAGTATATTTTGATTTTGTGAGAAATGGTATCCTTAAAAACTGTCACTGTTCAGGTATTGAAAGCAAAAAACAAAACCAAAAAACCCTACTGTATTTTGCTTTGCCTCTTTTTCTTTTTGGCTTAATTTGTGTAGATATTTTGAGATTTGAGCTAGGAAAAATCCAAGAGAATTGGCAGCATGTAAAAAAAAATGCTAGGTAGCTCTTACTGAAGTGATGTTGGTGCTTTTAGAACTCGTGACCCTAGACACATAGCAAGCTTCCTGACACTAGGAATATTCAAGTGGAGAATAGATGTTAGTTTAGCAAGGATGACTAAGAAAAGGGTTTGTCATTTCAGAAATTGTGGCTGTAAGGGATGGTACAGACCATCCATGGAGTCCCACATTTTAGAGATGAGGAAACAACTAACTAGAGAGCTTATATGGATTTCCCAAGGCCACACAATTAGTCAATGGTAGGAATGTGTTATTCTGCATCCCCGAAATTCATTTTAGGTCTTTGAAAAAGAAAAATCATTTTGAGCTTCATTTCACATCGTTTTGAAAAAGCAAAGTCATTTTGTTTCAGCGGGAAACAGTCAAGGTTGCCAGATATTGTGGGAGGCTGATAAGGTTGGAAAATCTGAAGTCAACCTTTTGATCTCAAACTTCTGTTTTGAGACTTCCTTTGCATGACCTGTGCACCAGCCCCAGGGTGCCCAAGGATGCCAGAGTAGTCAACAGACTGCTGAAGATTCTATATGGCATCCTCCATCCTCAAAAGACAGTCCTTCCTTCTCAGTCTCCACAGGCAGCCTGAAAAAACCTGAATACAAGCTAGCCTCTTCTGCATGGTGGTTTGAGAACAAATGACTCCCCCCAGAGAGACCACATAAATGTTTCTCTCTTTTTTTTTTCTTTCCCCTCCCTCTCTTCCACTCTCTCTAAACATCAATGGGGGGAAAATATATCCTCCAGTGACAATAAGTAAAAATAAATAACTAAATAACTAAATAAATAAATCTTAGAAAATGAATAAACAGCCTAGAAATAATAAGATTGTGAAATTACTCTAAAGGACTAAATTAGATTTAATAAAATAAATGCTTTTCAAGAAATATTGATGAAACAACTGGATATCTGTGACATTGTAATTTAGAAGAAATTACAGATGACCAAAATATATTTCTCAGATATGTTTTGTTTTCATCCAGGGTTCTTGGCTGAGAGCTCCCCAAACCACTTCCTGAGTGATAAGAGCAATGGGAGCATATTTTGTTATATTTGGTCTCTTGCTTTTTTTCCTGAAATTGCATCATAGGCATAAAGGTAAAATGGATGCTTTGCAATTCATAACAAGCTTTTTTCTCCACAACTGGGTTTATGTTAATGAGATGACTATGGAAAGCCCTTAAGGATAGGGGTTGGTTGCTAGGGGAACCAGGTGAAGAGAAAGCTGGAACTTTTAGTCCCACTTTTTCAGGGAGAAGAAGGGGCTGGAGCTTAAATCAACCATCAATGACCAATGATCAATGATTTAATCAATCATACTTCTGCAATAATGAAGCCTCCATAAAAACCCAAAAGACGAGGATTCAGAGAGCTTTGGAGATTTGGAAAAGTGGTACACTCAAAGAGAGTGTAGAAGCTCTGTGCTATGCGGTTAAATACCTTTCCCTATGCATCTCTTATTCAGCTGTTCCTGAATTATATCCTTTTGTAATGAAGTGATAGTTTAGTAAGTAAAATGCTTCTCTGAGTTCTGCTCGACACTCTAGCAAATTAATCAACCCCAAGCAGGAAGTTGAGGAGTCACTGGAACTTTCAATCTACATACTGCATAGCTAGTCTGCCAAACTATGGGTGACAACTGAAATGGAGAACAGTTTCAGTACTGAGCTCTTAACCTATGGAATCTGATGCTATATATGGGTACAGTGTCAGAATTGATTTGAACGTTAGGACACCCAGTGGTGTTAGAAAATTGCTTATTGGTTGGTATGGAAAACCCGCTTTCCCACACACACATTGCAAAAGGATTCAGACCTCTTTAATATCCATATGAAATCTTTTGATCCTTACCTCCCACCATAATAGTCCCAAATTAATATGAAATAAATTATAGCCCTAGATGTAAAGGCTAGAATTATAATTTTTCCAAAAGGAAATCTTTCTCCCTTCTTGATTTCAGAGAAGAAGGGAGAAAGAGAGAGAATCAGAAACATTAATGATGAGAAGGAGTCATCGATCAGCTGCCACCTGCATGCCTCCTACTGGGGATCAACCTGGGCATGTGCTTTGACAGGGAATGGACTCATGACCTCCTGGTTCATAGGTTGACACTCAAACACTGAGCCACACCTGCTGGACTAGGACAATATTTCTTATTGTGACATAGCGAATTTTTTGTTGCTGTTAAAGACACTAAGTATAAATTGAGCTTAAAATTACAAATTTCTCAATAAAGGTACATTAAGAAAGTGAGCAGGTCAGTCACAAATTGTGGAAAAAGATAAAGGACTTCTTATAGAACACCTACAAATTAATAATCAAATTGAAAACTACCTAATAAAAATTATCAAAGACAAAAGCATATAGAAGCATGATTAATAAGCATGGAAATTAAAAGCTCATTGAAATACCACTATATCCACTGTGTAAGCTAACACTTATAAAAAGACTGTTAATACCAATTTTTGGCAAGGATGGGGAACAATTAGAACTCTTCTTCAATTTTATGGTTAGACTGTAAAATGCTACAATCATCTTGAAAAACTAGTTGACTATTTTTAAAAAAATTTCTGATATATTTTTATTGTTTCAGAAAGAGGGAGAAAGATATAGAAACATCAATAACAGAGAATCATTGATTAGCTGCCTCCTGCATGCCCCCTGCTGGAGATTGAGCCCCCAATCTGGTCATATGCCCTGACCTAGAATCTAACATTGACCTCCTGGTTTATGGGTTGATGCTCAACCACTGAACCATATGGGCCAGTTTGACAATTTCTTATAAATTAAGCATAGATTTATCATCATATTAACCAGACATTATATTCCTAAGTATATACATAAAAAATAAAAAATACAAGTGATCACACAAACACATAAACACATGTGCAAACACGCAAACTGTAAGAATGTATAATAGTCATAGCAGCTTTATTCATAATAGCCCCAGACCAAAAACAATTCAATGTCTATCAACAGGTAAATGTGTAAGCAACATTCAGTTTTCTCATAAATGGAAAACTACTCATTGATAGAAATGAATAAACTACTGATATAAACAACAATATGGACAGATTTCCAAATCATGTTGTCTGAAAGCAGTCAGACCTAAGTGTTCAATATATTAATAGTATATGATGCTGATTATGTGAAGGGCAAGAACAGACAACATTAATTTATAATTGAAAGAAATTTTAGGGACAAAATAGGCAGTGTCTTAGGAATAAAGAGGGTCCACGGGGAAGGAATGCATAGCTGAGGGCTTGGAGCCGCCAGAAGGTATACACTCACAGAGAGAAAAAAACCACAGGATAAAAGGAGTGGAAGACATACATTCACAGAAGACAAAGAAAAGTCACAGAGTATGGGGAAAAAGGAAACATGCCTTCAGAAAGGATAAAGAATTTTATCTGGGAATTTTATTTTTCAAACTTCGTGAGGCAAGAACCCATAAGGGGGGGATCTGCTCCGGCACCCCACTCTTCATAATGATACAAATTAGAACAATTGTTAACTCTCTGTATCCCTGGCTGGAAACAGTCATGAGAAAACTTCCAGAGCTCAGGGAAATTTTCTCTATTTTGATTTAGGTAATGGTGCTAGAAGTGTTATACTTTTCAAAACTTATCAAACTGTACACAAAATCTATATACTTAGTATAAACAAAATAAACATCAACTAAAAAATTTCCACTCTGTTATCCTGCTCCTACTTACCCAAAGTAATGAAAGCATTTTTAAAAAAATTATCTATTGTCCCCATTTTTCCCCCCATTGACCTCCTTCCCTCCCTCCCCAACACCCTACCCCAAGGACACACACTATTGTCTGTGTCTGAGGGCTATCAGATATGCATATAAATTCCCCACTCACTCTCTCCCCACCCACCCTCCCTGCTTTCCCCCTGAGATTTATCAATCTGTTCCATGCTTTTATGTCTCCGGATCTATTTTGTTCATCAGTTTATTTTGTTCATTAGATTCCATATATGAGTGAGATCATGTGATAGACATCTTTCTCCCACTAGCTTATTTCGCTTAGCATAATGAAAGGATTTTAAAAAAGATTCAGAAAGCCTTTGAGTGTTCAAAATTCTGGGTTGGGATATTTATGCCTTTGTGTTGCCTTTATTACAGATTCATTCAAATTATCTAGACTGTTTCAGATGATGGTTGTAAAGGTTAATAATACAAGAATACCCAATACATAGTACCATGTATGTGAAGAGTTCACTTCTCTATAGATGAAACAAGTCTCCCACCCCCGCCCTCCTCTGCACACAGAATCTGGTGTGGAGCCCACAGATAGAGGCTTTGGTAGAAACTGATGCATGAAAGGAAGGGGCAGGGGCTTCACTCCTCCTTTCTCACACTGCCCTTCCCAGAGTGGGTCCCGCGGCACCTGGCACCTCTGCTCGGCAGGAAATAGCTGGAGCACCACAGATGAAAGGAATTCTTTTGTGTCCAATTTACCACATTGGCTTCCACTAGAAAATCTTAGTAAATACTCTTACAGAACCTCTCAGCTTTGCTGGAAACACACCCTTTCTTGGCTTGTGCATAGCTTAAGAACGATGGAGCCAGGGTTCTCTGACAGGGCCTGTTCTCACCTACTCACACACGATGGGGGATCCAAATGCCACATGCAAGCCCTCGGTCTGGTCTCCCAAACACGAGTAATCTGCTCCTGGCCCTTGCATACCAGGGTCCTTCCTTTTTCATCATTAGCTTCAATTTTTCTTATTTTCTAGCTCTTCTCTCTCTCTCTCTTTCTCTCTCTCTCTCTCTCTCTCTCTTTATGATCTCTGCCTGCTTCCCTGAAGTTTTTCCTCCTACTGTCTCTTGATCTCAGAGAAGGAAGGGATATATTCATGACTACAAAATCCCATTTCTAGGAAATCATTGCTCTACAATGCTTTACTAAATCCCTCATAATGGGCAGAGATAGGAGGGAAGGACCATAGGTAAGCACAGACATGGTTGAATAAATCCGCAGCAAATGCTGAATTAATTTGAAAGAATTGCCCCAGCAGGGTACCGCCTGAGATGTGTGTTCCACAAACCACATTAAGATTACTCCTAGAACACCTTGCTTGCTCCATCTCAGGAAGAGTTTTAAGTATTAATTAATGAGAGATTAGTTCAGCTTCATGAGTTATCACTCTAATAAAATGGGTATTGAAGCACAAATCACAACTAGTTTGAGTGTGTTATTGCTATTCTCACAGACCTCCTTAATTCAACAATTAGGAAGCATGAACTGTAGTTTAATAGACATAATTTGATGGCATAATATTATTCATCTGGTGTGAGCCATTCATTTCCCAAATACATTTCAGGTCACGTGGAAAATGATTCTTTTCACAAGGCCCTACAGAGGCTGCGTTTTCCCTCCTCTATGCTATCTGTGCTTGGAAACCAGCGGGGAGGTTTTTCTGATGCAATCTCTGTTATTATTAGCTCTGGATCTTGGGCAAGCCACACCATCTTCTCAGGTGGACCAATTTGGCTACTGTCTTGACTCCGTAATAGGTGAAAGGTCTTGACTGCTTAATAAAACCAAGCTCTAGGTGCAGATGCCCAGTCTTATATCTCTCAGGTATATCCCTACAACAGCTAGAAGTTATGAATAACAAGTATTTTGAACTAAATTAAAAGTTGAATTTTAATAGTTGAATTAAAAATAAAATGAGAACTTTATGTAGAATTCAGTGAGTGCACATAAACTGTAGGTGATTTATTAAATCATGATTGTTTCTTTATGCAGTGCTTCTCATTTTATTTATGCTAAGAAAGTTAATAGTGTTATAGCTTTATAGCTTCTTTCAGGTCCTCCACATGGCTTTCCAGCGGTAATAGCATCCAGCCCTGACCCTCTTCTGCTTACTCAACCCTCATTTGAGTTTCCATCATCATTTTTGCCAGACAAAAAGTCCCTGGTCAATTTCTTTTTATTGTGGCCTCCTCTCCAATTCCTGGTTTTGTCATTCATGGTCCCTTTTGAAATTACTTCTTAGAGAAACTTTGATATTTTACTGGGACTTAAATTTTCTTATCTTAAATTATAGTAATTTAATGATAACAGTCTTGTTTGTTCTACAGAAATTTAATGCTAGTCATTCTTTTTCACTACTTATTGTCCAATTCAGCAAATGTTTACATTATTCTGAATCTGATCATTAAAAGGGGTAGAAAAACAATGGTGGAAATAAACATTAACTATGAAGAAAATATCTTGTGTTCCTTTTGTTGCTCTGCTGATAACTTAGTGTAAACCTTTCAAAACCTCACTTTACTTATCTATATACAGAAAATAACTATCCTCTCAAGGTTGATGTTAAAATCAATTGGGGATAATTCCACAATTGATGTGAAAACACTTTCAAAAATAAGAGTTCCATACTAAACCAAGAATAGCAAAGTAGTCACGCATATCAAAGCCTAAATTATTGACCTTTTCCCTGCAGAGCTGCTCTGTATAAAACTTACCTGCATCTTCAATTAGGTGCATGTCCTTTAGTCGCAAAACCAAACTAAGCATCTTCCTGCAGAAACTGTACTCCACTTTGTTCCATAATATGGCTAATCAAGTTACTTTTTAGTCACCCAGACATACAACATTGAAGCTATCTTTACCTAGATGGCCATGTCCTACTTTGGAGAGCATTATTATGGTTAATGCCTATTGACCCCATGTATCAGTTTCTGAATACTACAAACTAGGTGGCTTAGCACAAGAAACATTTATTTCCTTACTGTTTTGGAAGTTAAGGGTCAAATAATCTAGTTGCCAGTAAGGTTGGCTCCATTCCTGTCTCTTAACTTGTAGTGGTTGCCGACACATCACTCCAATCTCTGCCTCCATTTTTACATGGTATCTTCTGTGTGTTTCTTTGCATCTCCCCTCTTCTTATAAAGACAACAGTCATTAGGTTGAAAGCCAACCTCAATCCAGTATGACCTTTGTCAGCAATAGCAGGAGCTCAGCATTGCTGCTCTGAGTGTTCTGAGTCCATATATTCTTCTAACTTGTTCCCACCTGCACCAGGCTGTTTCTTCCTTGAACCCTGCCCACTGTACTAACTGTTGGGAACTTAGGCCAAGTTCCTCACTAGTTACAGGTGTTAGATCCAAGCCCCCCTGCCTAGGACGGGACCTCCTTGCATGCAGTCTTGGATAGAGAAGTCAAGGGAGGTTGTAGGTATATAAGAATAAGTATTGTTGAAGCCAGTGGCCACATAGCCATCAGACAAGACAATTCTTTATAGCAATCCCACATAGGCAGGCAGCTGGACACCTACTGGTAAACAGATACATCTTTCCTACAAAACAGCATGTCTCTGTACCCACAGTTAGTATCGGAGCAGCTGCACACTGCCCCACACTCACCCCCTTACATTATAGTGGTACCTGAACGCTCTGGCTTAGAGCTACAGCTTCAGAAGCTTGCCCAGCACACTGGCTGGTTAACATGGTAGCACCCTGACTGGTTAACATGGTAGCACACTGGCTGGTTAACATGCTAGCTACATCTGAGCTCTCTATAAGTTCTTAGCCTTACATCATAGCAGTATCAGCTATCAGCTCTGTCTGAGCTCCCCAGCTTCTCCTGCACATATAGGAGTCACATTCTCTGTGTCTACCGCCTCTGCTTCTCTGAGCTCTCTAGCCTCTGCTCAGCTGCTCTTTCTCTAGCCTCCCCTGGTCAGAAACCTGTATATTATCCCAGAGACAAAGAAGGCTAGTTGCCAACAGTGACATCAATCATTTGGGTTACAGAAAGGCACAGTGTACTGTGTGTCCTTACATCCATTCATGGTGTTTTAGCCTTGGGCACCCTGATTAGGCTCATATTCAGAGCAGCCTTGGCCATTCTGGTGTATTGACAACAAGGCCTCTGTGCTGACATTGGTCTTGACTATCTGGGGACCCTGACATGGTTCCCACAACCTCCTCTTAACTTGATTACAACTTTATTTCCAAAGAAGGCCATATTCACAGGTACTGGGGATTAAAACTTGAACATGTATTTTGGGGGGACATAATTCTAATCACCAAACCTGAAACATTATTAAAAGGTGGTGCCCTTTAATCTTTTTTTAAAAATTATTTATTTATTTATTTATTTATTTATTTATTTATTTATTTATTATTGATTATGGTCTCACATAATTGTCCTTATTCCCCCATTCCCATCCCAAACCCCTCCCTAGATATGCCCCCCTCTTAACCCTCGTTGTCCATGGCCACTGGCTAGGCTCATATGTATGCACACAAGTCCTTTGGTTGATCTCTTCCCCTTACCCCCATTTCCCCTTATTTTCCCTTTGAGGTTTGAGAGTCTGATCGTTGGTTCTCTTTCTCTGGATCTGTTTAATCTTTTAAAGTGCCTGGTTTTAAATGATAAATTCTGTAGTCACCAAACTTTGACACTCTATCCCCCTCCTCATCATCTCATCTACTTGCAGAACCAGAAAGGAATGTTTTCTTGGATCTTATCTATATAAACTATACCCACATCATGGTTCTTCAGTCCTGACATCTCTCATTCTGTTTTATCTCTCCATATTTGACACCCATCCTGGCCTAACCTGGTATTGTCTTAGAGACCTTCAGGTTCTGCTTTCAGGCTGTTCTTAACACACCAACTCCTCATTCCCAGATCGAACTATCAGCCATCTGCATGTCAAATCAGCCTCCTACATGATATATTTGTCTAGGGTGAAACTGCTTAGGCTTTGAGAAATATATAATTTGGAATTCATGCATTTTAATATTTTTCTCCTCCTATGGAAATAATGGATAGGAGTATAAAATATTTTTCTGTTTTTTGTCAAGAGTAAATTAAGTGTATACCATGTTTGTTGATATTCATGTTGATGTCCTTACGGCTTCTTGTTAAGTCCTTTGACTTTAACGCAGAGTAGAATGAGGAAGAGAACTGGAACAAAAAAGGAAGAACAATAAGCTAAAGCTCAGACATTTGCAATTGTTTCATAAATACAATATGATGTGCTTCTTTGGGTAAATATTGGAATTTTGAGTAAAGGGCATTCCTGATATTCCTGATTGTACTCTTAGTTTTATAATAACTTTGTGAAGCTTGCTTTGGGTTCATACAAATCTGTGAATTTATGTGGGAGATTTTCAGAACCTGATTGGGGTTTTGAGTCAGAAACTGTGGGAGGCACACATGACATCTGTCTGCTTTTCCCACCTCGTGACTAAAATTGTAGTATTTTTTACAGACTTAAACTCCCAGGGATGGAAGAAAAATTTGAGTGATTTCCAAACAACTAAGTCTGCCCTGCATTCAGCAACACAAATGAGTAACAGATCACCTTCCCAGGATGGTGAAGGTTGACTGTTTTAAAATTCTACACTAGAGAGGTGTAGTATTTCTCTTATTTAATACTCGAATGAATGCTGTGAGAGCCAGCCAGTTGTGTATGAAATCTATTTTATTTCAATGTACAGAAAATGGAAGAACATCTTTTATGTTCTATATTTTTTAAAAATATATATTTTATTGACTTTTTACAGAGAGGAAGAGAGAGGGGTAGAGAGTTAGAAACATCAATGAGAAAGAAACATTAATCAGCTGCCTCCTGCACACCTCCTACTGGGGATGTGCCTGCAACCTAGGTACATAACCTTGACTGGAATCGAACCTGGGACCCTTCAGCCCACAGACCGATGCTCTATCCACTGAGCCAAATGAGTTAGGGCTAGAAGAACATCTTTTAGAAACAGGTCTAGAATGAGCTGGAGGATTCTGGCATGGATAAGGGTTACTCTTTGGTATTTGGAGCTAATGTAAGCCATATAGGCTTCCAAGGACAGGAAATCCTGCAATGTATTTGATGGTGATTTTCTTTTGGTTTCGGCCAAATCACTCAGAGCAAAAGATTTTCTTAAAAGAAAAATTAAAAAAGAAAAGAAAGAAATAGTTCTGGCATGGTCAAAAGAAATGCTAGTGGGGTGTATTGAGAAATGAAACTTTTTGAATGAAGATAATAAGCAGATGAAGAAGTCTGATTTATACCCACAGCCACAGAGAGCCTGAATTGGGTGTCTGGGTCCTTGTTTTCTTCTAGTACATTACAAAGATGGTAGAAAAATTTCTTCCACGATGGGCCCCAGTGTGACTGGAAATAAGGGAAGTTTGATCTGAGAAAGATAAGCAAATCATAGCATTGGCCTTGATTGCATTTTAATCTGTGTGTTTGTGTATTTATACATGACACAGTGAAAATATGATACTGATTATGCTAATTAATAGTTATATACCCAAAGGAAATGCATAGTTTGCATATGACATACCCCCATCCTCCGGCTCCTTTTCTTCTTGTATCACCAAAGAAATGCTCTCAGGTTGAGGCTGGGTCTTGTAGAAGCTGGCACCATCCTTACCTACGTGGATGGACTGACCACAGGAGGAGACCAGTGCTGGCAAGGCTGATATTGTCAGCCTGGATCTCAATGCATTTGAGTGCAAATCTCAGACTGCTAGATTCTATCACAAGGTTCCTCCTAAGATCAATGTGGAGAAGAAAGAAATGTCTTTTTTTTTTTCTTTAGGAAAACAACTTTCCACTTTTCAGATAGTTCAGGGACTTTCCAGAAGCAGCACATGAAATAGTTTTTTCAAAAGGCAGCATCAATAACCAGAACTCATGGAAAATAAATTTTTCACAAAAATGTTTTATTTTCCATTATTTTTTCTTTTCTCATTAGAGAGAAGCTTTGAGAAAATGTCCTTGCCTTCTGGAGAGCTGTGAAGCCAACAGAAGCTCTGATCTAAAAGTGCAGTTCCCCAGATGGAGGATAGTGTGTATTCAATCCAGCCTAGGAGCCTCTCGATTGGCTGGTGGTAACATTCCAGGGAAACTGACAGCTGAGGAGCCTAAAGAGCTGTAGCTGAAATAACCACCTCTTTGTCTCTTTCCACAGTCTTCACCCTCTCCTCACCCCTCACAGTCTTCATCTTTTTTTTCTGTATGAGCAGAGGACATTTAGGATGCAGGGAGTACACAATTCTCAGAGGAGGGGCAGAGGAGACAGAAAGCAGTGGTTACATTAACCTTTGGCCTGGTAGGAAAACAAATGATTCTAGATACACTTGTGGATGTAGATAGAGCAGTGATCATGACAGCTTATTGAAGAAACATGGACCCAGGGTCTTTGCCTGACTCTGTACTTCAGTCCGGCTCCCCTGGACCCTCTCCCCAGTAGAGCCCTTTGATGTGCTTCCCTGTGGAATCCATTTTTAGTAAGAATCTTGCTAAGTCAGTTTATCAAAAATGCCTCACCTTCGATAGCTGATCAAACTCCTCATCCCCACCATCAACTGCAGATGATAGCTGACCACCCAGGCCTGCCTTCAGCAAAAATCCTATTAGGTCAGTTCATCCAGAGTGCACCCCTCAAGCCCCCAGATCATCAATGCCACCCCCTCCATCCCTGTAATTTGCTCCTTGGCTATTGTGGGGGAGAAAAAATAATTTTTCTTCTTTCCTTCTAAGTTCTTCTGAGTGAGCTATTAATCAAATTAACATGAGACAGATTAACAGGAGAAAACAACCACATTTATTATATGTATATGCAGGGGTTTTTATAAGAATCATGGGACCCAAGGACACATAGGACAGTTAAGGCTTATATGCCAGTCTTGAGCAGAAAGGTAATTCACATGATGATAGAAAAGCAAATGTTTGGTAAATATATTTTATTGATTTTTTACAGAGAGGAAAAGAAAGGAATAGAGAGAA
Organism: Pipistrellus kuhlii; assembly: GCF_014108245.1. NCBI lineage: Eukaryota > Metazoa > Chordata > Mammalia > Chiroptera > Vespertilionidae > Pipistrellus > Pipistrellus kuhlii. The sequence goes on from NW_023425562.1 coordinate 68,161,437, forward strand.
ACATCGATGAGAGAGAATCATCGATCAGCTGCCTCTTCCACACCCCCTACTGGGGATGTGCCTGCAACCAAGGTACATGCCCTTGACTGGGATCGAACCCAGGACCTTTCAGTCTGCAGGCCAACGCTCTATCCACTGAGCCAAACTGGTTTTGGCGTGTGTTAAGAATTTTTAAAACATGCAATACCTGACTAGTTAGTCAGGGGCTCTTATCTCTTTTTCCTTAGACTGTCAAATAAACAACACCCAGCACAACAATAGTCCTCTGATGTGAATTAATAAAAAATATTATACCAATTTTTTGGTCAGATTGGCAAAAAGATACATTTTTGGTGTGCTGTAGAATTTCAGTAATCAATTATGTGGGCCATGAGATGAAAAAGGTTGAAAATTGCTGATGTATGTGATAGCTTTCTGCTTGGAAAAAAGTTCTATCTAAATTATTTTAGGCAGTTAGGGAAAAGGTTTTTTGAGTCTTTTTTATTTTATTTTTTTAAATAACCAGCTTAAAATAATTAATATCCCAAAAGGCATATTTTGGGATGGCAAACTGCTTCTCCTCACTATAAATCCCCACTTATTCTGGTTGTATTTGGAATTGAGCCCAGTTCTATCCTGGAGTCCTATTGCAATAGTTTATTGAATCAAACCTGTCTTCACCACTTTTACCCTGTCTGACTTTGGCTTTATCTTGACAGCACTAAGGTATTCCAGCTAGTATTTTCATTAGGTTGGACACTGGTAGCAGTGTTTGGTCTTGATTGCTTACAGAGACAGAATCCTTCTCAGACAATTTTCCGCTCTTCTGTGTTCAGCCAACAAGATCTGAGAGGGGAGTCACTAGTCCAGCAGTCAGTCCCACAGCTTCCTTTCTGCAGCCCTGAAAAGCAAGCCTCCTGGTCTGCTCCAACTGGAAAGACAGTGTAAGTGTTGTTTGGTAACAGCAGCCAGACAGACTAACTGTAATGGCTTGAGTGTGAGGATTGGGTGTAGTTATTTTCTGGCAGGAGTCACCCAGACTATTCCAAATGGACTGAACTAGTGTTAACAGTGTCCATTCTATTTTCACTGCTGTTCCTATGCCAAACTGGACTTTCAGCAAGTATCAGCAAAGCAAAGAGCAAAGAGCTAAGCCCAGCCAGCGTGGCTTGGTGGTTGAGCATCTACCCATGCACCAGGAGGTTGCTGGTTCGATTCCCAAATCAGGCCATGACAAGGATTTGGGCTCCATCCCCAAAAAGTCCCCTCTGTGTCCAATTGTTAAAGATGGCCCAGCATTTTTTTTTTTTTTTTTTTTTTTTTTACCAAACATATGCTTTTCTATCGTCATGTGAATTACCTTTCTGCTCAAGAATGGCATATAAGCCTTAACTGTGCAGGAGGCAGCCAATGGATGATGTTTCTCTCTTGTTGATGTTTCTATCTCTCTCCCTCTCTCTAAAATCAATAAAACCATATAAAAAACAAAAAATAAAGAGCTAACAAGAATCTCTACTTCCTGTTGACCTGTGACATAGCTGCCCCAACTTGATAATTTTGTCAGGAAAACAGTAGCTCACAATGTAATAACTTATAGTACCATTTTACATTGTACTTGTTTTACATTTGACAATTTAAATTTATATTCTATTTCTCTTGTTTGTTTTAAAATAATTGTGTAACATTGACCAATGTTTTCTTCAATTTGTGATCACTTACTGCCTGCATCTGAGTGTTAAAATGTCTCCTTTCTTTTATGAAGTGATGTTTATAACAGATGACTTCTTTGATTTTTACATTTAATTAGGATAAAAAAATAAAGTGATCATCAATTTAATTAATAAAATACAAACATATTGGACTAAGAAATGCAAATGTTTGAGAATCTCGCTTCATTAATTTATTCAAACATTTGTTGAATATCTACTTAAATATGGATGCTAAAAGGCAGCACAATATATCCAGGAAAATATAATGTGAGCTACAATGAGAGCCACACATGCAATTTAAATTTTCTAATAACCTGGCTGGTGTGGCTTAGTTGGTTGGAGTGTCATTCCATACCACATGTGTCAAACACAAGGCCCGCGGGCCAAATCCGTCCCGCCAGGCCTTGCAATGTGGCCCGCACCGCGCTGTCATCACTGCACTCCGCTGCGTTTCCATCACAATGACAGTTTATGACTGTTCAGTAAACCATTCGGCCCACGATTTAGGCTGGATTTTAGATTTTGGCCCCTTCTCTGATTGAGTTCGACACCCTACCATACACCAAAAGGTTTTAGGTTCGAACCCTGGTCAGACTGTAGGTTTGATCCTCAGTCTGGGTGCATATAGGAGGCAGCTGGTTGATGTTCCTCTCTCACTCTCCTTTACTCTCTAAAATAAATTAAAAATATTAAAATTTCTAGTATCCACTTAAAAATAATTTTAATTTTAATAATATGTTTTATGTGACATATTGCATTCAAAATATTATTTTGACATATAATCAACATAAACAGTTATTAATGGGATATTTGATATATTTTATTTTTTCATACTAAGTTACTGAAAGGTAGTTCGTATCTGTGCATGAACTAGTGCTCCAAGAGTGCTCAGTAGCCCCAGGTGGTTCATAGTTACCTGATTGGACTATGCTCTTCTAAGGAGTTACAAGGTTAAGAAAATAGAGGATCTCTAGGAGATAAATTATCATTCAAAAGCAGTAAAAGAGAATAAGTGCACAAAAATGGGACTAAGCCTGTGAAAGTACTTGACTCCATGGGGATTTAGGAGGTTAGGGAGTGGGAGCATCTGGGCAGATGTTAAAATATGAGTAATGAGAGGAGGAAATAAAAAAAGGATCTATCTAGGAAGTATAACTGGGGTGGTGTCAGTGCAGGTGGTGTTGGTACTGAAACATCTAGCGTAGGGTTCCAGGCTCTGTGTTTTCCTGTGCTGACCACTGCCTTGCAGGCACATGTCACTCAGGGAAGCCTCTTCAAGGTTAGATAATAAAATTGCTTAAACTCATGTCTCTTGGCCTGGCTCCTTTCACCATGGACCTAACATCATCTTCCATCTCTGTGGTGCCCTTGCCTGAACCTCTGCCTTGGGGTGGGATAGGAACCCCTCTCCTAGTTCTTGGTTCCTTCATTGGCTGCTCAGCCTAGACATAGCAGCTGGTTTTTGTTCTTGTGTTGTTGGACTTCTTGGAGTTCTCCTTTACCCATTCAATTTATTAACACATTTTTTGGATTGAGTTTTTTTTTTGTTCAAGTAATCGAGGAGAATTTGTCTCCTGTTGGGACATTAATCAGTACATTCTTTTTCTCTCTCTTTTATAAAAAAAAAATTACTTTTGTTTTCCTTGTTGTTTTTATACTTTAACTAGAGGCACAGTGCATGAAATTTGTACACAGTGGGGGCGGGGGAGTCCCTTAGCCTGGCCTGCACCCTCTCCAATCCAGGACTCCTTGGGGGATATCTGATTGTCAATTGGGTCTAAACTGGCAACCAGATATCCTTCTTGCAATCTGGAACCACTGGCTCTTAATTGCTCACCTGCCTGGTAGCCTGATTGCCCCTAACTGCTCTCTTCTGCCAGCATGATCACCCTAACCGCATCTGCCTTAGCCCCCACCATCGTGGCTTTGTCCAGAAGGACATCCGGAAGGACATTTAGCCTAATTAGCATATCACCCTTTTATTGGTATAGATAAAGGGGGCTTTGGCAAACATGCCTCTATTCTACATGTAAGCAGATCTGATTTGGCATCATTGTGTGCAGCAAACTTTGTCTCACTTTTCTCTTATCCCTTGGGCCCTAGCATTTCAGCATACCCATCTACTTCCACATCTCTTTCCTAGGGCCACAAAACCAAACAAAGAGGCAGACAACTCCAGAATTAAACAGAGTTCATTAAGGGAATTTATAGACAGAAGCAGAGTAGCAAGACAGTGAAGGATCACTGTACTCATAAGGAGGTGAGGCTTGTTGTCCATATAACCATATTAGCAAGTGGAACTTGCTAATACAGGGGCTTATGGGCACATGCTTATTACTAGCTTTATAATCCAAAGCAGTAAACAACTTAATGGACCCACTTATCTACACAAGAACATTTTTTTCAGGTGATATGGGCAACCCCTCCTGGGGTAAACAGCTGGTCAACTTGCTTCCTAAGATGACATTGGTCAAGTATGAGGAATTATTTCACCTAACATCTTTCCAAGAATATGGCAGATCAGAAGTGTCAAGAAATTAATACACCCCAAGAACAGGAGTCAGCCAGTGACAAACAAGATTTAGGTAACAAATACCCAGCTCCCTTGCTTTGCAAGCAGGGTAATTTTGAAGGGTGTGAATTATATGTTCCCCTAGAGCTGTGGTCAGCAAACTGCCCTAGAGTGAAGTTCCAATCACCCACAGTTAACAATGAATGCTTTAATCTCACTTCCAGTATTTCCTGGAATCTCCTCTTCAATAAAATGCTTTCCCTGAATTCTTGTCTCAGAATCTGCTTCTGACAGAACCCAATTTACAACAAACAGTACAATACCCCAAGTTCACTGAAGTTGCATATGTTCAGTCACAGGGTGATTTGGCACAAATAAAACTTATAGGCTATTAATTATAATATCAACTCATCTATTACAATCTGAGGCAAATGAATTGGTCCTTTGAAAATCCTTAATATGCATTGAAGCTGTGAAGACATGTTGCTGAAACATCTGTTCATTTTATTTACTTCAGTCCAATCATTAGTCACTTCAGCCAGAAACACGGTGGTATATTCTGAATCCCCAGGGGACCACTGAAGCTTTCCACATTTGTTACTTAGTTTGGTGTTGCTGGGACACATCTGCCATCTCAACCACCTCCGTAATAAACTGAAATAAGCATAGCGCCACTCTCTCCAGGCTGTTGTGAGAATTCCTAAATATTGTTGTGAGACACATGGCACACAGGGAAGTGCTATGCGAATGTTAAGTAGCAAACGTGGGATCTCTATTTAAAGGCACCTGAGAAAACAGAGTTAGCGCTTAGAATTGGTGTTATTTTTCTACTCTGCACCACTGGTTACAAAGATCTTTTATTTGATAGGTTCCCTGGTCACTCGGCTATATTCTAACAATAAATAGTTTCTGGTCTCTATCATATCAACATTTTCCTTGTGAACTGATAACACAGAACTGACAGATCCACGTAAGGGTAGAATGACTAGTATAATTGATTGCAAAATGACCTAATCTTCCCCTCTTTGCACCCACTCCTTCTCCACGAGGCTTTGCAGTATGATACTTTCCCACCATGGGAAACCTGCCCCACTCCTTCACTCTGAGCTCAGCTCTCTGACTTGCTTTGTCCAATAGGATATTAGCTGACACAATATAAGCAAAGGCGTGAGATGGGTCTTTCATATTTTAGCTTGTTTTCTCTTGCATCTCTGTCTTTGCCATGAACCTGGGTAGTGCTTGAGGACAACAGGTAAGTCAAAGCCAAGGCACCAAAGTAACTCCAGGTAAAGCCAATCACAATGAGCTGAGAACAAGGTACTGCTCACACAGGTGAGTGGGTGTAGCCAAGAGCAGAGGAACCACCCAGCTAAATACAGACAAATTTAAACCCAGAAACATGGCCTAGATGTATGCTTATTCTTCTAAGTGATTGAATTTGGGGAGTTGTGGTAGGCAGGGTTATGGTAGTACACAGCCATACATATGCTCTGGTCAAATCTACCAGCCATTTCTGCCCAGGTGTTGACTAGTTCATTTTCCTACCTCATTTCCTCAGTATTGATGACTAGTGATCTGGTGCACAGATTCATGGACATTGAAAGGAAATTTATTAGAAGGTGGCCGGTGGGGCGCCATGGCTCAAAGGGTGTCTGCAGAGGAAACGGGGTCTTTCAGGCAGGTGAGGTCTCTTAGCCTAGTCTGCGGGGATCAGGCTGAAACCAACTCTCCAACATCCCCCAAGGGGTCCCAGAGTTCAAGAGGGCGTTCTGCAAAGTTACTGTTGTACAGGGTGTGGAACACAAATGCAAGTGTGCAGTAAACCAATCAGGGCTGACAGTGCCCAGCAACAACATAACCCACAGCCAAAGGTGGACTTGTGTGGCCCCACGAAGAATCGGGCTCCCTCCTCTCTGGTTTTGGCAGCTCCTGTGTTGAGCATCTGTGCCCTGTGGTTAGTATGCATCATAGCTTAGCATATTAGCTTTTTATATAGATAGATAGATACTCCCAGCCTTTCTGCAGTCTTATTGCCAAGATTTCACCTCCTCCTGACTCAAAGATTCCAAGCTTTTCAACATTTTCTTCCCTTGACATCATTCCTATCCTGCTATCAGCCAAATATGGAGGCAAATGGTTCAAACTTACAACTTCTCAATAAGTTTAATGCCCCTTTCACCTTTTATAACTGGAATTCATTATGACACAGCTGGCAGCCACAAAAAATATTCATTACTCTGACAGTTTAAAATAAATTTTCTTTGACATTCTCCAACCATTGTGGGAGCTGGAGAAACATACAGTGGGTGGGAAGAAGCTGATTGACAGACACTTCTAATATATTTTTACACAAAGGGATGCATCTATAGTTTCCACAGCACTTGACACTTGGGTTGGAACTGAAATAGCTAATTTTCCACAAATCATATATTTAGAAGTAAAATATATTCTGATTATATTTAATAATATATTTAATAATATATTCAAAAGAAGGTTCCTTTCTTTTCATGTACTCATGAAGCACATACATAGCTGGGGTTTTTTGTGGGGGCCTCTTTATTCCTTTAACTCATTGTAGTGCCCCTTTTCTCTTCCTTCCTTCCCCCAGTCAAAGCTCTAAAGTAGCCCCACAAAACACCAGGGGTTAGTGCAGACTTTACTGAGAAAGCAAGGAATGAAGTCAAGTTACCCATTATTTTGCAAAAATTCCATAAAGAATTTTCATCTTTAATTCTAGAGAGAGGGAACCTTATAAACCAACACTAACATAAACACCAAAGCCTCAATATTTAACATTATTTGGCTGATAGCATGTAGGATAAAACCTGGGAAAATGATATTTCCTTATTTATGCTCACACACAATATAACTCCAGAAAACTGAGGGCTTCAGAATTTCTGCCAAAACTGCCTCCTGAGCTCAGTTTTGGAGAAGATTCCTGAGCACTAGTTATGAAGAAGCTGTATCCAACAGAAATGGACTCAAAGGGGCAACCCTGTTGCAAGTTCTGGAGACAAGAGTGAAAACTTTCTGGAGCTTCCCCAACATTTGAAGCCTTAGTGGACACCATTGGTGAGGGTTAGAGCAGGAAAGGAAGAAAATAAAGACAGTCACTATCTTTTGACAATATTTGTGCTCAAGTGTGCCACACTGCTGTAGGTGCCCAGAAGCATATATTGGATTTGCTTTGCAGAGCATTGAAGGATCTGCTCTGTCAGATGGGGCAAGAGCTAGCAATGTGAATGTTATTCCTGGCTTTAAGGGAAAACATGAGTTTTATATGAATGCCATGTACTAGAAAGTCAATCTATTCTAAATTCCTTTAGTTTTGAAAGTTATTACTTTTTAAAAATTCTTTATTTGCCTTTAATTGCCAACACTTGATATTATGCATTAGAGAACCAAGACAGTGTGGGCTATAAAATATTCATTTCGGCTTCTAATTTTGTTTCTGAAGCCAAATAATAAAATGGAAATAAGAGAATATTCCAAAATGACTCATGAGATCCACAAAGGTCTAAAAAAATGATTTTTCACTCACAGATCATATCAGAATATACATAAATTAATGAATCATATATTAGTACTACTTTCCGGAGTGCTAACAGATGGCATTTCCTCTGAAGGAAAATGAAATTTACTCATCTCTGTAGAAATCCACTTGGATTAAAGGCAAGTGGCACAGGGTCCGGTGTCATTCAGGCAGCTAATTTCACCTCTCTGCATCCAGTATGTAAATTGGCCTCTCCACAAAAGTCCAGCTCCTTCTCTGCACAATGCAAACACACGATTAATTTAGAAATAATAAGTAGAAGTGTATTTTGCAAAGAAACTATCACATCCAGACTCAAAGAAGAAGAACTATAAAACCAAAGGCAGCTACATTAAAAATGAAGAAAAGTTACCATTGGCTACACTGAATTCATGTACATAGGAAAGGAATGAATATTACTGAAAGTGAAAGAAGGAGAACAACTGAGCTAGACCCACCTGGTCTGGATGCAATGATTATTGACTCAACTGGTCCATGTAGGGTTCTACACAACTTTCTTATCAGATACTATAGGCGTTGTGCCATATCTTCTTGATCTCTTTCACCATTTCATCAGTCCTCCCTTGTTTTCTGTTTTGTTTGATTTTATTTATTTATTATTTAAAATATATTTTTATTGATTTCAGAAAAGAAAGGAGAGGGAGAGAGATAGAAACATAAATTATGAGAGAGAATCATTGATCAGTTGCCTCATGCACACCCCACACTGGGGATCAAGCCTTTAACACAGGCATGTGCCCTGACCGGAAATCAAATTGTGACCTCCTGGTTCATAGGTCAATGCTCAACCACTGAGCCATGCCAGCTGGGCTATTTGGTTTTGCTTTTAATGGTCTTTACCTTGACTCTGTTCGAAGGTCTGTCATTGGGTTACTGGATCCATTTTGCCCACATATTCAAAGTTGGAAATGCCTTTGAGTTTAAGATCCTTTGGGGTGGATGTTAGCAAAGACTGGTGAGTATGGGAAGATGAAAGCCCAATTCCTATTTCAGAGCTCCTTTTAGGCTGGATCTAACCTAAAATCACACCTTTGCTTGCCTTCTTTCCCTCCCAACTTGCTTCTCTATCCCTTCACCGGTTTCTCCTGGGAGAAACATTCCTGACAAATGTTTGTTTCATACCTGCTCCTAGAAATCTAATCTAAGATCCTCTCCAGTAGATAGTTTTATCTAAGCACATGCTCATGGGACTTTCCTTCTCAGCATTGGTACCTGGCTTTAGCTTTTAGACACTCTTACAGGTGAGGTCCAAACACATTTTTTCAGAATATCCCAGAAAGATGTAGATAGCAATAGTATTCTGCACTTCCTCTTATTGGAAAAACCAGACCTGAGATTATCAAGAGCTTTAATTTTTCAATGACAGGAATAAAACAAGTAATTTTTTTCATTCTTATGATATATGAATAGGAGACTGATGAATTGCCTCCCTTGATAAACTGAAGAATACCCCTCCTCTCAGTCAACAGAAGTTAATAATTTCCCTATTGGAACTTATTCAAATTGGAGGTGAGTTAAAAGTTAACCCTGAATCTGAATATCTGAAGAAGAAATCATAATTAACTTACTTGGAACATTTTATTATATATTGGTTACCATGGATAATGGATATAGGACATTTGCCATGTGAATATCAGGAAGTGAATTTATTGACACAATGAGGACATTTTAATTCTCCTAGTCTAGAGCTCAAGTTGTTGATGTTAGGAGCAAATTCAATTTGTTACTTCCCTCTTACATTTACTTTCTTAATGGAAGTTTCTTTAAGAGGACTGGCCCTAGTCAAATTTATGTTCTCTGAGAATGTAAATAGACTTCTCAGAACCTTTCTTTCACTAATTCCTTATTTACTAATTCCTTAATTACAAATTCCTTAATACAGTATTTCCCAAAGTTAATGTTACAAAACCCTGTTTTTCATGGCATATTTGCTGCTATCGGCATGATGGTCAACTGATAAGTAACTTTTTATCTTTATTTACTTGACTTCTTTATCTCCTTCCATTAGTTTTTTATATGAGTCATCAGGTATAAAAATAAACATGAAAAATATGTGTCTACTATCGTCCTATTCACTAACTATTGTGAATATAGATATTCTTTCTATAAAAATTCAGAATGTATTTCTTCAGGGGCATAAGGTCTATTACATTTTAAAATAGTTTTATGTTTTGTTATTCTGCATGCATATATCTCTGTCTCCAATTAGGTTAGAAGCCCCAGGATAATGGAGTAGAAGTTAAAATACATTAATATTCAATTAATACAATTACAATCATAGTTCCAAAACTTACCAAGCATTGCCACTGAGAAGAAAGTTTTAATATTTGGGAAATAGTCTTAAAGGGCAAAGCCTTAGCATCTGCTCTTTACTCTCCCTGAGACAGTCTTCCCAGAGCTCTTATTACCACCTAAAACATACATTGTCTTTTCCCTCTAGAATGCAGATTGGATCAAGGCTTCATTGTACTTGCTGTTGTATCTCCAGAACAAGGCACATGGCAGAGGTTCAATATGTAATTGTGGGAGAAAAGAAGAAAGGAAGGGAGGGAGGAAGGGAGGGATGAAGGAAGGAAAGAAGAAAGGAAGGAAAGAAGGAAGGAAGGAAGGAAAGAAGGAAGGAAGGAAGGAAGGAAGGAAGGAAGGAAGGAAGGAAGGAAGGAAGGAAGGAAGGAAAGAAGGGAGGGAGAGAGGGAAGGAGGGAGGGAGGGAGGAACCTAATATGTATACATGGGCAGAGTATTTTTGTGTTTTTTGCCAGAATGAGGCTGCTTTTTACCCTTCTATTTAAAATATAATTAAAGAAATGTTCATTTATACCATTAAACAGCAGTATAAATGGCCCTCTGGAACTTTAGTAATTTAGGTATTAAAACAGGCATTAACTGAATTGAAAGCTGCATGGACATCTTGTTTTGGCCAGTTCACTTGAAACATGTGTTATAAAGAAGTTTAATTGACTCTAAATCTATTTAACATGGAAGCAATCAGGCTAAAAAGAGACGAGTTAAGTTTTCATGTGAGGAATCTTATGTCTGGGACACAGGTGGTAGGCTGAATGGAGGCAAAGAGAGGAGATGCCATTATCAGGGAGGGTTTCTAGATGTTCCGGGCATTTGCAATACTGTTATTTCCAAAAACAAATGACAAAAATAACAACAACAAAAAAGGGCAGCAAATCAGGTCAATTGGGAGATTCTGTTCTTCCCTTCTTATAGGAACTTTCTTAATTTTCATTGGAAGTCAATGGAGGGGCCCTAGCCTGTTTGGCTCAGTGGATAGAGTATCAGCCTGTGGATTGAAGGGTCCCAGGTTCAATCCCAGTCAAGGGCATGTACCTTAGTTGTAGACACAACCCCAGTATGGTGTGTGCAGGAGGCAGCTGATTGATGTTTCTCTCTCATTGACGTTTCTAACTCTCTCTCCCTCTCTCTTCCTCCCTGTGAAAAATCAATAAAATATATTAAAAAAAAGAAAAAAGAAAGTCAATGGAGGGAAAAGAGAAACTCGTTTATCAGAACTGACTGTAAAATCAACTACTTCTAAAATGTGAAAATTGATTATGATTCTTGATGTCACATTACGAGTTTTCTTCCCCCATAACCTACTAACATAACACCTTGGCTCTTATGTTGCAGCTGGTTCCAACATTAGAAAAGCCTTTTGCAGTCATTTCTTTATTTTAGTGATACTACTCATCTTTCACTCTTCCAAATTAGAAGTCTTACAGTCCTTGACCCCTGCCTTCCTTTATAACAATACTCAGCCTACCATCAAATCTTATTATCATTTCCTCCTTCAATATACCTCTTCTTTCACTTCAAGCAGCATTCCCTTTGTCCAGGGCAGGTCCCAGCAATTGCCATCTGATTATTTCACCAACCTGATAGCCGGAGCCACCAGTGAGCACAGGTTGTAAACACAGATTGTTCTGGGGGATTCCAGGTGATGGAGAGAGAAGCACAGAGAAGCAGAGGGATCGGATTCTAGATAATCAGCAGGGAACAATTGTTGTCAATGTTGCTTAATCAGAAGAAGACCCTTTGTTTGCTCAAGGAAAACTCTTGGTGATGTTTTGTTTTTTTTTCTGTTATTTTTATTTAGTTATGGTAACATGGTGCCCAGTGAGGATGCATTTCATGTAGAAATTGTTAGTTGATTTTTTTGAATAGGCAGAAACATGAATAAATTTTTTCTGCAATAAGGTAGACATTTATGGAAATGTCAGCCCCTTATACTGGGAAAAGTCTGTATGGTAGATTATATTATTGGCCTTGACTCTTTTGTCTCTCCCTGGTCTTGACATGGCTTCACTTTGGGAGGAGTTTACTTTAAGGTAAGGTGACCAGACGTCCCACTTTTGACGGGACAGTCCTGATTTTTAACAATTTGTCCCGCATCCCACGGTGTTTTAAAAATCAGGACCTTTTTAAAACACCGCGGCACGTGGGACAAATTGTTAAAAATCGGGACTGTCTAGCCAAAAGCTGTGAGAGGGTCCTCTAGTATCCAATGGAATACTAGTCAGCTAAAAGAAAAGATGAAATATTGCTATTTGCAACAACATGGGTAGATCCAGGTGCTTTTGTTGAATCTACAATGTTTATTTCTCTTGAAATTGAGTTTCAGAGTTTATAAAAACTCAATATTCTTACAGCCTTTTATGATTAAATAACATTTTTAAGGATTGTTGAAAAAAATAATATTGCTAGGTTATTATGCATTGTATTGATAGCATAATATTGCATTATTTAAATATCACAATTGAATTAAAATGATAAGCTATGAGTATGCCTATATAACACAGCCTTTTGTAATGTTAAATTGTAACTATGCATTTATATATTATTAGTTTAAAACGATTACTCTTGCATGTCTGGGCAAAATGGCAGAATGGTGCTACATGCAACCTCTTTCCTTTTTAAACCTGAAAATTGGACTAAAGTTAAATACCAGCAAAAGAGGTGACCATCAGAAGTTAAATGAGAAAAGAAGACAACACTCCATGTTCTAATGTTTGAGAAATGGCAGTGATATAAGTGAGAGACGGAAGAGGTTGTCATGACTCAGACCCCTACCCCACACTAAAGCAGTATGGGGAAAAAAATCTTTAGGAATCTGACCAAATTTTGAGCAGAGTGAATTAAAAGGGTGTGTACGCAGTTCAGAAATACTGTAAATGAAACATCTGTGAAAATAAGTGCTCCCACCACCTTGAGGGCTCTATAGAGATTAAAATTATATCAGGCTTTACCATTTTGTTTCTCCTGCAGTGCAAAAAGGTGAAATAGAAGACAAAATAATCATGACTCTGAACTAATTATCTCCAAAGATGAATGGGAATCTAGCAGAATAGAAGACAAAAGATAAATTTCTTTGAAGAAGAAAGAGGGGAAAGAGTAATGAGAATTGCCAGTGAAGTTTCTTTTTCCTTCCTGCTAGCTCACAGGTCTCACCTATATTATTCCTTTACTCGTTGAAAGGATTGGAAATTGACTTGGGGAGAAGCTCGTAATATTGGGGAATGGAACAACTGAAGGTCTTTGATGAAAATGATGCCCCTATGGCCCATTTTTGAATTGGGGAAAAGATCTGAAATGTGCAGATATCCACATATACCACCTAGACCAAATGGCGTGAACCTTGGTTCATGGAAGTTAAAATTTCATAAGAGAAAGTAGAAGTATTTCCAACCACCAATCCACTAATGCTGTAAAAATGTCCTCAATACACAGCTCTCGAACTGAAGGTCTGGGAGCAAGAGACCCAAGCCTCAGGAATTCAAAGAAATCTCACCTGCATCATTTATGAGTCAATTAAAAGTTCTGTTAAAGATTAAATTCAATTCACTCATATAAAATCATGAAAAAAACCATTAGTAAAACTAAGCAAATAGGAGTCTATTGGCACCTTAAAAATAAGGAAAAGTTCATCCTTAAAATATAATAATGTTTTGGAAATAATAACTATTAATATGATGTAAAAATACAATAATAAAGTGAAATATATGTTATTATATTTATAATATACTATAAATGAAAATGATAAAAGTAAATATTAAATGGTAATATAAAATACTGCAAGTCAAATAAAAGGAAAAGTCAATATTCAGTCCTATAAAAATTAAACCAAACAAAATTGCCTTACAACATACTTGTCTGTTTCCCAAAATGATTTTAAAAATGTATCAAACCAAATTCAGGATTTTGTAAGCCAATATTTGTTAATTTGTTGGGCGAACTTCTCAGTGTCCAAACTTTCCATCTATTTGGGAAAAATCTCCCATTGAGTTAGTTAGTGAAAAGTATAGTCAGAAATGTAAGGGAAAGATGTTCATTCCTCTTGCATCCAGGTAGAGAGGTAACATGCATATAACCTAAGCATAGCATTATATATATTAATTGACTTCAGAGAGAAAGTGAGAGAGAGATATAGAAACATCAATGATGAGAGAGAATCTTTGATTGGCTGCCTCCTGCACACTCCCTACTGGGGATCAAGCCTACAACTCTGGCATTTTCCCTTGACTGGAATTGAACCTGGAACCCTTCAACCTGCAGGCTGACAATCTATCAACTGAGCCAAACCAGCTAGGGCCATAGCATTTTTAAAAATTTATTTTATTGTTGACACATTCCAGATTGCCCCCGATTTGCTCCCCCTTTCCCCCTCTCTACCCATCTCCCACCCCACCCTGGAACCTTCACCTGTCTATTGTCTGTGTCCATGGGCTATGCAGTGTAAGTTCTTTAATTTCTTGCCACCTTCTCTCTGAGATCTGTCAGTCAGTCTTTTTCTTGCTCCCATGTCTGTAGTCCTATTTTGTTCATCAGTTTATTTTGTTCCTTATATTTCACATATAAGTGAGATCATGTGATACTTGTCTTTCCCTGATTGACTTATTTTGCTTAGCCAATGTAATTAGACAAGAAAGAGACATTTGGTTTACATGTTGCAAAGAAGGCATGAAATATATCATTATTCATAGAGTGTTTTATTTTCTATCCAGAATAATCTAGGGGGGAAAAAGGAACACACACACACACACACACACACACACACACACACACAACATATTACAAACAATAAGAGAATTTAGAGACATTGGTTATAAAATTAAAATGCAAAAATCAATAGCTTTTTTTAGTTTGAAATAATAGTCATAATCTTTAGGAGAACAAAACAAATATAGCAGTGGTCTGAATATAAAAATATATTTCTCTCACCAAGTCCAGAGGTAGGCAATCTAGGCACTATTATATTCCTTCCTCTCATGCAACTGTCTATTATTAAAGAATAGGGAAGACAACATATTGGGGGACAATTTGCCACTACCAGCTTGAAAGTATAATTGAACTAAAGATTTCATTTAAAAGAGGAACCCAGATAATTTTTAAAGCCAAAAATAAAGTTAATAAGATACACAACAGTTTTCTATTCTGTATGGAATTCTTACAGATTAAAGTGAATATAATTATTTCTATAAAAAGGCAGAAAAAATAGTAAAAAATTGTTAGGGAATAAGATACATTCATTGTGCTAAAGCACCATCCACAGAGCACTTCCTGGCAGGGAAGGGAAACATAAACCTTCCTAGTGGCAAGATCATCTGGACCAAGTGATAAACAGTATCACCAGCATTGCAACAGCATGATGTTGTGGGCTTCCTGGTGTGATCCAGCGTGAAGCAGACAGCATCTTCTGTGAAGCACTCTCACTAGTTAGACCAGCCTTTTGACTTCAAGTTTACAGGAAATATACTGGTAGAAATACTGAAGAGCAAATGTCATAACCCCTTGAGTTAACAATTACATATATATTTACAGAATGCAGAATATTATACGGAAAAATTGGCCTAGTCTATTCAAAAACTCAACAAAGTAGGCAAAAGAAAAAGAAAAAAGAAAGGAGGATGATGAGTGGACTTTTTATAGTAAAGAGACTAAAGTGACATAACAGCAAACTAAAATGGGTAAACCTTGATTGGATTTTGATTTAAAAAATAACTCAAATGTTCATCAATTGATGAATGAATAAATAAAATGTGGTATTTATTCATTCAATGAAATATTGTTCAATAAAAAAGAAAAGAAATGAAGGGCTGATTCATAGTACAACATAAAAGAAACTTAAAAATTATATAAGTGAAAAAAACCAGGCACAAAAAGCTACATACTGCATGATTTAATTCACATGAAATGTTCAGAACAGGCAAATCCATAGAGACAGAAAATAGATTAGTGGTTGCCATGGGCTGGGGATGGAGAAGTGGAGAGTGATAAATGGGGAGTGACTATTAACGGTACAGTGTCTTTCAGGTTAATGAAAATATTTTGGAGTTAGATAGTAGTGATGATTGAACAACTTTGTAAATATGCTAAAAACTCACTAAATTATATACTTTGAAAGGGTGAAATTTATAGTATGCTAAACAAAGAAAAGAAATAAGTAAGTAAATAAATGTAGCAAAGCTGCAAAGAGCAACAAAAATCCAAAAGATGTAAATGACATTTTCAGAACAATTGAGAAAATTTGAATAGAGATTGGATATTATATGAAATTATAAAGATATGATAATGATATTATGGTTAGCAAGGGCATGTCTTTTTTAGGGTATATATGCTGATATATTTATCATAATGCCTATAACTTATTTGCAAATAACTCAGGAAATATATAAATAGCATAAATAAACACCCACAGACAAAAATAACATATGACAAATATCGGTAATATTTAGATCTAAGGTAGTGAATATATGGCTTATCATTATAGTTTTATAACTTCTCTGTATTAAATTTTTTTTCACAAAAATGGTTTGAATTGGTAATGGCATACTTAAAAGATCACATAGGTTAATAAAAGGACACATAGGAGGAACCAATAATAGGAAAATATGAAGTCTACTGACATCTATACTTTCAATATCATCCCATAGTAAACCACATTTACTTAAAATACAATCAGCACTATTTTGAAACTTGACATAATGATTTCAGGAGTTAGCTGGAGAAATAAATGTAAGAATAGCCAGGGAGATTCCTGTTTATTTTTATTAGACCATCTATACTAATAATAGCCTAGCTGGCATCACAACCTCACATTGTCACAGCAGAGGTGGCATCAGAACCTCACATTGTGCACAGCAGAGGTGGCGCCCAGCAGTCACTCCATGGGGTGAGACCTGGGGGTCCTGTGCTCTGCACAGCACAGAGGAGGCTGATCCTGGCAGAAGAGGTGGGTCTCTGCAGGGGAGGACAGTAATGGGGAATCAGGCTGGCAACGGAGGCCAGTTGGGGGCTATCAGGCCAGCAGGGGAGGACAGTTGGGGGTGATCAGGCTGGCAGGGGAGTGGTTAGGGGGCAATCAGGATGACAGGCATAAGTGGTTAGGGGCAACCAGGCAGGCAGGCAGGCAAGTGGTTAGGAGCCAGCAGTCCCAGATTGTGAAAGGATTGTCCGACTGCCAGTTTAGGCCCAATCCCAGATTGGAGAGGGTACAGTCCAGACTGAGGACACACCTCTCCTGGTGCATGTTCTAGTTATATAAATAAAAACTATTTAAAAACAGCATATTTCAGAAGAAAATAGTCAATATAACAAAATAATATAGGGTGTTCAGAAATTGATGCAAATACATGTGGGAATTGTTTATATTTAAAAGTGGCATTAAACATAAGTGGGGAAAGGAAAACTTTTGTAATGGATTGTTCTGTATCAAATGGCAAATGCTTTGTAAAAATGCATTTCTCTACTACATTCCTCATTCCTGTTACATTATTGATGATGTAAACCTTTAAAAATGAAACCAGATAAATAAGTCACATCTTGCGTTCCTATCACTGAACAGCAAATGGAGACCAAAATAACTAAGCACTTGACATTTCCTCAGTGGGGATTGGTGCCATTTGTTGTCATTGTGAAAATGAGCTTTGATTTTCAAAAGTTAGGGGTGCTGGGTATTTTTACTGCATTGCATGTAGTCAAGGCAACCCTTGTTTTTCTGTTCATCCCTGAATGACAGGGATTACTGTTCCCCCTTTTTTTGGAAAGAGGGAGAGGGTCTCACTCTGGGCCAGTGATAGGAAAGGGCTTGTTGATCATGGTCATGGTTAAATGGTCTGTGAGCAAGTGTGTGGTGTTTTAAAGACAAGAATAAATAACTGATACCCAGCATCTTGCAGCCTCCAACGGACATCCCAGTGTCTGAATGGTTAAGTAAATTACAATTCTAGTGCCACTTCCTTACTTCAGAGCTGTAGTAGGAACATAAAAATGAACCGTAAGGCCGAAACCAGTTTAGCTCAATGGATAGAGCGTCGGCCTGTGGACTGAAGGGTCCCAGGTTTGATTCTGGTCAAGAGCACATACCTTGGTTGCAGGCACATCCCCAGTAGGGGGCATGCAAGAGGCAGCTGATCAATGTTTCTAACTCTCTATCTCTTACCTTTCCTCTCTGTAAAAAATCAATAAAATATATTTTAAAAAATGAATCCTAAGAATGAAAATATGGTTTACAAGGGATACTAACACTTCATAGATTTTCCATCTTTCTAGAAGCACCATGAGAGCTATATCCAACTTCCCTCAGACACACTGTCTCATGCCCCTGTAACTTCCCAGGCTTCCCCAAATGTTGGCTAAGCTGAGGTAAAGAGCCTTAGATTTTACTAAATAGATGAAATTGATTTAATATCTTTATCTCTGACTTTGGGCATTGGGATTCAATGTTCTCTTCAGCTTAACAATAACCCACAACCTTAGGACCAACTTCAATGTTCTCTTCAAAGATTTCTCTAAATTCTGCAGGAGCTTATGTCTTTTGTTATTTCTGTGTAGGTGGTGCAGGCTTTACTGAAATAAAGGGCTGAGAAGAGAGATTTAAAATATCCCCAAAAGCCCAGCCAGTTTGGCTCTGTGGAGAGACTGTGGGCCTGCAGACTGAAGGGTCTTAGGTTCCATTCTGGTCAAGGGCACATGCCCAGGTTGTGGGCTCATTCCCAGTAGGGGGTCTGCAAGAGGCAGCCAATCAATGCTTCTCTCTCATCATTGATGTTTCTATCTCTCTCTCCCTCTCCCTTCCTTTCTGAAATCAATAAAAATATATTTAAAATAAATATTCTCTCTCTTTCTTCCCTACTTATTTGGTTGTACCCACTCCATTGGTGCTCATCCCTTCTGGTCTCACATGGTGTGGGGTGACCATTCTCTCTACTCTCTAAAACCTGAGTATAATGCACTTTGTTCTCCATGCCCTTCTCCTGTGTCCCTTTCTTGTGGTCACCATTGACCACAAGAAATAATACAAAGCAATCCCTAAGAAACATTTGGTATTGCTGCTTAAAACTAAAGATTCACATACCCTAGGACTCAGCAATTTTATTCTTAGGTAAACACAATTTAAGATGTTCTAAAAATGTCTATAAATAAAATAGTGATATTATATATTCAACTGCAATTTAGTTTTTTCTCCTCAGCATTATGTTTGTAAGATTTATCTGTATTGTTATGTGCAGCTTTGGTTCATGTATATTCATTGCTGGATTATATACCATTGTACAATATACCTGTGCCACAGTTGATTTACAGAGGTCCCTGTGGACGGAATTATGCTACTGAAAAATGTTTACTATTACAACATTTTCTTATGAACATTTTGGCTATGTATTCTTGGCCACATGTGCTTGGGAAAAAAAACTTGCCAGGTCATCGCATATATGCATCTTCAATTTTATTAAATGAGGTCAATTTTTTTTCCTAAAAGGTTGTGCCAATTTACCCTCCAAGCAGCAGTGAATGAGTTTGCTTTGCTCTACAACATATCCAACATTTGGTAGACTCAGACTTATCATCTTAGCCAATTGATGGTTCTGAAAAGCTATTGTATTGTTTGCATTTTCATTTCCATGATTACTAGTGAGATTAAATGCCTTTGCATATATTTATTGTTCTTTGTTCCCTCATCTGTAATGTTTCCTCCCATATGTTTTATCCATTTTCCAATGGTTTGTCTTATTGATTTGTGGAAATTACTTACATATACTGGTTAGCAGTTTTTCTTTGTTACAGAAACTCTATTTATTAAACAATAATTCTTCATTTCCTTGTTCTCTCATTCCCCCCCCCCCCAAAATGAAGACATTCACCATTCTACTTTCTGTCTCTTTGATTTTGACTACTTTGCATACCTCATATAAGTGGAATAATATAATATTTTCCCTTTTGTGACTGGCTAATTTCATTTAGTATTGATTGGGCCATTTTGTTGTATTGTTGCTATTGAGTTGTAGATGTTCCTTTTACACTGAGTGACCAGATTATTTGAAAGATCAGACAGAGGCCCAAAACCTGGACTATAGGCTTTATTAGAGGAGAAGGGCCTCCACTTGGGTCACCAGGGAGTGTGGCTGGCCTGCAAACCACCACAGGCCCCTCACCCAGGCTTCCACACACACCCCAAGGGAACCCCAACCCTGATCTGAGACACCCTGCAGAGTAAACAAGCTGGCCGCCACCCATGCACCAGGCCTCTATCCTATCTAATAAAAAAGTAATATGCAGATTGACCATCACTCCAACACACTATATGGCTGCCCCCATGTGGTCAAAGATCTTGCCCCCATGTGGACATAAGATGGCCACCACAAGATGGCCAGCAGAGGAGGGCAGTTGGGTGGCACCAGGCCTGCAAAAGAGGGCAGTTGGAGGTGATCAACCCTGTAGAGGAAGGCAATTAGGGGTGGCCAGGCTGGTAGAGTTGGGAAGTTGGGGGCAAACAGGTTGGCAGGGGAGCAGTTAGACATAAATCAGACTGACATGGGAATGGTAAGGGGGTGATCAGGCTGGCAGGCAGAAGTGGTTAGGGGCAATCAGGAAGGCAGACAAGTGAGCAATTGGGTGCCAGCAGTCCTGGATTGTGCGAGGGATGTCTGACTGCCCATTTAGACCCGATCCCAGGGGAGAGGGTGCAGGCTGGGCTGAGGGACACACCCCACCCTGTGCACCAAGTGCCATGATCCTGTTAAATATGGAACTGTTAAATATGGGACTGTTGCTTTAATTACTGTAGAGCTTGAGGGTAGGACTCACTTGTTTAAAAGCTGAGAGGATCCCATCGGTGTGGCCCAGAGGTTGAGTGTCCACCTATGAACTAGAAGATTATGGTTAGATTTCCAGTGAGGGCACATGCCTGGGTTGCAGACTCAATCCCCAGTGTGGGGTATGCAGGAAGCAGCTGATCAATGATTCTTTCTCATCATTATTGCTTCTATCTCTCCCTCCCTCTCCCTTCCTTTCTCTGTAATCAATAGAAAAGAAAGCTGAAGGGAAAGACATGTTCCAGAATGGACATCTTCTGCATCTCCCCTTAAAGGTAATCAGAGGAAGCACTTATCAGTGGCTCACAATTCTCCCCAGAAAATAACCGTTTGTTAGTGTAACCACATGAATGATTGGGCAAGCTATTCTTTCTGTGCATAGTTTCAGGAAAATTCTATAGCTTGTGTAATCAACTGTCCAACTTTGGACATATAAATAAAGCTCAGCAAAAGTATGAAAAGAAGGTCCATTTTGAAAGGTCAACTTCTTCTGGAAGTAGCTAACGGGACATTGTGCATTTGAATGAAGTGACTTGTTTCACAGGAATGACAAATATAAACAGCTTAAATGGCAGTGGGTAGAGATGGAGTATTTTTTTAAACCAAAATGTTTGGTTTTAAATGACCGTTCTTTAGGCCTTCTTTTCTGACAAAAATTGGCATGAATAGTGATAATAAAACCTTGCCATCTGCAGACAAGAGAATGTTTATTTTTTACATTTATTTTATCACCAAAGGCATGCACCAGCCCAGCATTTACGTAATGTCACTAAATTGAACAAACACCTAGGCAACAGCATCCCAGTAAATGTAGGTGGACCACAAGACATGCGGAGCAATTGGAATCTTCATATACTGTTGAAGATAATAAAAAGTGGTCCAGCCATTGGAAAACAGAAAGGTAGTTCTTTAAAAAATTAAATACATAGTTAGTATAGGATTAGAAAATTCACTCCTAGATACAGTATACACCAAAGAGAAATGGAAACACACACACACACACACACAACACATGAATATTCAAAAAAGATTAATTATAAAAGCCAAAAAATAAATATGACCTAAAGTGTCCATAAATTGAATACTGATTAAATAAAATATGGTATGTTCATACCGTGGAATTTTATTCAATAAAAAATTACTTAATTGCTGATACATGCTACAACATAGCTTAGCCTTGAAAGCATTATGAAAGTAGTCATAAAAGACTATATATTACATAATTCTCTATATATGCAAAATCCAGAATGGGAAAATCTATAGAATAGAACATAGGTAGTAAATGGCTGCCTAGAGCTGGAGAGAGAGAGAGACAGAGAGAGAGAGAGAGAGAGAGAGAGAGAGAGAGAGAGAGAGAGAGAGAGAGAGAGAGAGAGAGAAGAGAGGAGAGTGACTGCTAATGGTCAGAGTTTCTTTTTGAGGTGATGAAAATATTCTAAACTTATCTTGTGATGACGATGCCCAACTCTGTGAATATACTATAACCATTGAACAGCACACTTTAAGTGGGTAAATTTTATGGTACATGAATTATATCTCAATAAATATGTTAAAATAAGAGAATGAAGCAGGTAATTTGTCTGAAGCTCTGAAAGGAAACATTATTCTAAACATACCTGCAGGAAAGAATCACAGATGGGCTGTTCCAGGCCAATAAACTCTAGGGTAGTGGTTCTCAACTACTGTGATTTGCTCCCCAAGGGATATCTGGAAGTGTCTGGAAAAATTTTGGTTGCTTCAACAGAAAGGAGTGATACTGGTACCTAGTGTGTAGGGCCAAGGATGCTGCTAAATATCCTATAATGCAAGAGCCCCCACAACAAAGAATTATCCCACCCAAAAAGCAATTGTGCTGAAGTTGAAAGGTGTTAGGCAGATACCGTATTTTCCGGCGTATAAGATGACCCCCTAATTTTACAGTTAAAACATAGGTTTAGGCCTATATTCGCTGTATAAGACTACCCCCCACTTCAAAGAAAAGACTTACTTTGCCGTCAAGATCTGCAGGTAATTTTTGTGCAATTTTGGTCTTTTGCCCCCGATTTTCGGTTGACTTTTTTTCATTTCAAAGGTCGTCTTATACGACGGAAAATACAGGTAGTATCTGCTTTGTAGGATTGTTCCTTGCACTCCCAACTCACCAAAGGAGTCTGAGTTAAGTTGTTACCAATGGCAGCATTTATCTTGAAAATGCCCCAGTTTAACAGTCTACAGTCTAAATCTTAGAGTTGCTTTCCACCTAGGATCTGGCTTGATGGAAATTCATTGAAATTTGATCAATTTCTGTGAGCTGGAAGTTTGAAAATAAGTACAAAATAGTATATTATTAATTTATCCTTATAGGCAGGTCTCATAGTTGGTGTAATTTTCATAAAATTTCGGGAATCAAAGAAAAGTTGTTTGTCATTTATTTCTAAAGACTAGAAAGTAAAGTGTTCCTAATTTACAAATAATCATAACCCAGTGTCTGTATATTATTTCTGAATTCAGTTTCAAAGGATAATAAATATTCACAAAATGGAGGAGGGAATTTTTAGCCATTATCTAGCTCAGAAATAAAATTTGTAGGTTTGTATATTTGATAGAAAATTTATACGGAATCCAACATAAATATATGTCAGCTAGAAGGCTTCTTCTAGAATTTCCAGAGATTCTTATAATCATTTACACTCAGCCAAACAGCTAATTAATCAAGAAAATTAGAGGCAGGGAATTTGGAGAAAGCATATTTCCATACAAGTAGGCAGAGAGCAGGCATATGCAGATAATGCTCCTGGAACTTGGAGACATTAAATTGGCCTGTTTGCCTGCCACTATAAATAAGTTGCAAGAGTGACAGGTTTGGTTCATTCACTTCCTGAGGCTTTTAGGATCTTGTTTTCTTTACGTATAAAATCAAAGAATTAGAGTAAATTAGTGGTTCTCCAATTTGTGGAGCTTATTATTATTAAACTAGAGACCGGGTGCACAAAATGTGTACACGGGGGTGTGTGTTCCTCAGCCCAGCCTGCACCCTCTCCAATCTGGGACCCCTTGAGGGATGTCCAATTGCCCATTTAGGTCCGATCCCAGTCAGACATCCCTTTCACAATCCAGGACTGCTGGCTTCCCAATTGCTCACTTGCCTGATTGCCCCTAACCACTTCTGCCTGTCAGTCTGATCACCCCTTAATCACACCCCTGCTAGCCTGATTGATGCCTAACTGCTCCCCTGCCAGCCTGTTTGCCACTAACTGCTCTGTCCTGCAGGCCTGGTCACCCCTAACTGTTCTCCCCTACAGGCCTGGTCCCCACCACAACTGCTCTCCCTTGCAGGCCTGGTCCCCTCCCCAACTGCTCTTTCCTGCAGGCCCAGTCACCCCCAACGTCCCTTCTCTACCAGCCTGGTCACCCCTAATTTCTCTCCCCTGCAGGCTCGATCACCCCCAACTGCCTTCCCTTGCAAGCCTGGTCACTCCCAACTGCCCTCAGCTGGCCTGATCGCCCACAACTGCCTTCCCTCACAGGCCTGGTCCCTCCCAACTGCCCTCCCCAGCTGGCCATCTTGTGGTGACCATCTTGTGTCCACCTGGGGGCAGGATCTTTGACTATTGTACATGGGGGCAGTCATCTTGTGCATTGTAGTGACAGACAATTTGCATATTATTCTTTTATTAGATAGGATAAGGCTGAATTCCTAGGAAGTGTGAATGCAAAGAGCTGGACCCAGGCACCTGGACTTCAAGTCATGGATGGTTCTCATGTGCATCTTAATTTGAAAATAACTGGACATAATTGTTATATTGATCATTGGTGCTTTTCCTACACAAAGATGCAAGGCTTAACATAGCATGTCTTTAAATGCATGTTTTGTCCATATAAATCATAAAGTGAAAAAAATAAAGCAATCTGCCAGGGAAGATGAGGGCTTAGACAGGAGAGTGCTGAGGGGAGGGTGGGATAGGTAGTGCCAGATGGTGTTGCTATGGCAACCCCATCCTTTCTCAGTATGTGTTCTGAAAAGCTGCTGTGCTATGCAGTGGGCTCCACTTCTGATGGAGTACAGATTGCCCATGCAGTTAATTTGTAGATGAGGACTTGTGGATAGAGCAGGATAATTAAATAAAAGTGCTAATGTTAACCATCAGCTGCATTTCTCAGTAAACTTAAGTGTGTGGGTGTTTGGTTCAGGTCTATTGAAGGTAAACCAAGCGGAGAATTGGTTTCTGTTTTTTATTTTATTTTACAGAGACTTCTCTGAGTTTTTCTACTTTAATGCTTCTCTTACTTCAAGCCCCCACCTCATGGAGACTCACTGTAGCTTTATTTGAAGGAATCATGAAAAGTTTTGATTGACTTCATAATCCACCCTAGAAGGATGAACTTCTCTTTCACTCAGAGTCAATCCTGCATTCTTTTCTTCTGCTCAGAGCCACTTGCGAGATGAAATGAATGATAAGGAGGTCAGCTGTGGAATACTCAGTATGGGCAATGACTGTCCACTGGAGAGCCTGACCCATGCAGAGATGTGTTTTCTTTCTTTTTTTAAAATCTTCAACCAAGGATATATTTTTTTCATTGATTTTTTAGAGAGAGAGGAAAGGAGAGAGAGAGAAAAAACATTGATGTGATGGAAACATCTATCATTTACCTCACACATGTGCCCTGACTGGGGATTGAACTCGAAATTTAGGTATGTGCCTTGACCGAAAATCAAACCTGTAACCCTTTGGTACATGGGGTGACATTCCAACTAACTAATCTACCTGGTTAGGGCTTCTTTTTTAATTAATTAATTAATTAATTAATTTTAATTGAATTTATTGGGGTGATATTGCCTAATAAAATTATATAGGTTTCTGGTATGTAATTCTACAATACATCATCTGTATATCATATTGTGTGTTTACCACTTCGAGTCAAGTCTCCTATTACCATTTATTTCTCTTTTACCTTCTTCTACCTTGCCCTCTGGATATCATCTTACTGTTGTCTGTATCCATGAGTTTGTTTTCTGTTTTTTTCTTTGCTTAGTCCCTTTACTCTTCTTACCCAGCCCCCAAATACCCTCCCATCTGACAGCCTATAAAGAGGGTGTTTTATTGAGTTTTGGAGGGTTTTTATGACTTGTCCAAAATCTCTCTGCTAAATAATCCTGTTCTGTCAAAGCTTGTGCTCTTAACTAGCATTGTCTCCTAATTAACTATGTAACTTTTCTTAGGTCCACATGAAAGGAAGGGGCCAGATAAGGACATTTTAAAATAGATTTCACTTGAAATTAGTTTGAGGAATGTTAGGTAAAAGAAATTAAACAAAATTTGTTTGCAGGAGTTCTTAAAGCCTATTTCTTATTATTACATAAACTGATAGAGCATTTATTCATTTCCAATATTTATTTGACCTTGCAGAGTACTTTTCTTCTTCTCTTGCTGTACTATTGTTGAATGAAACCACTTTAGGAAACATGCATTTGATGATTTTTGACAGCTTACTAGGATTAATGCCAAGCTTCTTTATCTTCCTCGCCTGCTAATTCTTGCTGTGTTTTTAATTTGCCCTGCCATCTCCCCCTTTTTGTCAACTTTATTCTTGTGTAATTTACCTATAGAAAATGACATATACCCAATAGATGTCATTGGGTGAGCTTTAACAGACATATACATCCATGAAACTACCACTGCAATCAAGATCCCAAACATTAGCATTGCTTCCTCGTGTCCCTTTACAACCCATCTCACCCATATCACATCTGTAGGCAACCACTTGCCCTTTCAGTATTAAAGCGAGTATTCAGAAAGGAACACACTATAGACTGATTCATTTGCCTCTCAGCATAACCATTATAGCTTATCTTAGTTTCGGTCCTTATAAGAGAATTCCTTGTATCACATGATCTAACACATCTAGGGGAAATATTGAACAACATAAATTGATGAACAGAAACAGACCCAGAGACAGAGAAGCAGCGATCAGACTGTCAAACCTCAGTAGGGGAGGGTGGGGGTAAGAGAGATCAACCAAAGAACTTGTGTGCATACATATAAGCCTAACCAGTGGTCATGAACAACAGGGGGGGAGGCATAGGTGAGGAGGGGTTTGGGATGGGAATGGGGGGAATGAGGACAGTTATGTGGTACCATAATCAATAAAGAAATTAAAAAAATATATAAAGTGAGTATTTTGACTTCCGACCAAGTTGAAGATTATTGTAGGGATAGTAAACTGTCACATGGCTTCTCAGTCATTTCACCAGCCGTATAAGGAGCTTTGTTATTGAATTAATTTCCCATCTTTATCTTTCTCCTTTTTTACTAACATAAAATAGTGTGCAACCCAGATATTCTTTTCAGCAGTCATATACGTGAAGTTGGCAGTAGGGCCTCATTCTGCCCATCACTATGACGGGAAATCCACCAGGACTTTAACCATCAGGAGAGAAATAGAAAGTTTCCGTGGGTAATTGAGGGAACTGGGGAATGCTCATCATTAGAAAAGGAAGTCAATAGGAGATAATTTACTAAGTTCTTTAAAACAATGTTTGGCATTTCACAAGCATTCATGTGAAGAAAATTGTGCGTTCTCTTTCTTCAAAGAGAAACACGAAGTTGAGGATCTGTATTATTTTGATGAGCTGTGTGGCCTGCAAAATGTTTCTTATTTAAGTCAAAAATTACCTATGAATGTTTTGGGTTTTTTTGGATCAGCATTTTTGCTAGATCTTAATGAGACAGAGATGAATAAAACGTCATACCACTTGTCAAAGAGTTAAGAGTCAAATGTCTTCATATTGTTAATTTTATCTCAGCATTTAGTTTTCACTTTGTAGTAAAAAAAAAAAAAAAACGAACAAATGGGAGGTTTCACTTATTAAGTTGTCATTTGCAACAGAATCAAATATTTAGAGATTGTAGTACTATAACCTCTGGGAAGTTTGAAAAAAAGAAAACTGATCCCATTAAAAATGGTAGTGTTAAAAACAGTCTTATATTTTAATGTCTTATTTTGATTTTGTATAGTACTAGTTTTAACGTTTTCAGCAGCTTTTGATATGAATTAGCTTGTTTCAACCCCCAGATAACCTGGTGAGATAAATGGTATGGACATTATGGTTTCAATTCAGAAGGCATTTTAGTAAAGTCTCAGAAGGATAGAGGTTGAAGGATAGCCCTTTATAGTTCTATAGTATTTTGAGATGGGTGTGATTGTCTCCACAAGACAAAAATACAAATGATATAGTCTGACTGCAATCACACAGCAGGTTATTGCTAGAGTAAGGCAAAAAAGTCACCATTGAAAAGAAAGCTAAATGTTCATATGAACTTGCTGCTATGGGGTGTGCTGAAACCTGGGCATCTGAATGACAGTGTGTGAGGCTCTGGGGGCTGGATCCAATATGAGAGGACAATTCCACACCCACAGTGGGGTAAATCAGACATAAAGCTGACCTAGATGCTTGTTTGTACCTCCACCACCCTCTACTTGGAGCCTTTAGAGAGCACTTGGAGAGAGAGCTGGACATCCTTACTGCCCCAGTTGGCCCTCAGGCTGGACAGAAGACATGCTCAGCCGCTACTTACCATTTGACTTGTAGGCAGAGCATTACCAACCAGAGCCCGGATGAAAAGGGGATGATTGCATCATGAGTTATCTAAGGAATTGGGGAACGCTCATTTTGAAAGTTCCATCTCGTACCAGATATCTCTTCTTAACCATCTTCACTAAATGATGCCTTAGTTTATTAAGATGATTTACTCTTTTTTCCGTTCTTTCATTGAACATCATTAATTCTTAATTCCCAAATAGACATCACAAGAATAACTGCAGTCTTGCTAGAATGTATCAAGTTGCCTAATATTGCTTCATATTGCCAATCAATTAAATTTTTATATAAATATTTTGGTTTTCGTACTGTGTACTCAAAAGGATGAAATGCATATTCCAAATGCAAACTCTTTGGGAATTTAAATTTATATATTGTATCTGGGATTTTCTGACTTGAAATATCTATTTTTCCATACTATCTTTTTCACCCTCAACATTTAGTTTCCTTGAAATTGGATTTCATCCTTTTTATTCCTTGTTCTATTTTTATACCTAATAAAAGCTTAAGTTATTAGCTATCATATAGTTGGTGTTCCAAATCCAATATAGTTATTAGGAGGAATGTTGGTCCAAAATCAGACACCATGGCAGTAAATGACTTCAAAGGAGGCTGACCAGTGAGCTGTTATAACATCTTTTCCCACTAGAAGCATATTTCATGTTCCTAATCAAATTACCTTATGCTTGTCAAGTTGTTCCTTTCACAAATGCTCCTAGTATTTTTCCACAAATGATATTTAGTTGACTAGCATGTAATTTGTTATTCCAGTTTACATTTTAGTTTCACATAATGCTATTTAAAATATTCCAGACCTTTGGTATTTAATCTACTCTGAAATACTTCTGATTATTTGGGATGAGGGATGCAAAGACCATGCCTTATTTACCATCCTTGGCTTCCTAAAGTCCAAAAAAGTGCTTGAGATATAATAGGTATGCAATTAGTGCTTACATTTCCTTGTCATTTCCTTACTTTCATTGTTACAGAGGTGCAACTCAGATATCTACTATATGTTTGTTGGGTTGGCTCTCGGATTCAAAAATACCTCCTATATTTTCTTACTGAGCCCACTTCCAATCCTGTAATTCTGATAGTCATCTCACAGTTGCCCTATAGTAGAAAGAAAGGCACATGTACTAACAGCGGCAGGGTGTTGAACACCGACAGACTCTTTATGAACATTATCTCACGTTATCCTCTCTGCAGTGCTTTCAGATAAGTCTTTTTATCTGCTTTTTACAGATGAGAAAACCACAGTGAATTGAGAACTGGATTCATTGGACTCAAATAGGAAGTGATAAAACCAGAGTCCAAGTTTAGCATCAGACTCCTAAGCTTGTTCTTTCTTTTACATCATTCCTGCTCACTTTCCCAGTTTGTCTTCATCTTCTTCAGCCTTGGGTCAGCAGCTACTTTTTATCTTTCCCTTTGCTTCCAAACTTCTAGTGCCACTATCCCCAAACTTTTATTTTGACCAGTTTCCTTATATAGATCTACCAGACTGCTCTCTGGAGCTCTACACTTTATAAATTGTTTGTTGTATTCCCCACCTCTACTCCAGCATTTTAAGGTTGCCTCTCCTTTCCACTACCTCCCACGGCTATCCAATAGTGCCATTGCCTTTTAAAAAATATATATTTTTATTGATTTCAGAGAGTAAAGGAGAGAGAGAGAGAGAGAGAGAGAGAGAGAGAGAGAGAGAGAGAGAGAGAAATATCAATGATAAGAGAGAATCATTGATTGGCTGCCCCCTGCACTCCCGATGCTGGGGATTTAGCCCAAAACCCCAGCAGGTGCTCTGACCTGGAATTGAACCACAACCTCCTGGTTCACAGGTTGAAGCTCAAGCACTGAGCCACGCCAGCCAGACGCCATTGCCTTTTCTACCAGAGTTAATGGCTCTGCTCTCCACCTAATCACACTGAATACAAAAATTGCCTTGAGGAACTTTCAAACTAGATAAAGAGAGAAGGCTGCTATACACTAAATATGATTAAAGGTTTAAATTGTCTTTTTAAAAATTTCTCAGTTTTAATTTTTAATAAAGTAAATATCAATAGATATAAACAAAAACTCTGGGAGGTCCTCAATAATTTTTCCTTCCATCGACCCCCACCACTCCCACTCCTCAGGACAAGCCCCCACTGCCCCAGGGTCTGTATCCACAGGTTATGCTAATATGCATGCATAAAAGTCCTTCAATTAATCTCTTACCCCTTTCCTCCCCTATGATTTCTCTCTGAGGTTGGACAGTCTGTTCAGTGTTTCTTTGCCTCTAGATCTGTTTTTGTTCATCAGTTAATGTTGTTAATTATATCCTACATATGAGTGAGATCATGTGATATTTATCTTTCTCTGACTGGCTTATTTCGCTTAGCATAATGCTCTCTAATTCCATCCATGTTGTTGTAAATAGTAAAAATTCCCTTTTTTATGGCAGCATAGTATTCCATTGTGTAGACATACCACAGTTTTCTAATCCAGTCATCTACTGATGGGCACTTAGGCTGTTTCCAAATCTTAGCTATTGAAGATTGTGTTGCTATGAACTTAGGGGTGCATATGTCCTTTCTGATTGGTGTTTCTGATTTCTTGGAATATATTCCCAGAAGTGGGATTACTGGGTGGGTTGAATGGGAGTTCCATTTTTAATTTTTTGTGGAATCTCCATACTGTTCTCCACAGTGGCTGCACCAGTCTGCCTTCCCACCAGCCCGTATTCCCACCAGCAGAGCATGAGGGTTCCTTTTTCTCCACATTCTCTCCAGCACTTGTCGTTTGTTGATTTGTTGATGATAGCCATTCTGACAGGTTTGAGGTGGTAGTTCATTGATGTTTTGATTTGCATCTCTGGGATGATTAGTAACTTTGAACATGTTTTCATATGTCTTTAACTTAAGCATGACCACAAGACCATGCACAATAACTGTCTATTGAATGGGCCATTCATTCTATGTGGGGTGGTCAGGGAAAGAGGTCTGGAGGAGCAAACTTGAGAGAGACCTGAAGGGTGGCAGGACCCAGGAAGGCAAAGAATGAACAAGGCCTGCCAGTCAGGGAAATGGCAGGAGGAACCATATGGACAGAAGAATGAGGCTGGTCCCAAGGACAAAAGATGAATTTGTTCCTACACAGCTTCTGTATCTCACAATGAATTCTTTTGAAGAATAAATATAGAGGCCTTAGAGGTTGCAAGGACAGTGTTCTGCTTCATTATTTTCATTATTCAGTTCCATCATTCCTCTAGGTTGTTTAGAACATTGCTTTAGCATCACAGAGGACAGATAAATTTAGAAGCTATGATTTAAGTGCTGACTTAGGTATTTATCTATTTCTGTAGGAATGTACCTTGCATGTCCATAATAATGATTATTGTTCCTCCAATTATTTATATTTTCAGCTTTGCCTCTGCCAACTTTTTTTTTAAGCAATTACTAAGTCAAATTCACCAAAATCAAATTATTTTCTATCCTTTGGTAATAAATTCAGTTGCAGCCTGAATATTTTGACTGAGTATTCTGACTATAACTTTGACCTGACTTCATTTTTGAGGTTGTCAAAAGTAATTAGGAACAGAGAGATTTTCCCACTCAGCATCTGAAAATGTAAAGATTCCAAAAAGGAGTCTCAAATGTCATTAATATCTTATTTCTGCCTGCTTTTTATATCCCCCCATAACAGTCTATTTTACAGCCAGCAAGGTCTATTATGGAAAATGTCCTTCCCTCCTCTAGGGTCAGATTTTCTTCTCTACTGAGAAGCAATAATGTATTCCCATCTTCAGGATACAGCAGGGGTTTTGTAGTCACATTGGCCTGCCATTGGTGGCTATGTGGCATTGGGCTATTTACTTACTCTTTCCTGCCTTTATTTCTTCATTAAAAATTATTGGTGGAGATTTTGTGAAAATTCCATGGAATAACATGTGTAAGGCATCTTTCAAAGTAACTGGCCTATTATAGTACATGTACGCAATAACATTAGCTGTTAGGATTGATAGATATAGCAGTGGAGAACTTTGAACTCATTGTTAGCTATACATTTTTCATTTAATGAAATGAACAGAAATTGCATTCCAGAAAGATTTTTAAAAAATATATATTTTATTGATTTTGTACAGAGAGGAAGGGAGAGAGATAGTTAGAAACATTGATGAGAAAGAGTCATAAATCAGCTGCCTCTTGCACACCCCCCACTGGGGATATGCCCACAACCAAGGTACATGCCCTTGACTGGAATCAAACCCGGGTCCCTTCAGTCCCCAAGCCTACACTCTATCCATTGAGCCAAACCAGTCCTGGCCAGAAAGATTTTTTTTTTTTTTCATTTCCAAAACAACATGACCAAGAATAGCAATATTTTTGGTGGAATCGAAGTGAGATGCAGAAAGTTGAAAAAGTGAAGAGGGGTGTTTGCTACTGTCAGGATCTATCTTCATTTAATAACTAAAGTTGCAGTACTTTTAATGTTTAAATTTTGTAATTATTTTAATATTGCAGAAAAATTTCAAGTAGGCACCCATATATCCAGTTAGTTATGGGCAAAAAATGAAGGAGGAGGCCAAGAATGAAGACATCTGTTTGTGAGCTCACAGCTTCACCAAGGGCTCCCCCCTTTTTTTTTCTTTTTTTTTTTTTACCATTCTCTTCTCAGAATAGCTACACACTTGCAGGATGTTTTGGCTGGTGGAATCCAGCCATGCGCGCTCAGGTAAGCAATGTTTCTCATCTACAAGATAATCCAGTTTCTCATGATTTAAGGTGGATTTTGTTTTAAGCTCATTTTTTTTTATTTTTTATCATGAAGCACTTACTATAATAATAACAACATTATTCTTCACTGTGAAACCTAACTAGCTGGTCTAAATCTCAGGCTAACTCAATAGCTGTTATTATTATTTTTTTGTCATTCCATTTTTTAAAAGAAAATACCAAATGACAAGAAAAAAAAAGCTTAAATTATTTTTAATGGCATTGGGTTACAAGGACTCTTCACCGAACAGACACGATGTCTGGCAAAGCTATGTAATTAAACATGAAAAATATCTGGCTATTCATATAGTCCTGTAACAAATAATCAGTTATGATGGAAGCATACAGAGCATAAAAGGGGGTTTTAGTCCTAGGAATAAGTAGCACTAGATGAAACACACAGCAACCAGTGGGAAAAGTGATTGTTTTGGTGAGATTGGCCAAGACTGGGCCAATCTCAAGATGAGCTGATGGTTAACAGGTTACAAAGAGAGCTCAGAATGAAGAATTCCCAGGGTTTTAGGAGGATTCTGGGAGTGCAGCTGTCCTTATAAAGGCAGACATGCATAAGGACCTGATTCATAAGCCCTTATATTCTCCCTGTCCCAGAAATTTACTCTATTCCTATACTGAAAAATCCATGAAAGTTAGATTCAGTCCCAGCTTTGTGGCCTAACCATCATGGGGCCAGGTGGTCTTTTTCTCTTCACCTAGATAGAAAGCTTTGAACCATGTATTGCTAATTTTAATCTCTATGCCAAGCATATAGATTATATATAGTATCTCTGCTTAATTGTTTTTTTTTATATCCTCACAATAATGCCATGAGATAGGAAGTGTGGTGTTATAAAGGGTATTCACTGTATTAGTACTAAGAGACACTGATGGATGGAGCCTGTGTGAAAATAAACATGGTTTCTGATCCCGTAAAGCACATGTGTCAAACACAAGGCCCGCGGGCCAAATCCGTCCCGCCAGGCCTTGCAATGTGGCCCGCACCGCGCTGTCATCACTGCACTCCGCTGCGTTTCCATCACAATGACAGTTTATGACTGTTCAGTAAACCATTCGGCCCGCGATTTAGGCTGGATTTTAGATTTTGGCCCCTTCTCTGATTGAGTTCGACACCCCTACCGTAAAGCGTGAGTTAGGATTGAGCAGTGTTAAAACATAGAAACAAGATATATTTGTCTGGAAAAACCTTTAAATGTACTATTTATCCATCTATTTTGGTTAGGTCAGGCAAGCTTTGGACAACATGACAGAACATGGTGCTAGAAGAAGGTAAATAAAATCAATGTTCTCTCCTATTCTTTGTAATGCTCTGGCTGCCTTGGAAAATACATCTGCCTAGTGTCCTGGTCAGAGCTCCCTCTGCCATCTTCCTTGAGAAATGGAGAGATTGGATACGTTTATAAATCAATTGGCAGCCCTGAACTGTAACTCTAAGTCACCCCAAGTAAGCCAACAATAAAATTATTAGAAATGGGTCACACTCAGCTTCCTCCTCAGCTCTTGGATTTCTTTCTGCCTCCATTGTTTTTCCACCAGTGTTTCTCTTGCTGGGGTTTCCACTATGGTTGTTAGAAGGCAGAGAAATGAGAAGGCATTGAGACTCAGGGCTTTCCTTAGCAGAGCTACCCAAAGTTTGATGTGAGGAAAAGTTGAAAATTTGTCAAAATGAGGTGGCTGTGTTGTTTGTCTTTTATCATTGGATTTCAATTCACGCTTCTTCCATCCCATCAATAATTTAAATTTGGCTATAGAAAGGTGGAATTATATAAGAGTGCTTATAATTTATAGTGGTGAAATATTGAAAACCAGAAAATAGGATTATTTTATGGGAGTAGAGGGAATTAATTTTATATATATATATATATATATTCTATATAATAAAAGCATAGTATGCAAATTGTCCCCTGGACTGAGAGT
Source organism: Pipistrellus kuhlii (assembly GCF_014108245.1). Lineage (NCBI taxonomy): Eukaryota > Metazoa > Chordata > Mammalia > Chiroptera > Vespertilionidae > Pipistrellus > Pipistrellus kuhlii. Next base: position 68,196,551 of record NW_023425562.1, read on the forward strand.
TCTGGGGATGGTCTGGGGTGGTGGGGAAGAAAGGCCCTGGCCAGTGGCAGGTGTCCAGGGGAAGGGAGAGAGTAGCTGGCTGGCTGCCGCCAGTGCTAGGGACCCTACCGGTGCGCAAATTTCATCCAGTGGGACTCTAGTGGACACATATATATGCCTAAGCAAAAGCCTAAGCAACCGTTGCTGCTGAATGACCAGAACGACTGGTCACTATGATGTGCACTGACCACCAGCAGGCAGACACTCAATGCAGGAGCTTCCCTCTAGGGTTCCCTCTAGTGCTCCCTTAGGGGGATTGCTGCTCAGCCTGAAGCTGGGTTTCATGATGAGTGCAGGGGCAGTGGCAGGAGCCTCTCCCTCCTCTGTGGTAGCGTTAAGGAATAGCAAACTAAGAGGTAAGGAGCAGCAAGCAGGCATGTGGTTAGGAGTGAGGGGTCCTAGATTATGAGAAGATGCAGGCCAGACTGAGGGACACTCCCCTTCCCTTCAGTGCTTGAATTTCATGCACCGAGCCTCAAATATATATCTTCCAATGGCTGAATTCCTTGGGTCTTCCATTTGCTTTTTATAATTTATATAATTTACAGTTTTAATATCTAACCATGAAATTTAAATGTTCTAAAAATAAAGTAGCAGATTTTTGAGCCAAATAAATCCACTGCCATTAGCACGCAGAAACTTGTATGCTGTGAATTGCTAATTGTTTGTGTGGCTAACATAACCCAAGCAGAAAAAAGCAGAAGAAAAAAAAAAAAAAAGGCTGGAAAAATAAGACTTGAGTGAGGCAAAGCTACTTAATAAAAATCCTGGAATTACCAGATATGCCTTGCACACTCCTAACTTCTCTTGAGATGCCAAACTGTTTCCACAACCTGAAGACGAACAACAGATTAGGGAGGAGCCACAGAAGGTTCTTTTCTGCCTTCCAGGGCTCAGCTGCACGGTTATGCTTACTTCTGGGCCCCTGTGAGCATTGGGATGGAATCTTAACCAGGTTGTCATTAGGGAGTAATTTTTCTCCTCGCTCTGTTTTGATGTCCATCTTTGGTAAATTAAAAACTCCACATGTTTGTTATTAGAAGAATACTGTGTCCAAAGAAGAGGCCAATCCCAAGTGGTGGGCTAGTCTCACCTTTTATCTCTCTACTCAGACAGTCCCCTGGCCTCACAGTGAGCTGGATAGACTTTCAGAGCTGCACAGAGAGAGTATTTGCTTCAGTTCTCACAAATGAACTGAGGACTAGAGAGGGGTGGTGATTCACCCAGGGTCACACTAGTAGGGAACAGAACAGGGAGTTCAAGCCAGATTTGCTGACACCTGGATCAGGGCTCTTTCAAGTAAGATCTCTGCTTTCCCTCTCCCTCAACTAAAACATGTTTGTGCTCCATCCTCTGAGGCCTTGGACATACTTTCAGTGCTTTGATGGGTGACAATAAGTTTATAAGAAAAATAATCTATGCCAGCATAGGAATAAGGATGCATGCATTGCTTTCTATTTTGAATCTAATGCATTATTTGTCTAAATATATAAAAGCATTATAATTATGGTCCCAGAGCTCTATTCCTAGGTAAACTTTGTAGGTTTAAATGTACATGTACATTTAAAATAATAATAATTAAAAATATAAACCATTAAATTTTTATATGCCAGACATTATTATGAGCACTTTACACATTCTACATAATAATCCTACATAATTAAAGGTTGATATGCAAATTGACTGAACAGCAGAATGACCCATTGCTATGAGGTGCACTGACCACCAGGGGGAAGATGCTCAATGCAGGAGCTGCCCCTTGGTGGGTAGTGTACTCCCACAGGGGGAGCGCCGCTCAACCAGAAACCAGACTCATGGTTGGTGAGCACAGCAGTGGTAGTGGGAGCCTTTTCCACCTCTGAGGCAGTGCTAAGGAGCAGCAAGCAGGCAGGCAGTAAGAATGAGGTCTCCTGGACTGTAAGAGGGTGCAGGCCGGGCGGTGGGGACCACCCTCCTACACACACACACACACACACACACACACACACCAGTGTATGAATTTCATGCGCCAGGCCCTTAGTGTTTATATACATCTCATTCTCAAAACAACCTATGAAGTGAAAAAGTTTATTATTCTTGTTTTATAAATAAAAAAAGTGAGGCCCATGGAGGTCACATGGCTGCTAATGATGGAGGAAATATTTAATTCCTGAAAGTCTGGCTTTCTGGCTTATAATATAAACCACTGATAGATTGAATGAACAGAAAACATTAAAATGAAGATCAAAGTCTTCTGCCATGCTCTGCTGGCATCTCCCCAAAAGGTTAGCAGTTATTTTCAGTTTCTTGCCAGAAAGAAATAGTACAGCTATAGCAACATATTATAAAAGTTGTATATACTACACACACACACACACACACACACACACACACACACTAAAGACCCACTCCCACTTAGATTTTTTAGCCCTTTGTTTCTCTCTGGCTCTACCCCCTCCCCCGCTTCCCCCCTCATTCTTTTGTAAGAGTAGGGAGTGAGTGTATAGAGTTAGGATTCCATATCACCATGAACATTTATACAACCTAACACAATGGTATTCATTAAACTTAAAAACAAATGAATATAGAGCCTGCGCATTAGCTATAAATTACCCTTAAAACTATTCTTTGCATTTCTCGAATAGGTAGGTAAGGGAGAATCTGCAGCTATACTATGTAGGTGAAGAAGTGGACGGACAATTAACACTTAAAAATATCCTTCCCTGCAAAATAATATAATAAATACACTCTCCACCAACCTTATATTTTTACTATTCTTTATCATTCTCTTAGGTTTCTGTTAGATTTAGATTGTGTTGTCTCAGAGTTAGGGATGCTACAGATTCAGTACAGAGGTTGAGGTCAAATTCAGCAATGGATTAGAAATTGTCACTGGAAGGCATGTGGAGTCATGTGTTTGCCATACTTGCTAGTCTCAGGATAGCCTTCAAGTGCCACATCTGTTCATTCTCTGAGCCTTCGTCACAATCTAAAATGGTCTGCATCTCTCTTGAAATTACAATAGGCATCTTTATTTCATTTCAGCTAATAAATTTGGCTGCTTATTATTTTTTCAAGCTTTATAAAGATATAATTGGCATATGACATGCCAGTTTAAAATGTACAACATGGTGATTTGATATATATATATATATATATATATATATATATATATATATATATATATTGCAAAATGATTACTTCAGTAAGGTTAATTAACATGCCCATTACCTCACATAGTTAGTTACCTTTTGTGTGTAACTAACTCTTCACTCTTTTAGCAACTTTCAAGTATATAATACAGTATTGTTAACTATAGTGACTGTATATATATTAGATCCTCAGAATTTATTAATCATATTGATGAAAGGTTGTACCTTTTTATCATGCTCATCCATTTTCCCCATCTCTATTGAACTCTCTATTTCTATGAGGTTAGTTTTTTAAAATTACACATAAAGGTGAAATCATGGAGTATTTATCTTTCTCGATAAATAAGTATTATTTCATTTAGTAAGATGCTCTTGAGTATCATTCATGTTGTTGCAAATGGCAAGATTTCCTTCTTTTCTATGACTGAATAATATTCCATTATATATGTGCATCTGTGTATGTGTATATGCACATATGTTCATATATATATATATATATATATATATATATATATATATATATATACACATCCTATATAATAAAGCCTAATATGCTAAGTGTCTGGTTGATTGGTCAGCCATTCAACCAATCAAAGGGTAATATGCTAATGATATGCTAAGGCCACTCAACTGCCCACTGTGACATACTCAGACCACCAAGGGGGCAGATGCTTCGATTGGTAGGTTAGCTTGCTGCTGGGGTCCAGTTGATTGGGACTGAGAGAGACAGGCCAGACATGCCCTGGAGCCCTCCTACAATCCCTCTCTAGCTGGTCAACCTCCTGCGTCCCTCCCCTGACTTGATGATGCACCCATTGGGTCCCTCTGCCTGGCTTGTGCTCTCTATCAATCTGGGACCCAATACAGGATGTCTGAGAGCTGGTTTCAGCCCAATCTCACAGGCCAGGCCTAGGGACCCAACTAGTGCACAAATTCTTGCACCAAGCCTCTAGTACATATATATATACACACACACACGTATGTCATATATTTGTTTATCCATCAATGAACACAGGTTTTCCTTGTCTTGGCTATTGTGAATAATGTTTCAATGAACACAATGGTGCAGATACATCTTAAAGACAGTGATTTTATTTCCTTTGGACAAGCACTTAGAAGTGAGACTGCTGAACATATGGTAATTCTGTTTTTAATTCTTGAGTAATCCCCATACTGTTTTCTATAGTGTTTGTATCAATTTACATTCCTATCAAGAGTGCACAAGTGTTCTCTTTTCTCTTCATCCTCACCAGCACTTGTTTATAGTCGCCATCCTATTGGATGTGATGTGGTATATCACTGAGGTTTTGATTTGTATGTCCCTGATGTTGAGCACCTTTTTCATGTACCTGTTAGCCATTTCTGTATCTTTGGAGGGGGAGATGTCTATTCAGACCTCTTGTCCATTTTCTAATTGGATTACTTGGGATCGTTTTTTTTCTATTTAGATGTATGAGTTTTTTATGTATATGTTGATATTCACTCTTTATCAGATATATTATTTGCAAATATCTTCTTTCATTCCATGGTTGCTTTTCTTTCTTCCTTTGTTTCTTTCTTTGTTTCTTTCTTTGTTTCTTTGTTTCTTTATTTCTTCTTTCTTTCTTTCTTTCTTTCTTTCTTTCTTTCTTTCTTTCTTTCTTTTTTTTTTATTGTTGCATTTGCTGTGCAGAAGCTTTTGTATTTGATATAGTCCCACTTGTTGATTTTGATTTTTGTGCTTTTGGTGTCATATCCCTGCCCACGTGAGGCTTTGGGCTGTGTTCAGGAATCTGGCAAGATCCTGTGTTAGGCTTCACTTCTGGGTGGGATTGTTTAAGTTGGGCTCTGCAGCTGGGCAGTACCACACATAGACTCGACTCTGAGGCTGCTGAGTTATTATTCAGGCACCCTGGATATGTGGGGCCAGGAGCTATATGCTTAACAGTTGGGCAGGGCTGAAAATTTGCTCCCCTACCTCAGAAAACCTTAGAATGCACTCCATAGCTGCCAGGCATCTGTGGCCAGGCTTCCCAGAGAAGCAAGACTAGAGGCTATCGCTCAGCAGTTGGGTGGGTCTATTTGCTCCCTGGCCTAGGCAGAACCATAGAATGGGCTCGATGCCAATATAGCCCATTGGCTGGGGACACAAGTCAGGCAGACCTTTACCAACTCCCTGACTAAAGGATGCCACTGGCTCAGCTCTGTAGGTGGGTGGAGCCACTGGCTGGGAACTCTGCTTAGGTGCCATTGCAAGCAGAAATGTGGTTCATCAATATCTGAGTACCAGGGGTTCAAAGTCTGCTTCCCTCTCCTCTATCTCTATCTGATCCCCAGTGGTCTAGCCCAATATTTCCCCTAGTGATTCATGTGAGGTGAGAGCTGAATGAGTGAGCCTTCTGGAAAGTGCCCCACAATGCTGTTGGAGCAGGATATGTACCAACCATAGGCCCAAGTGCATCACTGTGCTGGCCTGGAAGATGGGTGATGCATTCAGAGGGCAGGTGCCCCTCTTACCTTTCTAATGCAGTCCTTCTCAGTCTGTGAGGTCTAGGCTGTCAGCCTCAACCCCATGTTCTGGGGTTTCTCAGTGGTGTATTGTCTATGGAGAGTTGCTGGCTGTTCTTATGGGGAAGTCAAAGTCTGGAATGACCTATGATACATCTCAATGATGTTACTTCAGGCTGTCTAATATAAGTAGAACATACTCCATTTCTTACTTAAAAATTTCAGAGTGTGCATCATATTCTTTTGAAAGGCTCTCTGGCCAGGCCAACCCTATTTGGTCTGGTATCTTTAGACTGTGGAGGTTTTTGAGAGTTAGCTCACAGTGTGAGCTCTTATTCTCAGCTTCAGGGTAGATCTTTATTTTTTATTCATAGAATCTCTCAAACCTACAAATCATTCAAGCAATACAAAAATAAATAAGATGAATGTCTGTACATGGCTTTAAAATTAAAATTAGAGTAAGAGACTGAGGTCGAATACTATTGAGGTCTGTCAATCATATGCATTACCTATAATAAGAAGCAGTGATTTCACAGATGACTGGGCTGACCTAATTCAATGTGAAAGTGCACTAAATTCACCTGGCCATCAAATAGAAATGCTCCTCTTGGAGACTTGGCTAGAAAGGAAAGAAGAAAGGGCAATAGTTAGATGGGTCTGTATGCTTGAGGGTTTTTAACTTTTTTTGTCATTCTTAATTAAAGGCAACTCTTGGGATACCTAAATGCTGGGATGACTCTGCCAACATAACTGGGATTAAATCTACAGATGGCAAGCAAAGCAGAGCCAATCCCCCTCTTGCTCCTCTGCTATGCAGGGCTATGTTCCTGGCTTTTTTTTTTTAAGGTGCCAGATGGAAACCACTCTTGAGCTACCCTCCTGGGTGAGTCACTGGCTCATTATCTCCTGGCCAGCTCATGTATTTATATACTTTGTCATTTGATCTGTGAATTCTCCAGCACATTCTCCTGATGGTTCCTTTTATTGGGCCTATCATTGACCATGTGTGGCATTTAGCTGAAGAGGTATTTCCAACACCTTATGAATACTTTTCCTGCATAAAGACAAGCATTTATTCAAGGCAGCTAGTCATAGGAGAGGAAACTCCTTGCTCTCTAGAGTTCTTGTAATATGCATTCCCTTAATGAAGCCAGACATCCACTTGCACTGGTCTCATGCATAACCAGTCAAAGCAACTTAGAGCTATAATTTTAATATGCCAGTTATTTTCTAAAGGAAAACATTTTTTTATTGTTTAAAGTATTACAATAGAAGTACATGTATCTTCTTCTCCCCCACCCCCATTAACCTCCCCTGGCCTCTCCCATCCCTGGCACATGCCCTCACCCCCCCCCCCCCAGCCCCTAGTGTCTGTTGTCCATAGGTTATGCTTATATGCATACATACACATCCTTTGGTTGATCTCTTACTTCCCTCTCCAACCCTCCCCTGCCTTCCTGTTGAAGTTTTACAGTCTGTTCAGTGCTTCTCCATCTCTGCATCTATTTTTGTTCATCAGTTTAACATTTTGTTTTGTATGCAAGAAAATAATTTGTGCTCATTTCAGACATTATAGATTCTTTGCATGAGTTTGAATTTTTATTCTCCAAGAATGCCATTGTATTTATAGAGTAATAGCTTTGGTATTGCTGCAGAAGTTTTGGGCCAAATAAAGTTTGTGAATTATTTATTTCATATCATTTTTACTTTATAGATTTGTCAATTGCATGACTGCACATGACTAGTTTTATGACCATAAGCAAGAGTGTGGCCCATTGGCACATGTCAGCTCTTATACAGATTGGTAGTAGAAAACTTCATAAAGAAAATACAAACCTGATCCAGACTATAAAATATGATATTACATATTTATTTGGCTCTTTTTACTACCGCTTATGAGCTTATTGTTTTATAAATAAAAGATAATCTTCCATTTTAAACCAAATTAGTTATTTATGTTACTTGAAATATTATTTATTAGGATTTGGAAATTTTTTTGAGTAAAAATTATTCATGAACTCATCAGAGATAAAAGTGCTAAGATTTTTATTTCTCATAGAATTTGGAAATAATGATTATATCTATTGTGTAAAATAAATGTAATTGGTTTAGAACATACATATAAAATGTAATTGGTAGCTTGAATTGAGTTTAGCAATGTTTGGAAATGTTCCATGTGTGATGATGCTACTAAAAATGATATGTGTTAATAAAGTGACACATTGGCAAAAAACAGATAAGGAGGAAAAGACTGCACAACACTTTCATTTAGTGATAAGAAAGGAGTGAGTCAAGAGCTCATTTTGGGGTTCAACTATTATAAATGAAACAGAGGTCTAAGTATGCTAAAACCAAGCAGGTACAACTCCTTTTGCCCCAGTAATGAGTTACTCTGGACAATTATAATACAATGAAAATAATAATATCACATGTGTTTGAACTAAGCATGCATGTATGTTCTAGAAAGTTCCACCTGGGAGAAGCCAAAGGAGGAATTTGAGAGAGGTTGCTCAATAGAAAAAGAGATAACAAGGAGGATGGACTTGAATTCTAAGTGAAACAGAATTTTACCCCACAGATAGGAGGTAGATTAGTATGGAGTTTAAAAGTGTGACTTTCCAGTTTGGGCTCTCTGGGTTCCAATCCTGGTTGTATGAGAAACTAGGCTTTTAATTTTCTTGATAGTAAAATGAAAATAGCTATAGTCTTGGTAAGGATTTTGAGAATTACAGGATGCAAAATGCTTAAAACAGTGCTTGATTTGTGGTAAAATGACTCAATATTTTCTGTTATCATCCCCCAATGGCTTGATTATAATCAGTAGAGACAAGCTGGAGTGTTGAAGAAACATGTCTTCCCTAGTCCATTGCTTCATGGAAGACACTTGAGGATTAAAATGGGTGGTCCTGGTGGGTTTGACAATGCAGTACCTGTCAGAATGGCTATCATCAACAAATCAACAAAAAACAAGTGTTGTAGAGGATGCGGAGAAAAAGGAACCCTCCTTCACTGCTGGTGGGAATGCAGACTGGTGCAGCCACTGTGGAGAACAGTATGGCATTTCCTCAAAAATTTAAAAAGGGAACTGCCATTTGACCCAGTAATACTACCTCTAGGAATATATCCCAAGAAAACAGTAACACCAATCAGAAAGGATATATGCAACCTTATGTTCATAGCAGCACAATTCACCATAGCTAAGATTTAGAAAAACAGCCTAAATAGCCATCAGCAGATGAGTGGATTAGAAAACTATGGTACATCTACACAATGGAATATTATAAAAAAGAAGGAATTCTTACCATTTGCAGCAGCATGGATGAAACTAGATAGCATTATGCTAAGTAAAATAAGCCAGGAAGTGAAAGAAAAATAGCACATGATCTCACTCATTTATGGATAATAAAGAACATTATAACATGGTTAATAAAAAGATAGATACAGAAGCAGAGAAGCATTGAACAGACTGTCAAATTACAGCGGGAAGACTGGGGAGAGTTGGGGGGGGGCGGGAAGAGATCAACTGAAGGACTTGTATGCATCCATATAAGCATAACTAATGGACACAAGACACTGGGGGAGGAGGGTTAGGGCATGAGCCAGGGGGGTAGAGGAGGCAGGGGGAAGGTCAGTGGGGGGAAAAAAGGAGACATATGTACTACTATTTGTAATTCTTTAAACAATAAAATAAAAATTTTTAAAATTATTTTATCATTAAAAAAAATCAACAGCAAGACCTTCAAACAATAATGTTCCTTGAGTCCTAGAATTTTAACTAAAGATTAAAGTCTCTAACACATGTTTTTGAATAAAATAACAGCTACACATAAATCACTGATGCTTACACTAAAGAGTGTGATTTACCCTGTTTTAAAGACCACATGGTACAGAAAATAGAGTGGCAAAAGAGCCCTATTTGCTTTGTCCATGTCACCCTCTTGGGTTAAATGTGCATATCCTAGAGAGCCAGCACATTACATTCGATGTTTTTTATTGTGACTGTCTGACAACTATAATTTTTAAATCAACAGTATTAAGTGTTCAATATGTAAAACCTGAAAAAATGCAGGTAAGTATTAGAAACCATCACTAACTCATTATTCAGAGATAGTCTCTGTTAATAAGTTGGAAAATTTTCTTAAGTATCAAATCTAAATTTCCCTGGGTTTGTAGGAATATATAATGTTAAGGATAAAGTATTATTATAAGCCAGAAAACCGCCCTTTTCTATATATATATTATCACTGATGCTATGGAAACCAACATATGACCTGAAGTAACATGAAAGCATTCTTGATGAGAAGAATGAAGTGTGAGCTGGAAGCATCATGGGGCTGCTGGGTGGAGGGGTACCATTCAGTAGCTAATAGCACTCTAAACAAGGATGTCCAGATGAACATGCAGTACACACTGATGTCAATGTCAGGACAGGGAGTCCTCAAAGCCTGGATCTGATAAGAGGCAGACCTGCCTGACCACACATAATACCCAGGCCTAGGGCTCCAACTCAACCACATGGGACTATTCACTATTTTGTTCTAGCAGAGAAGGCCACTTTAAGTATTTAAAGTATGAGCAAAAGAGATAGCATGATCAGAATCAAAGTGGCCGTTCCCAATATCCTTTCTCTTCCATTCATAAATGGGTGTTAATCAGCCTGTGATTGTTATTATGACTATAAATACAAATAGTCAAAGTAATAATCTGTTCCCTCCCCTCAAAGAAAAACACATCTCTTTGGTTTCAGCAAAGCCAGCAGAACCAGGAACTTTGAACACATAAAGCTTTGAACTGAGATGCCAGTTAAGGAATGATTAGGCATGGATGACCTTCATGCTCAAGAAGCAATTTAATAACAGTATGCTCTAGCTTGGAGCTCTTTCCTGTAATCCAAATTAAACATTTGAAAACTAAGTGGCAGTCATTCTAGAGCCCTCTTTCTTTAGATGTCTAGAGGGTAATATAACTAAAATTTGTATAAGCCCCATCAACTGGTTTCTTTCACTGAAAGTTATAAAATTCCTCTTCTCTTTATGAATCTGTACACATCTTTCCCATTAAAGAAATATAATGGCTCTTAAAATATAGTCTAATTTTCTCTCCAGTTAAAGATGATCTGTTCATGAAGGTCAGGTAATAAGGTTCTTAAATTAACTGTGATATTCCCAAGCAAGTGAAGCAACTTTTGAAAATTAGTTACTAATTATTTTGTAAACTAGGGAAATTTGTCTCTTAGAGATTAAGAAAATACAATATATTAGGAAAATGTGAGGTACTGATAAAAAAGAATAACCTGAATAAAACATATTAGGATCAGATCTATATCTGTTGCCAGTTATTAGACAAAAGTTTGGAAGATGCCAGTTCAATGATCAACAATTATGACAGAGGCACTTAACCTCCAAACAGGTCACTCATCAACATAGGAGTTGCGGGTGTTCTGTTAGCCTCATCAGAAGGATTAGCTCATTGTTTTAACAATTATTTTCAAGATCCTCTCAGTTAGCTGTGGGATTTACAAATAGAATTCTCATACATTTACCAAAGCAGCAAATACAATTCTGCCTCCGTCTTCCCCTTCTCCATGATTATGCAGATCTGAAAAACACACACTCACTATTGTCTTCAACTGTGAGTATTAGAATCCCTTTTGGAGTGAGTGACTAGTTTTATGCCTTCTACTAGTCTCTGTAGCATATATCACAATGCCAGATGACAAACTTATATTCTAGATGTTATTGCATTTAAATATAGCTCTCGAAATTCAACAACTCCCTTTATTTGGGAGATTAAAATTTTGCACTTTTCTTGCTGTAGTAGGCAGCATTCTAAGATGGCCTCCAAGATTCCTGTCCCATGGTTTAAAGGCTCTATATAATCTCCTTCCCTCAACCCTGAGTGTGAGTAGAGCATGTAAGTATGATGGATTATTGTAAATAGGTTGTATTACATGGCAAAGGTTGAGATCTTGAAGATGTAATTAAGGTCACTATCAGTTCATATTGTGCTAATGAAAGGGAGATTATCAGGGGTGCATGTGGTCTAATCAGGTGGTCTCTTAAAAACGAGGTTAGAGGTCAGGACAGATGAGGCCAGGGAAGCCTCTCTTGCTGCCTCAAAGCCCATGAAATCTGCCATGAGTTCTACGGCTGCATGGAACTGCATTTGATCAACGATCTGAGTGACCTTGTAAGAGGGCTCCAAGCATTAGATGAGACTGCAGCCCTAGCTGACACCTCAGTTGCATTCATTTGAGACATAAGCAGAAGATTCAGCTTAGCTGTGCCTGACCTACAGAGATTGTGAGGTAATAAATCTGCCTTGTTTTTAACCACTAAGTTTGTGCTAATTTGTTATATAGCTATGGAAAACAAATGTTCCCCCTTTCTTCCACATGAGTGCATATATGATCTAAACCAGTCCAATTTTTTTTTCAGCTCCAATGAGGTACACTTGACTAATAACATTGCAAGATACTTAAAGTGCACATCATGATTTATGTATGTATACACTGTAAAAGGATTCCTCCTATCTAGTTAACTAACATATCTATCAGCTTACAAATCTATCACTGTATTTGTATGTGAGAGAGAACATTTCATTTCTGCTCTCTTAGCAAATTTCAGTTAAGCAATACAGTGTTATCAAATGCAATCATCAATTTTATTTGATAGGGAGCTCTCTTTTAGAAAATTCTCAAAGTTTCCTATAGGAAGTAGAGAAAAACCTCCCTCTCCTGCTCAGTCTCAGTACAAGTAAGTTGCACCTTCAGCTTTCTGAGATATCGTTGGATTCTAGACACCTACCTGTGAGCCAGTGAGATCCCCACAGAGAAGGAAACACAAAAGATGAAAAGGAATGATATTGTGCACTGGAATTTAGTCATCTGTGTATCCCTCTTCATGACAGGCTGTTCTCATAACTACTAGACATGCTTCCTTGTTTAGACGGTGCCTACCTATCTGACCCTCTTGTCTAAACCCAATTCCTGGAAGATTTGGCTGATAGAACTGCTAGGCCCCTGTGTCCTTGTTTATTCTTCTGTCACCACTCCGGGGCTCTTTAAGTAGGTCTGTGACTATATTCCATAAAAACATGAAACCTTGTGTAAGGAGACCATACTACCAGGTATGTTAGTCAGAAACTGTATTACAAATTTTCATAAAGGACCGGAAGGCTTTGTACAGTAGAGCCACCAAGGCATCCAATAGTCGCCCTGCTTAGCTGCAGACTCATGTGTGAAGAAATTTAGAAGCAACCCACGAAAGGTCATCTGTTCAGTTGTGGTCCTTTGTCAAGTTTCTAGAGAAAAATGAAGAGATCAGTTGTGGTAATAACTTTCAGCATATGGTTTATTCATCTCAATCCTTTTTAGTTTTCAGTATCTCCAGAGAAAGGTTATTCACCAGGGGTCCTCAGAACCCTAAAGCATCTGGGAGAGAAATCATGGAAGTCTCTGAAGTTGGACTGAAAAAGCCTTCATTTTCCTGGCTGATACTTAGCAACTAAAGCTTGGAAATAACCTACAGCACTATTAGTAGTATTTGTAGTTTTGTCACCAGTGAAGTCCCAGATATATCCTTAACACATTTCTGTTGTTGCAGCTCATAAAGTATCATGTACACTCATCACCACTTAAAAATTAGGATAGTTATATATTAAGGTAGTTGTTTATTTAATGCAGTCCCATTTATTGCACATTGATATAGGTCCAGAACTGCATTTACTGCATTTATTAGGGTAGATAGTTATTAAATGCATTGATAAGAAAACACACATTCTTGCAAGAAATGCATAACCACAATCTAATCATGAAAAATACCATATGAACCCAAATTAAGGGACATTCAAAAAATAACTGACCATTATTCTTCTAAAGTGTCACCATCAGGTAAGGTTAAGGAGACACAACAGCTACATAATAATGGGTCCCTGAATTGGGTCCTGGAACAGTAAAAGGACATTGATGGAAAAACCAGTGAACACCAAATAAGTGTACAATTTAATTTAAAAAATAGTACCAACGGTACTTTTTCAGATTTGGTAAATGTGACATTGCTATCTAAGATGTGGACATTAGGGGAATCTGGTGAAGGGTGTACTGAAACAATCTATACTATTTTTGTAACATTTCTATGTCTAATTTTCCCCCCCAAAAAGTTAAGAATTACATCTGGGAACTGAATAAAAAATAAAGAACCACATTTATTATTCTATCACAATTTATTTTCATAGTATTTTGAAAAGGGTATTTCAAAATAATAATTTTTCCTTTGAAACCCTCTGTATTTTAAGTTTTAAAAATATTACCCTGAAAAGAGGCTCATTGGCTTTCTCCGGCTGCCAAAGGGATCACAGCACAAAAGAGAAAAAGCATCACTGATTTATGGCAATTGAAAGTGGCAAATACCAAATTAAAAAGTGACTGGATTGAAATATTTGAGAAACAAGTAGCCACTCTTCATTTTGGCTTTTGTTTTGAATGAATTGACCTGAATCCAAGGCCTTTTCTTTGGCGTCCTTGAGTTCCTCTCTTCAGATGTGCTGTGGAGGGAAGGTGACTTAGAATGACAGGCTAGACCAACACCCTGAAAGCTTCTGGCCACGAGCCACATACCCCATTCGCTGGACACACTTCCTGCTACTCTCCCAGAAGAGCACCACAGAAGGCTCATTTTCTCTATCATCACACATTTGTTTTGAGCTTGGGTGAGGGTATAAATTATTAATCACACTTCCTGGGATATTTGTTTCTCATATCAGTTTCTAAACCATTTTAAAATGTGCACACAGGCTTTATCCTTCTGCCATGCTGTGCAAAATCAAACTTGTGGATGTGACTACACACCTCTGCGGTGTTGGCGATAGAGCCAAATCAAAGAGCAGAAACTAATTGGGAGCAATACGTTAAGATGCTTTTAAAAATGAATATTTACCCAAATGGCTGCATAACACAAGAGGAGAAAAAGCAGTGCCAATAAAGAAGGGTAGGATGAGGAATCTGACTGCATGAGCTCATCTACATCATAAGTGCTCAAGGGATGGGCCTCTGGGCACCAAACCCACCTTTCTTTTCTCTCCCCCTCTGACCTAAAGAGAACACAGAGCCCTTCTTGGAATAAGCTCCTGTGGCTCCAAATCAAAACACGAGTTTGCTCTATGCAGTATTAAAACAGCTGCTTAGAAAGAATCTAATACAATTAAATGAAAAAGTACAGGCTGTTTGGCTCCCAGTGGTGAATCATGGTTTGGTCAGCATGTACAGAAGATGAACAATAATAAATCACTGCTTTCAGGTGACATGGATGGTTCCCAACCCCTCCCCATTTAGAAAAACACATCCATTCAAACTTCTAGAGCAGGCACACCACAGAAATTTGCCTATGTCTGGCCAATTAACAGTTTTGATGCTGCAGCTGTAAGGATCACTACTACCTGTGAGAACTGGCAATATTAATACAGGTTAGGAACAGAGAGTAGCCAGAGGGAAGTCTTAAAAGCAGAACTAAAGATAAATGCTCAATGGGGGTTTGGAAACATTTCATTTGGGATCTTGAGGGTGCTATTTGGAGGAGTGCCTGGTGATTTTAATTGGTCTTAAAAAAGGCTTAGGGCTTTTCTAGGCCCTCTGCAACTTCATGCTGTGGGCCCTTATAACCTAGCTATGTGCTCTCTGTTGAACAGAATTACAGTCAAGGTAATTGTATCTTGTATTTCCTCCAAAGAACTCCTGAACTACTGAATTGGAGGTGAGAGCATCACCTATAATGTGCTAGACATTGTATTAAATGCTTTACAGGTATCATCTCCCTTAATCCCCACTAAATTCTCAGGAGCTGGGTACTACTGGTTGAATTCTACAGAAGTGCATGATTTTTTTTTTGGTATGAAATAGGGTTCTGTATTCAGCACCAAGACACAGTTTCCTGGACCCCAGTTTTCAAGAACTTGGCATTCTAAGTCCTGATCTGGTTGAAAATTGTGAATTTCTTTTAATAGTAATCCATGTTACTTTCTCTTAAAAAATAATCAGATATTTTCAGAGAGGAGATGCCATAAAACTCGCATTATGTCTAAATGCTTATAATTTTTTTCAGTTGTGCAAATTTGTTGTGAATAATCTTTTAGATGAAATGTTACAAAAGCAGTGCTAAAGAAGCTGCCAATTTAAGACAGGGAAAGTAAAAATATTTCCAGGCTAGAGAGGAAAATTTTAATTTAGAAAGAAGACATCTCTGAATTAATTTAAAAAAGGGCCATGAACTTAAAAAATGGTGCCATTTCTGAAAAGCTGGTTCTGGTCAAGTGTCATTGTAGTGGAATAGGAGATGAAGCACCTCATTAAGAATTCCCACCAACTCTAAAGCCAAAAGGAGGTGATGGATAAATGGAAAGTCCAGCAAAGGACACCAGGCACTGGCACTGTTCTAGGAAGACTTTGGGGGCAAGTGCAGGGTTAAAAACAAGGAGCTTCTAACCCAAGGTCAGCGTGAGGTCTGAAGGCATCAAGACTAGAGTTTCATGATGTTTAACTAGTTAACATATGTAAGAACCTTGGCATAGTTTCTGACACATCATAAGTGCTCAATAAATGGTGAAAATTGTTATGCTTCCCAGCTTGGGTTCCCCATTATTAGCTAATTGGAATGAACGGGGCAAAAGGAGAACAAACTCACAAGGGTTAGATTGATGCACAAATGGACATAATGTCAAAATGTTTCAATTCCACAGGAGTCAGGTTAGTATTATACAAAATGTGTATAATATCATCAGCATATCTTCTCATTAAGCATTTTATTTACTATTTATTATAGTGAGTGGGGAAAATATCCAAGAAAAAGAAATTTCAGGGGACACACAGACTTTTCTCCCCCAAAGTTTAACCTTCCTCAACATACATTTAGGAGAACATAATACTGGAAGTTAGAGAGACATCTAGCACCCACTACCCTTAAGGAAACTGTAATTTAAGGCTAAATCCCTACTCAGTGAAGACAGGGAATGCTTTGTTCAAAATACTTGCACAAAGTAGGTCTATCTTTACATTTTTCTTCTCTAGACAGTTCCTGTTTTCTTTAGGATCATTTAGTAATTTTTATGCACGTTTGTGAAATAAGATATTTATTAATTTATTATTGCTGAAAAATAAATTTCTTAGAAAAGGGTAGACTGGCAAAACCTTCATGCATGCCTAAAAGACTGGTCAATTGGTTCTGACCCCCCATTGATTCAAATCGGTGATAAAGCTCCTTATTCAATAGACATTTATTGTGCAACTACCATATTTTAGGCCCTTGGCCAATGACCAAGTTTATATTAAATAAATTCGTATGTTTTTCTCCTGCTCCTCTGTCTATCTGTTTTTGTCACTTTAATTTTAGACCCAGCCAGACACTTTAAGAGGGTCTAGGACAATTTTTTCCTCTGAGCTTATGTTTCATTTTCTCTCACATAGGAGAAATGCATGCATGATGGAAGCTTCCAAGTTTTCTATATTTCAGCATCACTGAGAGATTTAGAATGCCCCCTTTTTCTTCCTCTTGGAGGGCTCGTTGGGACAACCAAAGACCCAAAGGAATAACATGGTAGCCCAAAGTTGCCATTGGCATTTTGAGGTTACTAAGAGACAGGAGGTGGAAGGGAAGATGGCACCCTCGATATCTATGGCACTTATTTTCATCTTCATCAACATCTCAGCACAGAATCTCAGGCAAACACATTATTGAATTTACCGAGTATTAAATTATTTCTGGACTCTTAAACAGTCCCTAATAGACTTCTGTTTTAATATTAAGGTCTTTTGCCAAAAAGATCTCAAGCTTATTTGCTTCCACTTGACTTATTTATCCTATTTCTTGTGTTGATTTTTTGCCATGTCTTCCCTGCCACAGAACTTTTTGTTGCCCTAATTCAAGCTGCCCTACCTTTCCTTCTGTAAGGGTACATCATTAGTGCATCCTTTTATTTTTTCTTCTCACTTCCTGCTTATACTTCCTAACTAGCACCTTTTCTATAATTTATGAAGCCAGAACAAAATGCTGACAGGCAATAAGCTGCCCATTAATTAGATATTTTATTCTATACTCCTAGTTTCCCCACCATATGTAGGTCCCTATTAGCAATGACCTTGTCTTATATTTTTCTTCTGCTATACCTTATATCATAATGTCAAGTATTCCAGTTAGGTTTGCATAAAATACCATCCCGAATCTTAGTAACTTTTAAAATAACAGCCACTTGTTAGGTCATGCTTCAGTGAATTGACAATGTGGGCTAAGCTCAGCTAGGCTTACTTATAGATCTGTGGCTAGTTTCTTGTCATCTAGGCAGCTCTGATGGGTTATTGACTGGGGAGAAGAAGTCACTGGGCTGCATGTTATTTATCAGCCAGCACACTAGCCAGGGCTCATTAGGGGCTCATTTACATACTGGTAGCACATTTCCAAGAATAGTGAGAGAGGAAAGGCCCAATGTACAGTTACTTTTCAGTCTCTGGTTGTGTTTTTAATATGGATGCCCTAATGAAATCCTCATTCCACTTATAATGTGAGAGTGAAATATTTAAATTTTTTTCCTCTAGTCAATTAAATATTCCCATTGGTATTAGAGCCCGCTGCATATCAAGCAGTTGGTTTACAATATTTCTCTTCTTGCTTATGGTCTGTGGATCAGCTCTGACTCAGCTAGACATGTGTCCAGGCACCAGTTGGGTTAATGACTACTTCATACATTATCCTTGATTGGAAGCCACTGGAGTTATGTACTTTTCATGGAGGTTCACAGGAGTATGAGAGGTAAGCTAATTGTCTTACACATGTAGGGTCTCTTTTCAAATGGCACTTGTGAATATCCCAATGGCCCAAGTAATTCAGGTCTAAAATCTGCCTTCACCACACCATGAAGCCATGGCAATGTTGGGTACATTTATGTCTATAACTAGAGGAAGTGAAGAATTTATAACAATTTCTCTACCAACCACATCTGTCTCAGGCTCACAACAACATCCTTATGAGCTTTTTAATCATACCTGCTCTTTTAGCCTCTTCTAAAGCTCTGTGGCATTGCCTGGCTGGGTCTACCTACTGAAACTTATTCTCACTTATCATGGCATTTCCTGTAGGTAAAATATCTACAGTGGGTGTTTTTGGTGCTTGGTCATGCAACCATTCCCCAACTGCTGTGAGTTTTAGTTGCTAATGGCTCAGAACTGACCTTCTTCAAAGAGCTATCTTCTGCTATCGGGATGTCCCCTCCTCGCCCTACCACTGCCTCAGGATGAGAAACTCAGAGACATGACTGATTCTGCAATGTAAAAAGCCCAGCTCCCTTGCCTCAAGGTGAGGATAATTTGACAATATAATTTATGCCCCAGAACACTCTTGTGAATCACAACAAGGCAAAATTTTGTTGGAGATCACAAAGTTACTTCTTTCACTATCCTGCTTCTTTTATTCTCTTGCAATTTCCTCCTAGGAGAATGTTCTTAAAAAAATCAAATGCACCAAAGTCTTTCCTCAGGCTCTACTTCATGGAACCTGACCTATGATAATGCCTACTTTTCGGTATCCCTTTTAGTGCCTTTGCAATACTGTGCACATTTTCCAAACTGTAACTATGCACAGGATGAATCAAAACTTAGAATTTTCCTTACTCAGGACACATGCCAGAAGCCTCCTCAAAGCCCTGCATCAGTATCCACGTTATACTTCTTCTTTTTGAACACATGGCCATTGTGGTCCCTTGTTCAATATCTTATATGATTCCCATATGGATACAGCATCTCCCTCATTCAGCACTTACCAGAAAGAATTGTGTTTACTGTGGTAGGTTTGAATTAGTGAGCCCCTGAGGGTTTCTACTGACCACTGTCCCTTTTCTTTCCACACAGATGTTAGACTGGGGGTTCAGAGAGAGAGAGGATAGAGCTAAGTGATCATGGAATCTGACACATCTATGTTCAAATCATGGTTATTTGAACATAGATGTGTCCCAAACCAGGGTTAGAGCTTCCAAAGTTCAGGCACTTTCTGTGGGCAGAGGCATACATCTGAACATAAAGGCAAGGCTGGAAATAAGAAACTTTTTCAAATAATATTGGGGTATGTGTGGGGGAGGATATTATCAGTCTTGATACATGAACAAAAATTTAGAACAGATGTCCCTTCTGCTATTATTTTGGCCAAGTTAGTTAGTATCGTAAAGCCTCAGTTCAGCTTCTATAAATCAAAGACAATGTATTTGAAGGGCAATGATATTCTCCTTTGTACCTAGAAAAAAATGTGTGGTTACAGCTGCAGTTTTGTACAAGAATATGAGTTTTTTATAGTAGCACCCTGAACCTTAAATTTGCTCCAGGGAGAGCAAATGGGACAATGCATGGCTATCAGGCAGCACTGAGCCTGGAGCATCAGTCTGATGGCTTCCATTCTTTAAGTGTTGGCTATGTGTCAGCCACTATGACCAACCTTTCACATCTGTTGTCAACAACCTCTCACTTCCTTGTGCCTGTTGGCAATTGATCAACCAAGTGACCTTGAAAATGTTTGTAGCTCTAGACACCCATAGGGAGAAAGTAGAGAAACTGGACTACAAAATGTAGAAGTGTGTGGCCTAGAACTGGATGGTATGAGAAAGCTTGTCTACTGCACTCAGTGAATGATGACTTAGAACATCTTAGCTAAGAGCTCACAGAGTTTTGGCCCCAGTCATGCATCCTATGATCCACTTTTGCTTGTTTTCTGTAGGAGCAGGTCTTCATCTCCTTTTTAAGTCCCACACATGCCCTTGGTTCTTTTAAAAGTATATAATTCTCTCATTCCTTTCCCCCTTTCCTAAGCCATCTTCCAGCCTTGCCTTTATGTTCAGATGCATGCCTCTCCCCACAGAAAGTGCCTGAACTTTGGAAGCTCTAACCCTGGTTTGGAGGAAAAGAGACCAAAAAGACCAAAAAAAATATCATCCTCATCTTCATACCCAGGAAAATATATGGTTACAGTTTCCTACAAGGCTGGGAGCTGCCGATTGCACAGCGCTTATTAGCAGTGTCCTGGATCTGAAATGAGAGCTCTGCGGGGTTTTTCCATATCCATGACTTCTTTTGGCACCGAACACAGCTGCGTAAATCTTCAGCTGCTAAATTCTGCTTTGCAATTCCCCAGGCTGTTCATTTATTATTAATTACAACCATTATTTATATAGAACTGGAGAGTTTTACGTCAAGGTTGAGGCCCAGCTAGAACATAAAGCTGTGTGGGGACCAGCTCAGAGGCACAAAAGTAGCAGTTGCCTGTCTCCCCCATCTCTTCCCTTCCCCACCAAGGGTGGAGGTGGAGAAAGGAGGGGTGAACAGGTACAGATAAGAAGCAGAGGGAGGCCGAAACTGGTTTGGCTCAGTGGATAGATCATTGGCCTGCAGACCTAAGGGTCCTAGGTTCAATTCCGGTAAAGGGCATGTACCTTGGTTGTGGGCACATCCCCGGTAGGGGGTGTGCAAGAGGCAGCTGATCAATGATTCTCTCTCATCAATATTTCTAGCTGTCTATCCCTTTCTCTTTCTCTCTGTAAAAACTCAATAAAATATATTTTTTTAAAAAGAAGCAAAGGGAGGAGAAGAACTTGCAAGAGCTATTATGCTCTGACAAGTTTCCCTTTGAAGCAGAGGAAGCAGCTGGAGGAGGCAGAGTGGGTATTCTAAAATTTTATGGTCAGAAAGACAGATAATTTTACACACGTATTTATTTATTTATTTATTTATTTATTTATTTATTTATTCAACAGCCACTCATTGAGTGTCGATTATGTGATGTTAGATTTAGAGAGTGCAGAGGTGCCCAAAACAGAAATGGTCCCTACCCTCTTGGAATTTGCCTGCCAATTGCATTAAAGGACAAAAATGAGACTAGAGAAAGCAGGGGTCTGGTGTTGGGGTAGGAGATGGTGGCAGAGTGGGGCTGCTCCTGGGAGGATAGTGAGAGTGATATGAGGAGTCAGACAATGGTCCCTACTCTCTTACTTAGGAGCAAAATCAGCATGAACCACCTCAGGAGGGCCGTTTTCTAGGCCTGGATTTGTTTAACTCTCTCCTGGAAGATGAACTCTCAGGCTACTACTCCAACATCAGTAGAAGATGGTGTTAGTTGTTATTTAGCAAGCATTAATCGGGTTTTCTACATGCCAGGTACCATTGTTTTATACATATGCTCATTTAATGTTATAATAGCTTCTCAAGATAGAGTCTATTATTGTTCTCATTTATAGATAAGGAAACCTGGGCACAGAAGTTAGGCAGTCTGTTTCCAGAGTTATCCTTTAACCACGGTATGGTGTGGTCCGAAGATGCCCTTTGCCTCATATCACAGTTGATGAGCATTCATTTACCCCAAAATAATGTATTGAACATTGACTCTAAGAACAAAAAGCACAAAACATGGATGGTGGTATCAGGATTTGAGGAGATGGGCAAATAGGGAATAACTGTCTAACGGGATTTCTTTTAAGGTGATGAAAATGATTTAGAACAAATAGTTGCATAACATTGTGAACGTACTAAATGCCACAGAACTGTTCACTTTGAAATGGTTAATTTGTTGTTATGTGAATTTTACCACAATTATAAAAAAAAAGAAAGAAAAAAGATTGGCATAAGAGAGTCCATTGGCAGAGAGGTGAGATCCCCTCATTCTAATGCAGAGGGAGTTGGATTCTGCTGGAATCTTGCACATATCTTATATATTGTTATCTGGACCCAGAGGAGGCAGGGATTTGTTCAGCCTCAGTGGTCAGGGAAGCTTTCGCTAACGGGTTTTAATTGAGCTAAGCCTCAGCAAAGATCACAAACCAGGAGACTTTGGGAGCCAGGGATGTAAATGTGTTGTCAGCAGAAAAGCAAGGGATGTGGTACAGACCAAAGTGTCCATGCCCCTCCAAGAGCTATTCAAAATGTAAAATGTTAAACATTGTGATGCCCAAAGAATTGCACCTGCTAGCTTGGTGGGCACTTTGGTGGTGGATTTCCACCCCTGACCTTAAAGGCTGAGGAGGATTTTAATTGGGAAATATACTGTCTTAGTGAACATGTTAGTTTGACTGACCCCAGAAAGAGATCCTGAGAACAGTACTCTGGCATTGGTCATCTCCAGAGGCAACGGGGTCCTTGACCCTCTTATCAAACACTCATCTCAGAACCATGTTGGTTGAAGGCGGAGGGAGCTGAGGTCACACACCTGTTGCCATCAGCCATTGATTCCCAATTTCAGCCTGCTGCATGGCCGAAATGTCAGAGACTAATAGTACTATCTGTTGGGCACACAGAGATGGTAAGGACACCAATAGCCATTGCTGCAGGAGGTGTCCTTGCTGCAGGAGGAGCTAGAAGTAGCCACACAGCAGGGAGTGCATGGCTTATAAGAATGCCAGGATCTGGGGCACCTGAAGGAGACTAAGCCAATTGGATGCTCCCCACACCTTGAATCTTGTTGAGAATTAATTTGTGCTGTGTGTTTGGTGGGAACCTAACCAGCCTGCTTCCCACCCTTTTGCCTTCCATGAACTCTTCTGCTGAAGTGAGTGAGTCTGATTTTCCCTGTGATTTGGGGAGTTGCTGATATTCTTCCACTAAAGTTGCTTCTCTTTAATTGTAACTGCCTCTCTATTCTTTGTGACTGGAGACCCTGCCAGTATTAATATAGGATAGGGTAGCATGCAAATGCTTAATCCTATCTAATAAAAGATAAATATGCAAATTGACCATACCTCTGCTATGCCCACAAGCCAATCAGGAGTGAGTAAGCAAATTAACCCAACCAAGATGAAGGTTAATTTGCATATCCAGGTGCAGAGCAAAGATTGAAGACAGTGTGGAAGGAAGCCAAGCACTGCAGAAGGGGGCAAAGTTGCAGAGAAACAAGCAAGCAGGGTGGTAGAGATGGGAGGGAAGCAGGTGGGGCTGTGGAGACCGCTACAGGAAACCCTATTCCTACAGAAGTCTTCCTGCAACGGGCCTCTAGTTTAGGATATTAAGGCATAAATACAAGAAGTGGTCATGGCATAACAGTAATGATATAATACCTGGCAATAATGTTGAATGAGGTCTAAAGATGGGAGTATGAAAATTTGACAGATGAAGGAAACAGATGCTTCCTACTAAAATCTAGGATGTTATCTAGGGAGAATTCTTAGGTAGAAAGGGACTTGAGCTCTGAAGCAAACCCCAGGAAGCATTATGGGGAAGACTTACCTTTAATCAAGATCATTCACGCCCTACATCATGAGAAACACTGCCATCAATTTCCCTGGTTGACGGTGAGGAAGTGTTGGCCCTACTTCCCCAGTTTCCTCAGACGCCTCACTTTGTCTTGCTGGCAGCTTTACCTTCCTACTTCATGCTTTGTAACTAACGAGTAAATTGATTTTGTGCACTATTTTCTCATCCAGGTGCTATGTTCTTATAATTTTATCTTCTTCTGGTTTAGACAGTGCTGAGAAGCTGATTAGAGATTGGCAGCATGACTGAAACCTAGCAACCACCTTTTAGATGATGCATGAAATGCCACCTTTGTCGTCCTAGGGTTCAACGTCAGAAGTGCAAATGGTTACCCAGAGAGGTAGCACAGGTACTTTTGTCATTATCATTTGTACATTCCTCTGAGTGACATTTAGGTGCTGAACTAAAGTAGAGCTGATTACAGATTACAGGTGGCACTTTGATGAGAGGTTACAGAGGAAGGCTCTGAGAGGAGAGACAATACAGTGAATTGAGAGGAACCCTGGGCGTGGAGTGAATGGGTGAGGGCTTCCTTTTTAGCTTTGCTACTGAGAAGATAATTGAGGGAGTCACTGCACCTTTCTGAACCTCAGTTTCTGTCATTGGTGAATTGCGTGGGTCAGATTCAGAATTAGCTCCAGGAAGTAGACATATAAATCACGAATATTAAATGGAGCTGGACACCAAGGGAAAGCTTAAAAAAAACAGTTTTTCAGACATAGTCCTTAATTCTAATAAACCCTATCTGTTCACCTATTGCAATTGTGAAGTTCTTTTTTCTATTCTCAGGAATCACTTAAAGTGAGCAACATAAGAAATCTAAAGGAAGGGCATTTAAAATTAAAGGCAGACATCTACAGATGACCCAGCCTTGTTTTCCTGTTAACTTAGTACTATAAACAGTTGGAAAATGTTGGTGAGTTGACATATTGAATACTCCTTCTCCTCCTGTGTTCACTTGTCCACCTCTGGAGCAGAACCTCACAAACTAATACGTACCAAACACTCTAAAGCAGACTCGAGTGTTAAAAATAGATGTGCCCCTTCCTGATACCATTTTAGCAGATGTGTTAAGTCTCCTCAACAGCACTAATCCGCAGCCTGTAGGAGGCAGAACCCAATAACAGTGATCAGTCACTCTGATGCATCAATGCCTCCCCCTCAGCTACATACTTTATGAGCTCAAATAAGGTGTTGCCAGGATGGGAACTTCTTTTGGCTACTGTTTTTGCATCTGTAAGTTTCCTGCTTTCTTTTGATGCCTTTGCTTTCTGAGATTGGCTGTCAGATTGGCTAATGATGCATAAAATGCCACCTTTGTCGTCTTAGGGTTCAACATCAGAAGTGCAAATGGTTACCCAGAGAGGTAGCGCAGGTACTTTCGTCATTATCATTTTTATATTTGTCTGAGTGATATTTAGGTGCTGAACGAAAGTAGATGCTGATTACAGATTGCAGGTGGGTGCTTTGATGAGAAGTCAGGAGGTGATGTTTATGATGACACCCACCAGCAGACCCCTGTGGAGGAATTATTCTGTGTAATAACCTATTATGATTGAGAACACTTCAGAAACAATTTAAAACTTTTCCTAAAAAAACAAACAAACCTGGAAATAATGTTTTTCAAAATCCCTCAGAGGTTTAAATAAATAGCCTCTAAATCTAAACAATCTTGAGTTTGCTATGGGTCCTGACTTTTAGAAAAATAAATTGTTATCTTAAGGCCATAGTAAGCATCTCTCCATTCCCCTGGAGAGATGGAAAATAGAACAAGGAGAAATTGATGCACATTTCAGCAAGGAGTATATTTTAATCATTTAAGGGAAAAACCTTGGAAACACAAAAACACAAGTTGGGAAAAGTCATAATACATATTCTAAATGAGTAACCCAAATACTTCCTGTCATAGCAGAAGCAAGAGCAGGGGCTCACCTATCATTGGGATTATTTGCTAAAAGAATTATCTTCACTGCAGAGAGGGCTCTTTATACTTATAACATATATGGCATTATGGGTAGATGTGACTAAGGTGCAATTTACGTCTATGGATTCAAAAGAGGGATACCTGACTTGAAATCATTATTTAGTGTTTGTAAGTTATCTTTCTTGGAGCTTATGAGAGAGGGTCTACTGGTGTTCATCTTGGGATCTCTTTTGTATATTAGGAGATACTTAATGCCCAGATATTCTTTGTTCAATAGATCACCATGTTTCAAATTTTCAGGTGCACACAAATCCCCTTGGAACCTTGGGGATTGTTGAAACATAGGTTCTGATTTGCAGGCCTGGGGTAGAGCCTGAGATGCTGCTTTTCTAACAAGCTACCTCTGAAACCACTCCTGGATACACTGGTAGCAGATGGCTTACATGTCAGGGAACTCTGGCCTATTTTAGGACAACTATACAAGTTGTACAAATTAAAATTCTCCTTGTATTATAAAATTAGCTCTTACCCAGCCTGCACGGCTCAGTGGTTGAGTTTAATCTAAGAACCAGGAGGTCACAGTTCTATTCCAAGTCAGGGCATATGCCAAGAGGCAACCAATCAATGATTCTGTCTCATGATTGATGTTTCAATCTCTCCCTCTCTCTTCTTCTCTGAAATCAATAAAAGTATATTTTAATTAATAAATAAAATTAGTTATTTTTTCCAGCTCTAAAATAATACAAACTAATTGGAAATAATTAAGAAATGTATTTACAAAAGCAACAAAGACCATATCATTCATATGTAACTACTGTTATCATTATAATACTTGTCAATGAGTTTCAACCCTCACTCAGCATCAAAGCTGAGTTTTTCATATACCACAGGCACTGAGATCCACCTCTCACAGATTCGGCGGCTTTCATTGATCGGAAGTAGGCACTGGAATTTATAAAAGTTCCCAAGTGATCCTGATATTATAAAATTAGCTCTTAGGTTTAAAGTCATATGTTGCTATTATAAAAAATTAGTCAAGTTTTAGAGTCATATGTTGTACCCAGCTCAGGTGTTTATAGTTACATAGCCATGAGAAAAACATATTTTTTATTTTTAAAGAAAAACATAATACACTCTTCATAGATCTCTATCAGCTTTTTTAGTAACTGAAACTAATCCTTTGGAGAGATACACAATCATTTAGTTGGCCAATCTTCTTTTATTGGCTTTTATCTTATTTCCATTTTTTAAATTATAAATAGCATTGAGGTAAATATCATTATATATATCTAAGCACAATCCTTAGGATAAATTTCTAGCAGTGGAGCTACTAGGACAATGAGATAAAAATTTCCAGACATGTTCTGAAATTAATCTATAGGAAGTTGTACCAATTTAGGCTCACTCGAGATATTTTTTAGTACCAATTTATGTTCCTAAGAGCTATTTCTGAGTAAGCCCATGATCCCATACATTGGTATTAGTCTTTTAAAATTGGTCATATATCTGTATTTATGAGCTTAGTAGTGAAATTGGGCATTTTTTCATATATTTATTGGCCATTTCTACTTTTTCTATAAATTGCCTTTTCATATCCACAGTTGGGAGATACTGGTATTTTAACTAACTTATATTTATAAGATAACTTTGCAGTGTTTCAACAGTCTCTCAGCAACAGGAGGGAACCTCAATTTCCACAAGTTCTACTTTGGGGAGATTCCAAACTAAGGCCCTTGAGAACTCTAATCTCCTCAGGTCTCAGTTGCATTGTTCTGACTTTATATGCACTGCACACTGGTGGTAGCATGCCAGTTAGTGTGACAAATCTCATGAAGTCTGAGAGAGGCAACTACACAGGGAACCAAAGGAATGCAGAAGACACTCTTCATGAAACGCTAGCGTGCAACGAACAGCATTCCTAAGGTCTAAAGCACCAAGGGCTTACTTGGAGGAGCTATGGCTGCATGACCTAGATGTAACTTCCACAAATATCACTCTTTGATCTGGGGTAGAAATGAGACATAGAGCAAAGGTATATGCAAGGTTTGGGGAAGAGAGAAGTAGGATAAACTAAGATTAGTAAGAAAGGATATTGTGGATTTTGCCTCCAAAGTGTGTCCCTTTTCTTCACTCAAGTTATAGCTTGAGTGAAGGTCAATTCAAAGGCCTCTGATTGGATAAGCCAGGTCTCCTCCTCACATTAGTGGGGTGGACATAAGTATAAATGGAGACTCTCCCCTTCTATCTCCACCCTGGGCTCTGTCCCATGTCATGAGGGCTGCTTGCCCACATGTCCAGCCTATATTTAGCAGGTTTCTAATGACTTATTTTTTGAAGCTAAAGTCTTAGCAATTGAAAAGTGTCAATGCAAAGCAATTCTAGGATTACAGAAAGAAAGCAACTAACAACTTTATCAACTTATGGAAAACTCTGTCAAATAATCTCTTGGGTATTGGGAAACTTTGCAACTGGTGCTAATTGTGTAGATGTAATCTCTCTGACAAAGAGATCACCTTTGGATTAATTTGCTTTTAAGTATTCTTTTAGTAAATAATACCTATTCTATTTCCTGGTTTCTTCTCAATGATTTAAGAATTAATTACACATCTTCCACCAGGTTTAATAGCAGGTCCTCTCTGCAGATATATCTACTGGAAATGTATTATTTTAAATGCAGTGCCAAGAGTGGTCCATCTACTAACTGTCTATGCTGATCACACAGTCTGTGTACCATCAGAGTTTGTACTAAGGGACAACTGGCCACTTGTCACAATCTATTGTATCTTCAAGTTAGTAGTAGATGGGAACAAATAATCAATTATAGGAATTCAAGAACCAGGTATATCCCACTTAGTGGTGGTGGGGATGGTACATATAAATAATCAAAGTGGACCAAGTAAGTGAGCAGAAATTCAGACCTAGACCCTGTTCTGGGCAATGAAGAGAAGAGGTCATTTGACGAAGTTGCAGGTATGGAATTGAGGGTATTCAGTTTTATGAGAAATCCAAGAGTCCAGTTAATGGCTCCATGAGGTATGACAAGATAGAAAATTTAACTTCAGAAGAATTAAGAGTTCAATCTATCACACTGAGCCCAAAGTACCTCATTTCTCAACACACACACACACTATATACCTCCAGTATCTGAGATTTCACTAACACAGTAACTTCTTCGGACTAAGAGATTATTTCTGGTATATTGAATAACTTGTTGAATGGAAATAACTTACCTTGATGTTAACAAATGAAGCCTTAGTTGTTAAAATGAAAGGAAAGTAATATTTTATTGATCTTAGTCTGAGCTACATAAAACTCAATTAGGGAGCTTGCTGTTTTTGTTTTTGTTTTTAATCTTCATTGATGAAAGTATCACATAAGCCCTCTTTTTCCTCCCATAAACCTCTTATAGCCGGCTCCCATTCTCCACCCTCCCAGGCCCTCACCACCCCATTGTCTGTTTCCATGGGTTATGCATATATGCATGCACATTCATTGGTTGGGGAGCTCTTGTTATCTCCACATATTTTATAAGGAAACTGTAGTTCAGCAAAAACTTTAATTAAATATTGCTAAAGGTTTTACTCTAGTCATCTGGGATTTAAATCCAGATGACAGTAAATCCTTTGTACTTTCCACCATAGTGTGCTGCCTCTGTTAGAAAAATCGAGGAAGGGCAGTCTTTAGAAAGCGATTTTGATGAGGAGTGAAAACAGACCATACAGGGAGCCCCTCACTGTGGATGGTAAAATCTGCAGTAGGTCTAGGCCCCTAATGAGGGAGCAGGATGCCAAGGGCAAAACAAGCCTGCCTCACAATGTGATCTATGGCTGTTCCTACTGCTAAGTTTGTTCATCTCCCAGAATTGCCAGTCATTGCTCTTCTTCCAAGGCATTGCAGAGCAACTATGTAAAGTCCCATTGATCCTCATTGCAGTTCTGATGATTTGCACTTTCCCCAACTTTCCAGAGCCCAGGACCCTTCCTTCCCAGATTGCTCTAAGGCAGAGATAGGGTCCCCCATTAGGCTTTATAAACAGCATCAGCTGCTTCCTGGGCCTACAGTCTGAATGCATAGAAGCAGCAGACAGCATCTAGGAGCAAAAATGTAAAGAGCTCTTGGTTGGTTCTGGTTCTGAGATTATCATCAAAGGCTAAATAAATAATGTAATGCTCCTAATCACAGAGTCGTGCTGATAGCAATTAGGCCTGCATTATAGGGATTACTCACGTCGATCTCTGTACCTGAGATCAAACTCAGCTCTAATTTGCCACTCTTATTTTAATTCCATCAATTAGAGAAATAAATTGCAAAGAAAGCTCATTTTTAAAAAGGTTTATTTTAACCTTTTATAAAGTACTTGGGCAAAAGCATAGATAAGAGCTTTCTGAGTGACTGCTAATTTGTCAAGGTTGGGAGAAAGATGCTGTGAAAAATACTGCTCCAAACAACAATTGAACACTGCCAGCCATGGAGAAGGATGAGGGGAGACAGGGTGAAGGGGGGGGGGGGGGTTTGCGGGGCGGTGGGGGTGGGGAGAATGGGAAAGGTTTTTTTTGTTTGTTTTTTTGAAACAAAGCATTTCAGCTTAGAATAGAAATATATGCAACTATCAATACATTGAATTTATTAGAATATAATATAAAAACAAGCTATCATGAAAAGATTGCTCCTTTTAGTTCATGCATCCATTCTACTTGCCAAGTATTTATTGAACACTGGCTATAGACTGAGTTCTAGGAAGACAATGACAAGCTCCATGGCTCTGGTCCCTGCCTTCTTTGGTTCCTTATAGCTTTGTTGGAGAGGCAGTCATTAGATAAGCACATACATAGATAAGTATAAAATTGCTGGCTTAAGAGAAGAGGCAGTGGATGGGAGGGCAGCTTTGATGGCATGCAATAGAATGACATAAATTAGACCAAAAAGGCCAGAAAAATAATCCTTAAGAAGAGACGTGAATAATGGATTAGAATTCACCAGGTGGAGGATATTATTCCAGGCAGAAGGAATGGCCTGTGAAAAGGTCAGGAAACAGGAAAAGACATGGAAAGATCTAAAGGAAGGTCAGACCATCTAAATAGAGTAGGTGATATTTACTGAGTACTGACTTACATGATTAGGCTTCATATAAAGCACATCTACACATTGTCTCATTTAATTGAATTATCCCCATTTCACTGATTTGGCTTCATGGATTGAAACAACTTGCCTAAAGCCATAAAATCAATAAGTCTTCTATTTTAGTACCCAAGAACTGGGAGAAATCACCCAAATTTTCTTTTTGAGGAGAGGGTTACATGGTGAAGGAATACTGATGACACAGGTAAGCTTACTGGACACTTGGTGCCCCAGCACCGTAGAAAAGATGCAGACCACCTTTTACTCAAAAATTCTTTTAGTAGTGCACTACTTCACAATTACCACAATTCAAGAAAAATCCTATGTGCATCAAAAACGATGGGTTGAAAAGGGAGAAAACTGGAGAGGGCAGAGTGGACTGTGGTAATATGCAGATCTTAGAAAAGTGAGAATGCTAAGAGATGAAAACAAGGGTTATGAGGAAAGCCTGGCTAAAACATGGCAACTGACTACGGATGGGGGCAGGAGATGGAGGATCAAAGGATACTGGTAGGTGTGGGATATCTCCATGGAGTTCTCAAGTGATTGACTAAGAAAGATGAAACACAGTGAAAAGAAAGAAATCAAAAGCATAAATCATTACATGCACATAAGGAGGGTGGGTAGGAGGTTATGGATGTGGGTGGGACATTAACCAATATAAGCCTAGGGGGTCTCCAGCCAGTGTTAATGATACCACTTTGAGAGCAGACCAGGCATCCAGTCCTGGATGTTCCCATCATGTAGTGTGGATCTGGCCATTCTGTTACACTTCTGTTGACAAAATAAACCTGAGACTTAGTGGATGCCCCAGGTCCAGGTGGTCCCCTAGTTGAGGTGTGGGAGCCCATAAGGCATGCCTTTTCTGCACTCCATGACCTTGAATATTCCTCCATCATGCTATTTTGTGCCACTTTGTACTGAAGCTCCTTTCTATGTGTCTCTCTTCCCAGCTAGGCTGAAGCTTGCTCAGGACAAGGACTATGTTTCATAGTTTGTTTTTTTCAGTGTTTGGTATGGTTCCTGGCTCTTGCAGGGATAAAATTTAAAAATATGAAAGTTGTGGTGTGAGATGCAGACTCTGGGTTCTAGAAGGAACCTCACTAATCCCCCATTCAGATCTTCTAGTTACACAGAAGACAAAAATCCAAGTCCCCATGGCAAGGATGAATGTTCTAAGATGTCAGAGCTAGGATGAAAATTTTGGCATTTGGGGCTCAGTGTCTCTCTAACCCCATAGACATTAACATCAAAGTGTTCTTTCTAAACTTGTATCTACCTAACTTTCTTTTTTCTTTTATTTTTAAAATATATTTTATTGATTTCTTACAGAGAGGAAGGGAGAGAGATAGAGATCTAGAAACGTCAAAGAGAGAGAAGCATCAACCAGCTGCCTCTTGCACACCCCCTACCGGGGATGTGCCCACAACCAATGTACATGCCCTTGACCTGAATCGAACCTGGGACCTTTCAGTCAGCAGACCGACCCTCTACCGCTGAGCCAAACCGGTTTCGGCAATATTTACCTTTCATTGTGATTTCCACTATGATGTCCTAAGATCAAATTGTCTAAGGCTGAAGTTGGAAGTCCTAGAGAGAAAAGGCAGAACCAATGGCACATCCTCCCCTGATACACTATGATTATATATTTATACATAGGGTTATGAATTAATTATTTCTTTCTAACTAGAATGTAAACTACCTGAAGGCAAGAACTAGGTCTGACCCTAACCAGTTTGACTCAGTGGATAGATCATCGGCCTGAGGACTGAAGGGTCACAGGTTTGAATCCAGTCAAGGCCATGTACCTTAGTTGCGCACACACCCCCTCCAGGTGTCCAGGAGGTGTGCAGGAGGCAGCTGATTGATGTTTCTCTCTCATTGATGCTTCTAACTCTCTGTCCATCCCCTTCCTCTCCAAAAAAAAAATCAATAAAATATATATTTAAAAAAAAAAAACTAAGTCTGTGTACTTGACTTTATGTCTATGGTTATACCAGTGTGCCTGGCACACGGTCCACAACCAATAAATATAATTTATATGATTGAATAAGTAAATAAATAGCCTCCCTGTTCAATTTCCAATCTAGGAACTTATCCTGTCCTAGGAGGTTATAAGCTTCTCAATCTCTTTTATACCCACTGATGTCAAGGACCCAAATTTCCAGGTAAATAGCAATTGGTTCAACCTGATGCTAGGAGAACTGGTGTGGATTGTATTAATTTAGGGTTTAGCATTTTTCCAGTTAGAACTAAGTAGTTCCCTTTAATCTTAGGCTTTCTGAAGTAAGAGCATGCATTATTTAAAGAGCAACAACAAAATTAAACCCTTGTAAATATTGCACATTCATTTGCAAGCAGAAGATTAATACACTAATAACATCTTGGAAATGAAAAACAGTCCATAAAATGCAAACCTTGCTAAGAGAAATTGCCTTCCTGCTTGGAGAAGAGGCACAGGAGACTGAAGAGCAAATTATTTTTCTTAGCTCTGGGTCCTTTAGGGCATCAGCGCTTCCTGAGAAGGATTATGCATTGTGGAAAGTGTTAATGTACCTTATTATTCCATCTCTCTCTAAAGAATTTTTCAGAATCAAGAAAGGTACTTAACTGTTAAGCATTACATTCGGCCACATTGTAATACCAGAAATCCCTTAGATTCGTTTAACACCTAGCTTCAGCAAGTTCTTTTGAAGAAATCATAGAGAAAGAACAGGTTTTCCTGCTGTGTGAACCCAGTGAATCGTGTTGATTTAGAGTGTTGTTCTCCTTATGGACTCACTGAACTGTGGGTAGGGCCAAGGTTATGCAAGTATTAAAAGTTTCCTGCATGTTTAGCTCTTTGTTGGTGTGTTTTTAAAATATGTAAATTTACTAAGTGTGTGTCCAAAAAGTGGCCGAAAGAGTGGACAAAATAACTACTAGTCTTTGGTAGATAACTTGACTTAGTATTCAGCTTGGTAGATGATACAGGGACATAGGGAAAGTTGAATAGCTCTGCAAGACAAAAATGCAAAATGTCACATTGAACAGTAGTCCCTTTGAACATTCAGTGTATGAAGGGGAAAGCTGAAGATGCTGAGAGCTCACAGCAGAGAGTTTCCTGTGGGACCTAGTTTGTTCTTAAAGGGAAGAAATCTGATAGGCAGAAATGAGCACTGGAATTATTCCAAGAGGCATCTAAGAATAACACAGTATTTGTGTTGATTATGCATTTCTTGCAAAATTTGTCTATTTTAAATGTGTTTATGATGGCAACGATCAATGTTGAAATGTAAACACCTGCATGGGTATCATCAGATAAAGAAAATGAAATTGAAAATCAACCTTTTACCAATGCTGTGGTACCATTCTGAGCTTTGGAGGCACCTGCTGTGCAGTGTTTTTCTACTTTTAACTCTTTTGTAAAATATATACCCATAGAGGATCCATACTTAGAATATTCTATTGTTTTGTGGTTTTACTACCCTTTGATCTCTTCATTAGACTAGGGTCTTTTTATAAAACAATCTGCTCCAACATGAAACAGCATAAAACAGGTCTTCCTTGATCCCTACTGATAATCTGCAGGTAGCAAAATGTACCAAATCCTGCCTTACAAAATTGAACCAGCTATAACAATTTGAACCCGTTCACAGATTTGTGCTCATTTGGCAGAACTTACAATAAGAACCCACTTCTCTGAGACTCTGTATGGTGCCATGTATTATAAAAGATATCACAGACTGAGTCAAGCTGATTCCTTAGAACCATGAATATTCTCTGAACTGGCTCATGCGAGGGAAAGGGAGCGGGGGTAAAGAGGCACTTATCTGAATGCTACCATCCAACAAAACTGCCAAGGGGTGGGGATGGGAGGAAATAGAATAGTTTGTTTAAATCCAATGCAGGTTGCATTCTCTTTGCTTGTATATATATAGGGTTTCCTTAGGAGGAACACATTTAGAGAGACAATACATGTGATTACTTTTAGAGGGATTTTTCTTTCTCAAATGCAATTGGAGCAATGACTATTCTGGTGGTATTTTTGGTGTCTGTTCCACATGCAGGTTTCTTTGAACCAGTCTTACCCTAATACATTCCAACTATGGTCTGCGTGTTTTGTTTTACACCTCAGTACTGCCAGCATATCCATCATTTTTCTACACCTAATAGATTATAGTGAAATCTATCAAGAAACTTCTTTAGCTTGATAAATAGCCCCTCTTCTACCTCCATACCAATTATTTCAGCTCTAATCACTTAATTATTTGTGTGAAACAAAACATCTAAATTTTTTCCTCACAACCTTCATCTACCTTCAGAATCCTAAAAATACATTAATACATGCATAAACATAAGGTTCTGAAAAGCAATTTTTATCTCTGAGCCCTTAGTATTTTTAAACTTGAAAACTTCATTGCGGGAGAAATCAGATGCAAAACATTATGTCTTTAGCCAAAGAAATGTTTTCCAATCTTGTGGTGTTTATTTCAAAGTAGATTTTCTTACTTTGGTTTCAGATCACATTAATGGCAATGTTTCTTTTTCTTTGAGATTCTTTTTCATCTCTTACTCTCTCCATGTATTTCCTACTAGTAGGAAGTTCTAAATGATTAATAGAATATTAACCTTTTAGGGGTTTTTTGGTTGTTAATCCTCACAGGAGGATTTTTTCCCATTGACTGTTAGAGAGAGTGGAAGAAAGAGAAGGAGAAAAGAGAGAGGAACAGTGATGTGAGAGACACATTTATCATCCATCGGTTGCCTCCCACATGCACCCCAAATCAGGTAGGAGAATAAAATCTGTAATCCAGGTACATGCCCTTGACTGGAAATTGAATGCATGACTCTTTGGTGCATGGTGATGCTCTAACCTCTTAGAAACATGGACCAGGGCTTAACCTTCAAGATTTTATTAAACTCAGACACTGGCATTTTAGGAAAAACAGCAGGCTTTTTAGTAGGGAAAATGTTGTAAGAATTAAATTAGAAAAAAATCACTGTTTTCTGATCAGGGTTTTTACAACTTTCTGTATGTTTTAGAGAAATTTATCAGTGAGCCACATAAGTGCTTAGATTGTGCACTATGAAAAGAAAGTAGCAAAAAGCATTATGACTACCTCTTGTACCTGACTAGAAAAAGTAAAGAAGGTTTCAGTCAATCTTCCTAATTCTTAAATAAAACAATGTTTTGTTTATTAAAATGTCATGTAAATAAGACAACAGTATGCCATAGTAAAAAGAAGCCTGGATTCCAGTCCCTGACTTACTAACTAGACATTTGACCTTTGATTTATCTTGTCATCTTCTGATGGTGTGGCTTTTTCATTTGTGGAGTGAAAGATTGAATGAAGAAAATGATTTCTAAGTCTTCTTCTAGTTTTATTAAACAGTGATGCTATATATAATTCTAAGGTGCTCACCAGTACAAGGGAAGAATTAAATTCTGAGTCTGAGTTTCTCTCTCCTTGCATTATGCAAATGTAGAAACCTTTAGCATACATACAGGGAAGGTCATATTTATACTTTTAGGTGGCAGGAGAGTGCAGGGAGTTGGAGTATGTAAAGATGTGAGACTTTCCAAGGGCAGAGAGAGTTGGGCAAGCATGAGCATTGTAGACCTGCTGAGATTCTAAATCAATGGGTTTCAAGGTTGAGAGCATCTTCTGATGTATACAAATAGATTTCATTAATGGTCGAAGAAAGTCTGTTTTGTTTTATTGTTAAAGGTTAACAGAGTTCTAATAATTTCTATGAATACACCTTGTTGCTGAGAAATTATATTTTAATTTAATTTAATTATAATTTCTATATAAAATTTATATATATAATCTATATAATATATATTATATATATAAATCTATATAATTTATATAATCTCCTGGCATAAAGTTTCTAAAATCTTTGTTATTTCCTAAGTTTTTAAAAATACTAGAAGCATTTTTGTTGTTGTTGTTGTTGTTTAAATATTTGGTCTTTGATCCTGGTTTCTGACATAGAGCTCTGAAATCCCTTGGAATTTTCTGACTGCTAGGAGCAACACTTGGTGGGCGCTGGATGGGACTGGTTGCTAGACAAACAAACTGTAATTAGAAACTTAGAACTAATAGCATGTGAAATTACATTGGAATATTTTTGAGCTATGTCTTGCCACTTTGTGGAGCAAAAAATTATCAATTCTCCTATATTCTCCACAAATGCAGATTGACTGCAAAGTCTTAATATTGGAACTACCTCATATTTAAGTTGTGATGATCAATGATGATCAATTTATAATGATCATTTACAAATGTAATTTCATATAATACTCTCAACTACATGATAAGATATGACTAACTCTATCTGCCAATGAGTTTGTAGGTTAGATTGAAGCTGAAGATATAGATGTGAAAGTCATTAAAGTTTATTCAGTTTTAAAAATTAATAGACTATACAGTCTTTCATAATCTATTGTAACAAAGGAAGCTGTCCTAGGAACTATTTGAAGGAAAGAAACATTCCCTTATCTCATTTGTCATAAGAACTAGTTTTATTTATTTAGCCAATTTGATCTAATTTTATATGAATCAAAGTTATTTTTTGAAATGCATTTAATTTACAAAAAAGATGGGTGTCCTGACTTATGTGTTCAAATGTCCAAAATAGAAGCTCCTGGCCACAGGCTGCATAGGATCTTCTTGCCCACAGATTGGATGTAGTCACAGTGGCAGGGAGTATCTTTTTGGATTCTCACACTACTGGAGTAGTTGAGTTGTGTTTGCTATAAAATTCTAGGCCTCCTGTGCACCTGGAAAGCTTGAAGCATTCTGCTTGCAAGTGGGATGATGCTGTCATAAATCACTACTATTAACTCAAGAACTTGAGAGCAGAGAGAGAAGCTATCTCAATCAGCACAGGCTGAGGTTGTGAGTTGATCCTACTTGTTTCCTTTCTTTTCTTTTTCTGGTGTTGCCCTTTGTATCCCTACTGAAAGAACAACTGTCCCAGAAATGTTTAAGAGATATGTGTGAATGCATGTATGTGTCTGTGTAAAACCAGTTTTGCTTCATAAATCCACTTTTTCTAAAAAAGAATATAGTAAATCAGGTTGCAAACACCCTTTTGAAGGACATTCAAAGATTTAAAAAAATAAAGAGATACTTTCCAAGAATACAAATATTTGTCATTTGACTGGCTCAATTCTAGGACTTCTAAAACTATTCTCTCTCAGTCAAAATCTTCCTTTCACCACCTACCCCGATTTCCTTTGTTATAAAAGCACTTGGAGAAATGAATGGATTCACTTTGAGCCAGTTGTTCACTGCACTTCCATATCCTTTCCTGGCAACATGAAGGTCAACTATGTCATGTGTTTCATTCTTAAGGTTCTCCAACTGGAGGCTTATAAAAGCATTGAGGTTTGGTTTTATGGCATTGTGTACCTGCTAGCTGTCATTCATTTTCTACATTTACAGTGTCACCATTTCTGTGTTTTTAGGCATATTAAAATTTTTTAAGATTGTGTTAGATCTTTAAGAGTCTCTTGGTTGGTGACTCATCATAGTTTTTCTCAGAACACAAATATGATTGCTAGGCCTCGATTCATTTCAGTACATGTATATCTGTTTTGTTTGAGAGTTAACAGGAAATTAGAAATCCAGACTCAATATTTTTATGCATAATGGTGACATAGGATCTGTACTCAACTGACAAGAGCCAAGTTTGTGGTGCTTGGTAAAGCAGAGCATATCCAGCAATGAGATAATGCTAAGCAGATTTCCAAATACATTGAGAAGTGAAGGAGCTACCATGATATATCCCAGAAGTGAAGTACTTTTAAAAGAGAGACCCTGGAACATAAAAAGCCTTTTATCACTTTGAAAACTTTTATCACTAATGAGAACCAGACCTTTTACACCTCTTAATGATTTTATGAAGTACTAAGCTAACTGAATAGGCCTCTTTTTACTGCCTGAAATAGATTATCTGACTCTGAAACCTCTCTAAAGAAGTTATATAGATATGAAATTATAGATAATATTAATAAAATAATTAAATTATCTTTTATTTTACAAAGGTGATGATGTTCATTTGTAGTTCCTATACAGGATGCAACCGTGAGTTGAATTCCTAGAGAACCAGACCCAAATTAGTTCTTATAAAAATATAATAGTTTCTAACCAATGATCAAGGCGGGAATACAATGCAGGGTTGTGTTTCCAAAGGAATCTGTGTACTCTTTGTTTAGCATCTCAAAAGTTAATCAACCTACTCTAGACCACTAACCAATAGGCAAAAGAGGACTGAGATATTTTGACCTTGAGACCTTTGGAACCATCTTAGCATCCTATATAATAAAGGTTAATGTGCAAATTTTCTCCTCGACCAGGAATTTGACCAGGGGGTGGAGCCAGCCGGCCCACTTCCCATGCCCCCTTGCCCCTGATTTGAGCTGGCCGGCCGGACCCCACCCATGCCTGATTTCATGTACCAGGCCTCTAGTTTTTGTATAAAGAAGGAGAACATTGCCAACTCACAGGCAGAATAACATGTTGAGATTTTTGCCCAAGAGTGAAGATCAATTTCCATTGAGCTACTCAAAATTTCCTCCATCATCCTGATTGGGACCAGCCACACACATTTATAAATGTGTTCATGGTAGAGACTGGCCATACACCTTGATTCTATGACTGTAATCTGCTTCAATCATAGCTGTTTCTGCAGTACACAGTTGGAATGTTTTATTTATCCTTCTACCCATCACCAATCCCTCTATCTTCTACATTGTTCTAAAAATCATTATTGGCTGTGGGAGATTACATTTTTTAAAGATAGCTGCAATAATATCTCCTATCCCATATGGTTTTCTTACAAAGTGACTTTAACACTCCTCCCTCCCATTTTGTGTTGGAGACCAGGTCCCTTTCTCTTGAACATGGATAGAACTTTGTCATTATCATGACCAATAAAATATGGCAGAAATAATACTATGTGACTTCCCAGGATAGACCATTAAAATGCTATGCACTCCTGTCTTGTTCTGTTGGGGCATTGGGCCTTGAAATCCAGTTTTGTTCAGGAAAACCAAATTGGCTCCCACAGAGAAACTGTATGGAGAGTCCATGTGTAGAGGTTCCAGCCAATATCCCAGCTAATTGCCAGCAAAAACTACCAGCAAGTGAGCGATGATGACTCCAGATGATCCTAGTCCCAGCCACCTCATCAGCTAGAGCCCATGCCATTCCTACAATGCCCCATCCAAACTACTGACCCACAGAATCTGTGAATATAATAAAAAGATTATTGCATGCCATTAAGTTTTAGGGTGGTTTGTTATGCAGCAGTAGTAACTGAAACACTCAACGCTTAGATTTGGTTTGCTTGCAAGCTCTCAAACATAAAATCATATTCTATCCTCAGAGTTCTCCATGGCCCTGAAAAACCCTCAAATTTCCACAAGTTGCAAGCTTCAGTAGAATTCAAACATATGGAATGTATGATCTTAAAGTGCTTCAAGTAGAAGACTTGGTCCTTTTCTAAACTAAAATATTTTTTTAAAATGTTTATTTTATCCTTATTTAAAGCAAATTTGTGTAAACTATTATTACTATAATACAAAAACATATAAAGTTACTTACACTACATTACTGAACTTCTCCCATCCTATCTCTTTCCCCATCAAATTGAGCAAGTGATGATCCTTGAAGATAAGCCATGTTCTAGACTCATTAGTATTACACTGATGACCCTATGTTGTGAAGTATGAAAAGAGGAAAAATTTGACCTCAGAGCAACCTCTGCCAAGGTCTCTGTAGTGAGGTGTTTTGTGCCAAATGACACCACCTTCCCCTGCACTAAGGCTAAAATCCATTTGTCTGGCACCAAAGTCCAGGCCATACTTGCTTGACCATGGGTTTCCATTATAATCTTTTACTGATCTTGAACACTCTAAGGGTAAACAGACCTTGACTATTCATTTAAGCAGCCCCATCTATTTCAGTGTTTACTAAGGTACATTGCCCTGCAATATAAAAATTGATATTTTAAAGCAATTTATTAATGCTGGTGCCTTGAAGGATTGTATTCCCTTAGAGGAAAACTTTAAAGGAGACAACCTCCATTCCTAATACAAATTTGCAGGATCTCCTTTACCTTTAAGATGACCTGTCCTACTGCCCCCAGTGCCACTGCCCCCATTGTTAGAAGAATTAAGCTCTCCTTCAGACCCACATATGTGACTTACTTATATTTTAGACTAATTGAATTTTTCAAATGTGTTGGAGTTCAGTCATAACATTCACAGTTGTATTGCTTAAATTACCACAAGAAAGACATACACCCCTCTTCCAGGGCCTTTGATACTGTCCTCTTGACTAAGCTAATTAACCTGAACCTTTCTTCCTACAAGAATATGAAGATAAAAATTAAAAAGTCACCAGCTTCCTTCTTCTATCTTCACATGAGTAAAGTGCTCATTATGCCCAAAGACTATTATTTATTTTTCTGTTGTGGAAGTCAGATGATCTTATAGTGGCTCTCAGGGGGACACCAATGACGTTTCATTCACACCCATGTCATCATAGCAGCTTCTCCTCATAAAGCTTGTCCAAATCCCACATCTATGGAGTTTGGTGATAAATAATGCCTACATGCCCCTTATCAATCCAAATGAGGCAAAGGCTTCTTCAATTTCCTTTACACATC
Source organism: Pipistrellus kuhlii (assembly GCF_014108245.1). Classification (NCBI taxonomy): domain Eukaryota; kingdom Metazoa; phylum Chordata; class Mammalia; order Chiroptera; family Vespertilionidae; genus Pipistrellus; species Pipistrellus kuhlii. The sequence goes on from NW_023425562.1 coordinate 68,238,177, forward strand.
AAGTGAATGGGAAAGATGATATGTAATTTCCTCCCTTAGGCCATTGGAAAAGGTGTCATGTTCAGAACTAGACACTTGCTCCAGGAATGACAGTTTTATTTGAATCCCCAGGAGAGAGAAAGCAATCAAATCAGGAAGCGGATATAAGCCTTTAAACTTCCAGGTCACCAAATAGAGTTGCTCTCAGACTAGCTTGTCCTGGAGGCAGGAGGGAAACATGTAATGAGATGTAGAATTCCAGTGGCATTCAAAGAGGCACCAGTATTATGGATTAAAATTTCCTCTGGGGATAGTAGAAGAAAAGTTTAAATGCCAAGAAATGATTTGGGACAAAGAGAGAAAAACTATAAGCAGTAGTAAAACCCCAAAATACTAGCTACAGTGCTGATCACTGATCACCAGTATCCCATTTGAATTCAGACAAGTTCTTGATCAAAAAGTAGGTTGATATTATGCACATCTCAGTCTAGGACAGCAGCAAAGATAATGTTTCCAAAGGTTTAATCCATCTTATGGGCCATATTTGACATTTTCAGCCATGTTTAATTTTCAGAAAGGATCACTAGACTGTCAGAAAATCCTGGTACTAAACCAACTCAAGGACTCATATAACGGAACCTTGTTGTGTACTGGGGATTCCTGACTTCCTGAGACCTCCGCACAATTACTCCACTACCTTTTTCTCACATGCTGTAAAATTCTAAAATTCCCCAAGATTTCTGTAAATTTCTGGAGTGGGACAACTGTTCCCATACCTCTGACTAGGATTTATTTTTCCATGTGTGTAGTCTCTTCTAAATCCTTCCAATCCATAAATGAAATCCAATATCCTTCTCAATATCGACATTACATTCTACTCTGATCAAGAATTTGGGGAGAGAAAGGACAGCATGTATCATGTAACAGTGTAGAAACACATGACAGATATTCCTACTCTGTAAAGTCATTTTGATAACCTTACTGCCCTGAGTCTTCCTTGGTCACCATCGTCATCTTTAATTATGATGCTGGACCCTCTGCTTGCCACCGCCCTCCTCTCTTCTGAAGAGCTGTAACAGAAGAGTAGTAACTGAAAACTCCTTCCCCATTTTATCCCAAAGAGCATTTTTTAAAATGCCTTCTGTTGTCAAGCTACAGCAAACAAAAGGTCCTAAAGAAAGTTAGTTCTGTACCTCACTAAAACCATGATGGTAACTAGTGAGATCATGTAATACTTTACCTCCTTACAATAACATTAAGAAAGACAACAGATAAGAAAAACAAAAAAAAAACTAATGGACACACACAGCAGTATGGCAGATTCCAGAAGAAAGGAGGGTGGAGAGGTTGAAACTATAAAAGGGGTGAAAAACATAATGATGGAAGATTTGACTTGGGTGGTGGGCACACAATGCAATATACAGAGGATATATCATAGAATTGTACACTTGAAACATATCACTTTATTAACCAATATCACCCCAATAAATCTAATTTTTTTAAAAAGAAAGACACTTTCTATCTTGGTGCTTGGTCTCATATTTAAGATACTAGAGTTGGATTGTGGTTCCCCACTTTGGCATTCTCCTCAAACCCATCAGGGAGCCAACATTGTGAATGTGGAAAAGAAATGTCAGCATATTGGCATCTGAGCTAATAAACAGATCTGCTAATTGTGTTTTACGTGAAACGTGAAATTCAAGGAAAATACTAGGGGACAATAGAGCTGTTAAGCAGAGTACTGTGCCATTTAAAAACATATGCTCATTCCTGCTCTGCCACTAATTGTCTTTAAAACTTTGGATAATTAGTTAACATATCTGAGCCTCATTATTTTCAATTTGTAACATGCTGTGATTAGTTTTGATACTCTCTGAGGCACTACGACCACTTTGAATTACTGTTTGATGGGCTACACTAAAGTGCAACCAACGTCCTATGCCTTACATTTATACTCCTAAGTATAAACCCAACACAGATGCACACAGTGTCTGACATTGTCCTGCACTAGAGGTTGGGAGTCATAACAGATATACCTAATACACAGACAAAAACCCAAACAGGCGGCCAAAATGGTGAGACAAAAAAAACAAGCCCCAAATGAAAGAACAAGGGAATTCTTCAAAAGAAGAGTTAAATAAAATGGAGATAATAAAGTTATTAGATAGAGAGTTCAGAATAATGATGGCAAAGATGCTCAACAGCATGAGAAAAGATATAGCAACTATGGAGAATGACATAGCACTAATAAAGAACACATTGGGAAGAAAACACAGCACATTAGGGCAGCCAAGAATCAGATCAGTGAATTAGAAGACAGGGTAGAGAAAAATCACTTGTCTTATTATTTCTGTTTCTTCAGAAGCTCATCTGAGAGAAGAGTTACCTGAAGCGATGTCCTAGGAAACTGTTAAGAGACAGGAAATGAGATGGGAAGGTAAGGAAGGTAATACAGAACCATTAGTGCCTAGGATATATTGGGGACAACTGGGACCTAACTCCTGTTGGGACTTCCAGGAGACAGCAGAGTATCACCTGAAGGGTGAGGAAGGTAGACTATTAGTTTACTAAGTCCTGCTTATCATTGTCTGAGGTCTGATATCACGAGTTGAAACTACCTAGCACACCTGGCTTCCCCAGTGCACAAATTTAACATACTCAAGGCCTCCTGAATTAAAATAATAACACAGATAGAGATATACAGGTGATTGTATAAGGAAGATGGTGGTACATAAGGAATAATGGGTGCAGAGCACCTGAACATCAACTGTAATAATTACATAAGAGAGCACAGATAAAGTCATGAAGACTGCTTGAGGGGCCTGGGAGTGTTAAAAAAAAATAGTGCTATTAACACAAACATAAAAAGCATGGACTTATTTAAAAAATCAAGATTCAAGGGATTAGATCACTCCAGGATCCATCTATTCCCCAATGCCACTGTTACATGACTCTCCAGTTCCTTAGAAGCAACCTTTCTGCAAACAGTGACAAACACGCCTCAGTCACCCACTTGGAATCATTCAAGTGATTCCAGTACCCCAGACCCATCACAACCAATCATGCCAAGTATACTTGTGCCTTTATTTTCTTTAATTTTTTATTGTTAAAAGTATTACATATGTCCTCTTCCCCCCCCCCTATTGATCTCTCCCAGCCTGCCCCTGCCCCCAGCTCAATATTATCTGTGTCCATGGGTTATGCATACATGCATACAAGTTCATTGGTTGATCTCTCCCCCACCCCCACTTTCCCCTGCCTTCCCTCTGAAGGTCAATAGTCTATTGGATGTCTCATTGTCACTTGATCTATTTTTGTTCATCAGTTTATGTTGTTCATTGTATTCCACAAGTGAATGAGAGCATATGATACTTATCTTTCTCAGACTGGCTTATTTTGCTTAGCACAATGCTCTCCAAGTCCATCCATGTTGTTGCAAATGTAAGAGTTCTATTATATAGCTGCATAGTATTCCATTGTGTATGTGTCCCACAGGTTTTAATCCACTCATCTGCTAATGGGCACTTACGCTGTTTCCAAATCTTAGCAGTTATAAATTGTGTTGCTATGAACATAGGGGTGCATATAACCTTTCTGACTGATGTTTCTGACTTCTTGGGATATATTTTTAGAAGTGGGATTACTGGGTCAAATAGGAGTTCCATTATTAATTTTTTTTAGAAAACTCCATACTGTTTTCCACAGAGGCTGCACCAGTCTACATTCCCCCCATCAGTGTTGATTTATTGATGCTAGCCATTCTGACAGGTGTGAGGTGGTACACTCAAAAGACATAACTATAAGACAGGAAACCATAAAAATCTTAGAAGAATCCATAAGCAGCACAATATCAGACATCTCTCATAGCAATATCTTTACCGATACAACTCCTAGGACCATGGAAACTAAGGAGAAAATAAACAAATAGGACTACATCAAAATAAAAAGCTTCTGCACAGCAAAAAATAAGCCATCATCAAAATAACAAGAGAGGCCACTGTATGGGAGAACTTACTTGGCAATGATACATCCAATAAGAGGTTAATCTCTAAAATTTACAGGGAACTCATACAACTTAACAAAAGGAAGAGAAACAATCCAATTACAAAATGGGCAAAGGACTTAGACACTTCTCAAAAATGAATATACAGATGGCCAAGAGGCATATAAAAATGCTCAAAGTCACTACTCTGAGAGTTGCAAATAAAAATAATGAGTTGTGCCTTTAAAAGTCAAGCTGGCAGCTATCTTCTTGCCAAGGTCCTCAAACAAAACAAGAGTGAATATTTCAGTTGAAACGTGTCCAGAGACAGTACCCACTATTATAAAGCTGTAGTAGAGATGGGAAGTAAATAAGCGAAAAAAGTTAAAATTTTGGAAAAGTTAATTTAAGCTGTTCTTTTTGAAGTCATTTTGATATAGAAAAAAAAGCTACTAGAGAGTAGGAAAGAAGTTTATGTACATGAAAAAAGAAACATATTTTCTTTCTCAAACACCTCAATTATCTGAACTGTTTGTACAATATAATCATTTCGCTTTTGGGAAGTTCTGAGAAAACTACTTCCAATTTCTTGGTATATTTTGAATTCAATTGATGATAACTGAATCTAGAATACTGTACATCTTGATTAGCATAATAATCATTTTTTTACCAGAAATAAGACTTTGTGGTAATTATTTTGACACATGGATCTGGTTGGCAACTACTCTTTCATGCCCAATCAGCCCAAACTGAACAGTTCATGAGGATGTGAGCTAAACTGCTTTGTTATTTTATTTACTATTACAACATGTGTACCTACCTTGAATCTGAACAACAGTATATAAACCGCCTGTCAAAAAAAAAAAAAAAAAATCTTGACCTTCCCACTACACTTCTCTTATTGAAAACTCTCTGAAAAAAAGTGACACTTATGGAAGAAAACTTAAGGGACAAAGTCCCAACACCCTTCTGGCTGTCTAAGTTCTGTCTTGTATATTAAATTTGATAACTGTCAGGTCTAATTTTTGAACTACCTCTGCTCACTTCCCTGAAGGATCATCTTTATTGTGTTGGATTTTCATTTTAGGCTCCCAGCAGACCCAAAGTCTATATGAGTCACATGGAACCTCTTCTGTGTTTTTTGGAAACTGGTCTCAGGAAATCTTATAAAAATTTCGCAAGAAAAGTATATTTTAGAATTTAATGCCAAGGCAAACTCATTTATATTAAAATATTATATAATTCTTTTTTGGCAGACTTTCTTTTTTATTTCATTTGGTGAAGTTTTTGTGTTTTCTCTGTTTTTCTGCCTTCCAGAGAACCCAGATCCAAATGTTAGCTATTAGAACTAAATTAGCTCTCATGGCTAATATACTCGCCTTCTCTTCCCTCTTGTGAGTTTAATTATTTGTTTTGTTATTTTGCTGTGTATACAACCTTTGTGTTAAAGTATGTTGAACTCTGGTCTTTGGAAGGGGTCAAGTGGAGCTGACATTTGACAGTTTTTGACAATGGCTTCTTTGTTGCTAGTTAGGTTCATAATATTCTTCAGGTGGTGTGCTTTGTGTTCCCTGCAGATCAACTGCCCCTGCAAATTGACTACCTACCTCTTTCTACCCTGTTTTGCCTAAAAGAGCTGACAAAAATCCACTTGTGAGCTGGAAGCTATGGAATCCAAAGTAATAGGTTAAGTCTTTTCCAAATCAGCTGTGGTTAGTACAACTGAAATCAGTTCTTAAAAAGAGTCAAAATTAGTCCACAGGTTTGATGAGCAAATATATCTTGGGTTATTGTTAGAAAAATATCAGAATTTCTTTGTTTCATATTGAAATAGAAATGCACTTAAAGTATCATAAAAAAATATGATCAAAGAGAAAGAAGTCTGTCTTTTTAGATATCCCAGACCAGAAATATGTCATTCATATTTTTAAGTTCTTGATATAAAAAGTAAGGCTGCACACTTAAAAGTGCCAAATGGGCATTGCTAGCTGTGGAAATGCATAATGGAAAAAAGTAGTGAGGGGGGAATTGATTAGGTAAGCAGAAAAAAAGAGCAAATATCCAAGCAAATACAGGACGTTTGCATGAGTGAAGCCTGTGAGAGGGGAGAGGAATTAGAAGGTCAGTTACAAATAAGCCACTTTATATAGGCTCCATAGATTTTCCCAAAAGGAAAAAAGAAGCATGTATTTTGGGGGTGTCCCCTGCAATGTCCTTTCTCACCTAATACAATTTTATTCGCATTGACATCTTAGATTCATAGCCTTTTCCTCAATTGGCTGATATTTGCCTTTGTGAACTAAACTCCTTGGAATTTACTTCTGTCTTTCAGAATAAAGTCCCTTACCAATGGCTTGCACTTTCCAGCAATGTTTGCCTTTCTGGATTACTCTCAGGTCCATCCACAGATAATCCTCTGGGACAGCCCTGTCCTCTTACTGGCAATTCCATGTGTGTACCATGTGCTGGTGCATTCCCTTTGCCAAAACTATCCTTGACAACCTTTCATCCCATCTCCCTGGCTCATTCCCACTTGTTCTTTAAAATCAACCAATGATACCTCTGCAGGAAGTCTCTGATTAACTGCACTCACCCAGTTCCATCCCTCTTAGGTGCATTTTATTTTTTAACTTATTTCCATCAAATTTCGGAGAGGAAGGGGGAGGGAGAGAGAGACAGAAACATCAATGATGAGAGAGAATAATTGATCTTCTGCCTCATGCGTGCCCCACACTGGAAACTGAGCCTACAATCTGAGCCATGTGCTCAGGCGGGAGTTGAACCATGACCTCCTGGTTCATAGGTTGATGCTCAACCACCGAACCACACCAGTTGGGCCCTCTTAGGTGAGTTTTAGTATAAAATGAAATCTGCATTATCTGTTTACTTGTCTTTCTTCCAATAAATTAGAAATGCCTTAAGGGCATTCATTGGGCTGTATTTTATTTATCTTTGTGAATCCAGAGGTTGGCTGGGACATTGAAGATCTATGTTAAATTGTATATGTTAAACATGGTCAATATATTTTGGGTCAATATATTTGGGTCAATATATTTCTAGTTTCCTTTAGTTCCATGGTTCTCAATTCCTTTGACCCAGGAGATTTCTGTACATCATTATGAATATTTGTCCCCAGATGTCTTTATATTGCAGTCAAGTAGGCAAGCAAGGTCATCTAAATGGGGCTCATAACTGAGTCACCCAGAGGCAAGGGATGTGTTACCTCCATGACCCAGTAACTTGGCAAAGCTCAAACTAGAACTCCTGTTAATGAGGCTGTGCTGATACTTCACAAAAGGGGGATGGGAGAAAGTGGAAACTCATTTATTTTATGGCTGTGTGAACTGTATCATCTGACTTTCTTTAACTGTGTGCCTAGGCCAGCACTGGGCTCCCAGGAAACTAGGTCACCTGTGACAATGCCCGATTTCTAAGACTGGGCAGTTTGGGAGGGAATAGGCTAAGCACAGCAATCAGAGAGAATTTACTGCTGATGGATGGCGATTTTTTGCATTTTGAATTCTCTAAGGTATAATGTCTTTGATTGCCAGCACTGTTGCTTCAGGTCTGATATCTTTCTTTGAGGAACATCTGTGGCCTGCAGCTTTCCTGTACAGGCAAGAAAATTAAAAAAAATAAGAAATAAAAAAGCCCAGACAAGACTCTGCTAATTTTTAAAATCACATATTAAAAAATCACATTTTTTTCATAACATATACAATAAAGTTATGCTGCATTGAGGCCTGAATTACTTTTAAATTTTATTTGACAACTAACAGTTTCTAATCTTGTTTTTCTCTCTTGATTTTTCTAACTCACATCTTTGGGCCCGCCTGCATTTCCAGGGCTCTGAGCTGAAACCAAAGTGATGAGTGCTCCTTTCTTCAAGGGATATGTCATTGTAAGGATGGCCTCATAGAAAGCCAAGAAAGGACAGAATAATTTGTCCTGTTCTTCAGTAAATGTCCTCCTTTTTACATGCCCTGTTATCTGAACCTCTTTCACATTCTCTTTCATTTTGTTCTGTTAATCCTCACTCAAGGATATTTTCCCATTGATTTTTAGAGAGAGTAGAAGGGAAGGGAAGAGATACGGAGAGAGAAATGTCAGTGTGAAAAAGCCACATCGATTGGTTGCCTCCTGCCCATGACCAACCAGCGCTGGGGATCGAACCTGCAACCGAGGTATGTGCCCTTGACCAGAATAGAACCCAGAACCCTTCAGTCTATAGGTCAACATTCTATCCACTGAGCCAAAGCGGCTAGGGCATCTTTCATATTCTTCACAAAGGATGGAAAACTTGACTAAGAAACGGGTCTACACCAAACCTTAGTAATTTTGTGTTTTAAATTTTCCCCATTACCTTTAATGTCATTCAATCAATGTAATTGCTCTTTACTAGGAGTAATATCAAGTGAGTTCAATGGGAAGGATTTCAGACATCAATGGTAGCTTTTGAGGAGTGAAGATGAGAAGCTCTTCCACATTCCAATGAGAACTGGTCATGTCTTTCCTCCCAGTGCCTGAGATAACAGCAGAGCACTGACTGGCTATCTGACTGTAGTTCTGGGTGATGCACTAAATCACTGTGGGACCCTGGGCAGCACAACTTACTGCTCTGGCCTTAGTTCTCTCAAGTGTAAAGGAAGGGAATGGTATGCACATTGCTGAAATCCTCTAGAGTTGGGTGAAAGTTTCTAGAACATTCCACATTTTGACATAGGCACGGTCACAAATCTAAAGACAAGGCAGCTTACTCTGCAGAGTTATTATTATGAAGGCATCTTAATTGCTTGCCACTAAGTGAGGTATAGATACAGCAAAACACAAAACAAAAACAGCATAGGGGTCTCATATGGGACAGCAATAATTTTTCCCCATCGTCCTTCTAGTTAATTTTCACTGTCACTCATTTTTGTTCACACTTTGTTGACTGCTTGACAGGATGTTCCTAAAGAAAAATTGTATCTTCCTAGAAGTTTGGTTCCTGCTATTGATGTTGGTTTATAAGGTATATGCCAGATTAGACCATCTTTTCAGCTACCTAGGGTACAGGTGTTAGGCTTCAGGTTAATGGTAATTCCTTCTCTGACATTTCTTCCAGGAAGAGGTGGGGTCTAGGTCCCCGCCCACTATGTGAACAGGCTCTGAGTCTGCTCTAATAGACTATGACAGAAGTGACACAAGGTGTCTCATAAGAGACGGGTAGCTTCCACTTACTGTCTCATGGGACACTCACTCTAAGACTACTTGAGTAGGAAGCGGTTATAGGGTTAAGCCTCAGACTGATCTGCTGGCAAAGTTGCAAACAAGTCCCAGCTTGGAGGGCACAGCCCTCTTAGCATAATTAAGCTTGATCTTGTAACTGCTCCCTACATCTTTCCTGGGTAGCTAGGGGACTGTGGGAGGGGCAGCAAGTGCTGCCAAAACAAGTGAAACTTACAAGACCATTGTAGATTACCTTGTTTACCCCTGACTATAAATAAAGCATCAGCTTTGCAGTCTGGATCTGTTCTGTGGCCTCAGCCAGGCACAGAAGATCCAACTAGACCCAGCTTTTCCCCTTTGTCTATCATTTCTCCATCCTTCTTCGCCCCTGCCCAGGCCTGCCAAACCTTGGCTGTGCTGGTGCAGTGCATTCTTGTCCCAAGGAAAGCCATATTTATGGGAGAAGAAGAAGTGTGACTCCCCTGAGACCACTATCTGTGAGAAGCCCGAGTCACATGAAGGGACCCTGGAGGGTGAGACACCATGTGGAAAAAGGAGGCAAGGTGCCTCAAGACACCTGACATGTGGGTAAAAAAGACATCTCAGGCAGATTTTCCAGCCCCGACTGTCCCAGGTGATGCCACATGAATCAGAGAACCACCCAGCTAAACCTTTCCTGAGTCCCTGACACTCAAAATCCTAAGCAAAATAAACTGTTTGTTTTAACCATTAAGTGTGGGGTAGTTTGGTATATAGAAAAAGGTACCTAGCATTAATTATCAGAGAAATGCAAGTGAGAACATTAGAGAGGATGTGAAGAAAAGAAATCACTATGCATTGTTAGTGGGATTGAAAATTGTTATGGACACTATGGAAAACCATCTGGAGGTCCCCTAAAAAATCCAGCAAATCCACTTCTGGGTATTTATCCAAAGTAAATAAAAACACTAACTAAAAAAGATATTATGCACCATCATGTTTACTGCAGCAGCATTATTCACAATAGCCAAGATATAGAGATAACCTAAGTATGCACTGATGGATGAATAATAATCATATATAGACATATATACACATATATTATATATAATAATATGTAATCATATATACATATATAATCATATATAACATATATATTCCATTACATATATAATGGAATATTATTCAGACATAAAAAAGACTGAAATTGTGCCATTTACAATAACATGAGTGAACTTTGAAGGCATTAATGCTAAGTGAAATAGTCAGACAGAAAGACAAATACAGTACGATCTCATTTATATGTGCAATCTAATAACACAAACAAAAACAAATTCACAGGCATAGAGAACAGATTGGTAGTTGTCAGATGTGGGGGGGGGGCAGGTACTTGGGTGAAATGGGTGAAAGTAATCAAAAGATACAAACTTTCAGTTATAAAATAAATTTAATTCCTATGGATGTAATGTATAGCATGATGAGAATCTATAATAATAAAAGTGTAATATGCTAATTAGACCGGACAGCCAAATGACTTTCGGACATCATTCTGGATAAAGCCATGGGGCGGGGAGAGGTTGGTGGGGAGACAAGGAAGAAGTGGTTAGGGGTGATCAGGGAAGCAGGCAGAGTGTTTAGGGGTAATCAGCAGACAAGCAGAGTAGTTAGGGATGATCAGGTAGGTGGGCAGGCAAGTAGTTAGGAGCCAGTAGGGATTTTGAAAGGGTGTAGGCTGGGCTGAGGGACTCCCCATCCCCCAACTCCTTGTGCATGAATTTTGTGCACTGGGCCTCTAGTAGTTAATAATACTGTATTGTATATTTGAAACTTTATTATTCAACTATCATGGGTAGAAAAAATTGAAAATTGTAACTGTGTGGTGATGGATATTAACTAAACTTATATCGATGATTATTTTACAAAAATTGAATCATTATGTTGTATAAATACATCTATTACCCTGTTATATGTCAATTATACCTTAATGAAATAAAATAAGAAGAAAAAAAAGAAATAGGTGCTAGAATGAGCCATTAGGACACCTAATGAGAAGAAAATAAAGGAGGCAGTTGTCCTTTTTATCCAAAAGTGTTAAGAGTGCTGTAACGTGTTAGACCCTGACTTCCTGTGGGGCATCACCAGCTGGCCCTGTGACTCATGGTCTCTTAGTTGAAATCAACAGGACATCACTCTTTTATGAAGTTAAATATTTGCCTCTGCTAACAAAGCTATGGAGGCTTCCCATTACCAATCATTTGGAAGAGGTTAATGGTCTTAAAATCCAGGTGATACGTGTTTGGACGGAAATGTGGGTAACCTCCTTTGTGTGGTGTTGCAAAGGTCTGAATCAGCAGAACACCACCTCACTTGTGAACAGATTTGTGGAGTAGAAATAACCTGTACAGCATCCCAGGTGAATGTAGGTAACTTTCTTCTGTCCTCATGATATGATCTTTTTTGCCACACAGAACCTCATGGTTGAACTTAGTTTTAGTGCAAAGAAACTTCAAGCAACTTGAAACTTTCCTCTGATTGCTTTTAAAGTCCTTTCTAGGTTCTGTTTTCATGTCTAAAAATTTAAAAGTGGAACTACACTATGATTCAGCAATTCCACTTCTGGTATTTATCCAAAATAAATAAAAATACTAACTCAAGGAGATATATGCATCATCATGTTTATTGTAGCAGCATATTTACCTTAGCCAAGACATAGAAACAATCTAAGTATAAATTGATAGTTGAATAATAATAACAATTACATATGTAATGGAATATTATTTTCAATTTCCAATTTTCAGCAGTAAATCCTCCTAGCTGCAAGTTTTGGGGGCTTTTTACATTTTATTGGTTTTCTTCAGGTTTTTTTTGTGTTTGTGTTTTTTAATTAATAGATATTGGGATATAGTTTTAGATTTATACAGACAAATTAAGTGAAAAATACAGAGTTTCATGAAACTCTTATCCTTCACCAATTTCCCCTATTATTAATATCTTGCATTTGGTGTAGCACCTTTGTTAGAATTGATGAGCACTATTAACTAAAATCTAGAGTTTACATTAGGTTCACTCCTTATGTTGTACATTCTGTGGGTTTTGACAAGTGTATAAGGACAAGAATCTGCCATTACAGTATGAAACAGTTTCAGATGTACAAAATTATAGCAAAAATAGCATCAAGTTTGTGTGTAATTCACATCCAGTGTTCTTTATACTAGAGAAACACGAGAAGCCCAGAGCATGAAATTTGTGCACAGAGGGGGGCGGTGTCCCTCAACCTAGCCTACACCCTCTCCAATTTGGGACCCCTCCAGGGATATCCAACTGACCATTTAGGTCCAAAAGAATCAGGCCTAAATGGGCAGTCAGACATCCTTCTCATAATCCAGGACTGCTGGCTCCCATCTGCTTGCCTGCCTGCCTGATTGCCCCTAACCTCTTCTCTCTGCCAGCCTGATCACCCCCTAACCACTCCCCTGCCAGCCTGATTGATGCCTAACTGCTCTCATGCCAATCTGATTACCCCTAATTGCCCTCCCCTGCCATCCTGGCCACCCCTAACTGCTCTCCTCTGAAGGCCTGGTCACCCCAACTGCCCTCCCCTGAAGGCCTGGTCACCCCAACTGCCCTCCCCTGAAGGCCTGATCACCCCAATTGCCCTTCTCTGTAGGCTTGCTCACCCCCAACTTCTCTCCCTTGCAGGCCTGATCCCTCCCAACTGCCTCCTCTGCTGGCCATCTTGTGGGGGCCATCTTGTATCCACATAGGGACAGCCATCTTTGACCACATGAAGGCAGCCAATTTTTGTGTTGGAGTGATGGTCAATTTGCATATTACCTTTTTATTAGACAGGATAACATTATTATGGTACATTTGTCACAATTAATGAGACAATATTGGTACTTATTAATTAAATTCTGTACTTTATTCAAATAAATTAGATTTATCTAGTTTTCCTTATTTTATTCTAGGATTCCATCCTGGATATCACATTCTATGTAGTCTTCATATCTTCTTTGGCTCCTCATGGCTGTGACAGTTTCTTAGACTTTCCTTGCGTTTGATAACCTTTAAAATGTGGGGGTATTTTGTAAAATGTACCTCTCTCGAGATTTTTATGATGTTTTTCTCATAATTAAATTAGGCTAATATATATTGAAGAAAAAAAACCAGAGGTAATACTAATGTTAATGTTGATTATCTGGCTTGAAGTACCTTTGTCAGGATTCTCCACTGTAAAATTATCCTTCTTTTTCTATCTTTTCCATACTCTAGTCTTTGGACAAAAGTCATTATGCATAATCCATGTTAAGGAATGAAGAATTATGGTCTATCTTTATTTTCTTTCTAGCTTTATTGACATATAATTGACTAAAAAAATGCATACATTTAAAGTGTACAATGCCATGATTTGATATACAGATGCCTTGTGAAATTATTACCACAATCAGTTTAATAAACATATGCATTACCTCACATAGTTGTGTGTGTGTGTGTGTGTGTGTGTGTGTGTGTGTGTGTGTGTTGGATACATTTTTCTATAAATGTCAATGAGATCAAGTTGATTGATAGCAGTATTCAAGTAAACTAAATCTTTATTGATTTCCTGCCTACTTTATCTATCAATTATTGACATGGATGTGAATATCTTAAAATACAATAATAGATTTGTCTATTTCTCCTTCAGTTATGTCAGGTTTTTACTTTATGTATTTTGATGTCCTATTAGATACATTCACATTGAGAATTCTTATGTCTTCTTGGGAGAATTTATCCATTTATCATTATGTAGTACCACTCTTTATCCCTGACAATTTCTTTTGTTCTGAAGTCTATTTTGTTTGAAATTAAAATAGCTACTTCAGCTTTGTTTTGATTAATGTTAGCACACTATGTATTTTCTCAACCCTTTAATTTTAACCTTCAGAGTTCTTATATTTAATGTGGATTTGTGAAGACTACATATATTTGTTTGACAATTTGCCGCTTTAAGTTGGCTTATTTAGACAACTTATTTTAAGAGATTAATGACATATTCATTTTAACATGTTTATAACTGATTTTCTACACTTAAGTGTCAAGGTGTTTTTTGCATATTTATTCTCTTTGATTATCTCTAAACTTCTTAGATTTTGGACTGGTGTCATTAATTTTGGAAAGCTCTCAGCTATTGTTATTTCAAATATTCTGTTCTACCATTTTTTTCTTCTCCTTATAATATTTCAATAATATATGTTACATCTTTTGAAATTTCCTCAAAGTTCTTGAACATTCTGTTCTGTTTTTATCACTTTTTTCTCTTTGCATTTCAGTTTGGGAAGACTGTATTTACTTATCTTCAGGTTCACTAATTCTTTTCTCAGCCTTGTCAAGTGTACAGTATTTTTACTTCCAGCTTTCCTTTGGATTATTTTTTAGACTTTTCACCTCTCTGTTCATATTATCAATCTATTTTTGCATCAGTTCTTCTCTATTTTTTCACTACATTTCTTTACATATTTTTCTGCGTCACCATTTGTAAAATCCCTATACTCTCTTTCATTTCCCCTCACCACAATCACCACACTGTTGTCTGAGTCATAAGGTTCTTTTCGTTTTTTTTTCTTTCTTGCTCAATCACACATGCACATCAACATCATCTCCCCCTCCCCAACACACACACATCAGAGTTGACTTCCTACTATCTCTGGGTCTGTCTTTATTTTGCTTGTTTGTTGGGTATGTTTATTAAATACCATGTATTAGTGAAATTATGTGGTGCTTGTCTTTCTCTGGCTGGCTTATTTCACTTGGCATTATGTTCTCTTAGGTCCATCCATGTTGGCACAAAGGGTAACATTTTCTCCTCTCATTGGCTAAATAGTATTCCATTGTGTAAATGTACCATAGCTGTTTTTATCCACTCATCTATTGATGGACACTTGGGCTGCTTCCAAAATCTTGGCTATCCTATATAATAAAGAGGTAACATGCAAATTGACCATCATTCCAACACACAAGATTTCCACCCCTATGTGGACATAAGATGGTTGCCATAAGATGGAGGGCAGTTGTAGGTGATCAGGCCAGCAGGGGAGGGCAGTTGGAAGGGACCAGGCCTGCAAGGGAAGGCAGTTAGGGACAATAAGGCCAGCAGGGAGGGCAGTTAGAGGTGACCAGGCCAGCAGGGAGGGCAGTTAGGGGCGAACAGGCTGGCAAGGGAGGGCAGTTAGGGCAATTGGGCTGTCATGGGAGCAATTAGGCATTGATTAGGCTGGCAAGGGAGTGGTTAGGGGGTGATCAGGCTGGCAGGCAGAAGTGGTTAGAGGCAATCAGGCAGACAGGCAAGTGAGAGGTTGGGAGCCAGCAGTCCTGGATTGTGAAAGTGGGATCAGGCCTAAACAAGCAGTTGGACATTTCTCAAGAGGTCCCAGATTGGAGAGGGTGCAGTCTGGGCTGAGATACAAACACCCTAACCTGAGCATGAATTTTGTGCACCAGGCCTCTAGTTGTAAATAACACTGCAATGAACATAGGGGTGCATATATTCTTTTGAATTAGAGTTTCAGGTTTATTTGGATAAATTGCCAGAAGTGGAATTTCTGAGTCATAAATCAGCCCCATTTTTTATTTTTTGAAAATATTGCTTTCCACAGTGTCTGAACCAGGCTGCATGCCCACTAACAGTACACGAGGGTTCCATTTTTTCCACATCTTCACCATCACTTGTTGTTTGCTTATTTATTAAAGATAGCCATTCTGACATGTGTGAACTGATATCTTATTGTGGTTTTTAATTTGCACTTCTCTGATGACAAGTGATGTTGAGCATCTTTTCATATGTCTATTGGTCATGTGTATGTCTTTGAAGAAGTGTCTATTCAGGTTCTTTGGCCATTTTTTAATTGGATTGTTTGTTTCTTATAATTTTTTTTTATTAACCCTTTACCAGATGTGGGTTGTATTTTCATTTTGTTGATAATTTTCTTTGCTTTTCAAAAACTCCTTTACATATTAATCATAGTTATTTTAAATTCCCTGTCTGATAACATCAAATTCTATATCTATATCCAAGTCTGATTATGATGCACTTTGTCTTTTTAGATCATACTTTTTTCATCTTTTGGCAAGCCTAGCAGTTTTTGTTTGTTTGTTTGTTTTCTATTGATTTCAGAAAGGAAGGAAGAGAAACAGAGAGATAGAAATATCAGTGATGACAGAGAATAATTGATTGGCTGCCTCCTGCACACCCCACACTGGGGATCAAGCCTGCAACCCAGGCATGTGCCTCGACCAGGAATAGAGCTGTGACCTGATTCATAGGTTGATGCTCAACCACTGAGAAATGTTGGCCAGTCAAGCCTAGTAGTTTTTATGTTGAGTGGTGGACATGTTATATTGGGTAATAGAAACTAAGGTAACTAAGCCTCTAGTGTAAAGATTTGTCACTCTAACTAGAAGTTGGGCTTTGTTCAATCTTACTTACTAGAGGCCCAGTGCACAAATTTGTGCATGGGTGGGGTTCCTCGGCCTGGCCCGAGATCCATCAGGGTGGACTGGAGCTGATCAGGACAAGCTGGCCAGGAGGAGGAACTGCAGGAGGTTGGCCAGTGACAGGAGGTTGGCTGTGGGAGCACACTGACCACCAGTAGGTCAGTCACTTAGGCTTTTATATAGAGAGATAGCTATGAGGCCAGCAACTTCAAATTCTTCTAGCATTTTGTTTTGTTTTGTTTTCTTAATCCTTGCCTGAGTATATTTTCCATTGATTTTTTTTTTTTAGAGAGAGAGAGAGAGAATGGCATGGAGGGAGGGAATGAGAGAGAAAGAGAAAAACATCAATATGTGAAAGATGTATTGATTGGTTGCCTCCCACACTCACCCTGACTGGGGCTGGGAACCGACAACCCTTCAGTGTATGGGCCAATGCTCTAACCATTGAGAAACATCAGCCAGGGCAAATTGCTCTAGTTTTTTTGTTTGTTTGTTTGTTTTTATCTTGCCCTTTGACGTTGAGCTTCTTTAATTGTGCTTCCTCGGAGAAAGTCTATCTTGCAATTCTTCCAGCTGTAATTAATTCACTATTATACTAGAGCTCAGTTGGTGTGGCGGTAAGGTGTAGGAGAAGGGAGCATTCCACAATCTTCTAATTATATCTTTGTCATATAGTGGGCTTATGTCTCTGATCTATGATCTTTACACCTGTTTCTTCTTACAGACTTTCTCCTACTTAAGCAAGACAGGAAATCAGCTAGAGGGGAGTGGTATGAGAGACATTCACCTCTCCCACAATTCTGAGACATGGCTCCCTTTAAGTGCTTCTCCCTGGAGAGCAGGCATTTGGAGAGTATGCATTTGTCCCCTTCAGTTAGAGCCATAATGGATTATTTATAATATATTTACAACAAGAAACTGGTGGGATTGCTATAGTTGTGGCCTACAAAAATATAAGGGCCCAGTAAAAAAGTAGTTCACAGGAGTCTCTTTCATGCTAGTCACATTCAGCCTTTAAAAATTCATCAAAATGATCATTTAACTAGTTTATAGCTCCTGGCATCTGTTCCAGGTAAGCAGATCTCAGCTGTGGCTCTCAGGATTTACTTTTCTCTCCAGATTTTTGGTGGCCAGTTTTCTTTGCAAATTCAGTTCTCTTATGGATCCAAGAAAATCCATGGATTTCAGCTTCTCCCAATGTTTCTTGTGAGAATGGGAGTAACTTCCATGCTCTGTAATGTCAGAGGTTTTATGTTCTGAGGGGATGGTCATTCTCAGGCAAAGTCTATGCAGTATGAACAGATGAATCTGCAATGCCAATTAATACAGAGAACTTAATCACCAAACTGTACTAGTATTTTTTTTCCAGTTCACTAAAGAAGAAATTAAGAGACTATTTTGAAAATATATTTTAAAAATCATAGTTTTTATTTGAAAAATGTGTGGGAGAATTTCAAATTTAAACCCTAATGTATTCAGATAGAACATTCTTTAAAGAGGAAGTTTTGTTATTCATCAAAGCTTGATTACAGTTTCACTTGAGAAAAACCACAGGGATCTTATAAACCAAATGATATCTAATGGGCTTCCCTGATTGTTTTTAAGGCTGAATTGTATTAAAAAAATAATATACTTTTATATATTGAAGGTTTTACAGGTTATTTAACTAGCTTTATTTGAGTTTATTGTGCTTTAATTGCTTTTGCATTGAATATCAGAAACAAAAATTTTAGCATGAACAGAAGTAGTAAATAACTGGCTCTTGCATTTCAAAAAAAGAATTCTTTTCTTCAGACCTACTTATGAGAAAGCCACTTTAGAGCTACTCTGTGTATGCACATGAAAGCAAACCCTGGGAATTCTCTCTGTGACTCAACCATGAACGTCTTGTTGACTCAACTCCCCAAGACTTCAAGGAAAGAAAGAAGTACTTACATGGCTGGTTTATTTTCTATCCTAAACATTGATTTTGGGCCACTGACAAATGAGAAGGTTTCATGGGTAGAGTAATTTCTTTTAGTCTATCCATGTCCCAGCAGAAATAGAAAGCAAAAAGCAAAGTGAAGAGTAGACGTTAGGAAAGATACTCCATGAAGTGTGGACTTTGAACACAGCCCACATTAACTTGCTATGTACATTCTTTGCTGACCTCCTTTCTTTATTTTCCATCTATCATAAACCTCTAGATTTTTCTGGTTGGCCTCTGAAGTATGTACTATTATCAATGTGAAATGATTTCTGCAGTCCACAACCATTTTAGATCTAGAAAAGATGTTAGAGATAAAATATTCCTTACACATTGCTCAAAAGAGAAAGCTAAATCTCTGTAGGACTTCAATGATCTGCCCCAAATCACACAACTAGAGCAAACATAGACCATCCATCATTTCTCCTTTGCTGCTGTCTTTCTTTTATAATAGCAAACCAACAGATCAGTACACTGCATGGACTTCTGATTCTCTAGTTTTATATTAGTTGAAAAGGAAGGGTTTTGAGAAAAGCTTGAGTCCATTTTCATTTCAGTGTGTTTTCTTCAGCTAAGCTGTCCTTTGAGTCAGGTGTTGTTTTTCCTTTGGGATTTAATTGCCATTACACCGAACATAAAAATAACCCAGGTTCTTAACATTAGTGTTTGCAGCAAGAACACTTGATTACAATCTCTTCATCAATCCCATTCGCAAAGGCCACAGCCTTGTGCTCTGCAAGGACTTTCCCTCCCTGGAGCTTTTTTTTGTGTGTGTGTGGGGAGCCAATTTCTCCCTTGGTAATGGGCCAGGTGAGATCCTTCTGCTTATGTAACAAGCCCCCTTTCCTCCGCAGACACGAAGAACTCTTGGGCTCTCTGGTAAGCTTGTGACCATGCTAACAGCTCCTCCGTTGGGGTCAGAGTCAAACAGCTTCTCTATCATGATGCTCCCTGGCTCCTGGCTAGGTCCATGTCCCTCAACTCCAATTCAGGGAATCTTTCTTCTTATGGGTTTGGTTCTGTGCAGCTTTTATCCTGGGAATGTTTGCTCTCTGCCCTCAATTCTCTCTCCTACTCAGCCAATATTTGTTTTCTGCATCAACACTCTTCCTATTCTGGGTGTTTACCTGATTGCTGTATTTGTCTTTCTTGCTCACTTTCACTCCCTTTTAATTCTCTCACTGCTGAATTTCTTTTTAAATAAAAATCACCATTTGTTTTTTCCTGGGTCACTTACGTTGGCCCTGACTCCTAGTCCTCTTTGCTTCCTATGAACAATGCTTCAACATACTGGCACAAAAGAGCAGACTCATTGACATGCATGCTTTTTTTTTTTTCTTTGTATAACATTATCTACTGAATTTTGCCTACTGGTGAAGATGGAGTCTGCCTGAAAAACAGCTTAAAATTCAACAGCTTCAAAGAAATGCATCTGGCAAATAAAAAGAGATGGATTTTACAGCCTGTAAGCCTGAGAGCTGAACCCTGGACTGTGGCAAATTCTCTAGGATGGATTGCAGGTTCCATTTTCCATAAATGGACACAGCAAAAGCTCTAGTTCCACAGCCTTGCCATCAAGATGTGGAAGTCTCCCTGGCCGGTTTTTTCAATGGTTAGAGTGCCAGCCTGTGGACCAAAGTTTCGGGGGTTTGATTCCTGGTCAAGGGCAGGTACCTCAGCTGCAGGTGCCCCAACCCAAGTAGGGGCATGTGCAGGAGGCAACCAATTAATATGTTTCTCTTATGTCATGTTTCACTCTCTCCAACCCATCCTTTCCCTTCTACTCTCTCTAGAAATCAATGAAAAAAATAACCTCCGGTTATGATTTAAAAAAAAAAAAAAGTGGAAGTTTATTTCCCCGCCCCTTAAATCTAGCCATAGTTAAATTGTAGCTTCATAAAAATAAAAATGCTGTTTTATTTTCAAGCCACTAAGTTTTAGAATGGTTTGTTACGTGAAAATAGATAACCAGACACACAATTTTGTTATTGTAAATGGATTTTTATTATACTTTATAGTTATTTCTCTAATATAGGAAAGTTGTTTTTAATTATGTACTTGTGAAACTAGCCACCTCACTGAATATTCTTAATTTTCAAAAACTTCTCAGTTCTTTTATAATTTGTAGTTAAACATTATATCATCTACAAATTTAAAAATGTTAATCTCATTAAATAAACACCCTCTCAGAAACACCCAGAATCATTTTTGACCAAATATCTGGGCACCACATGGCCCAGTGAAATTGACACATAAAATTAACCATTATTGATGGCAAGTATAGTATTGATGGCAAGTATAGTATTCTTCCATTACCAATTCTGAGAGCCCCTGCCTTAATTTTTAGTGGCCTATACTGTCCCTCTTCAAAGTATGCCCTGGGCCTCCTGGAGGCACCGTGCCTGTGTGGAGCAGAGAGCCAGCAGGCACAGAGAGCTATGAATTACTTGGAATTTGCCTCCTACAAGGTAACCCTGAGCCATACTTCTGACTGATGGTGTAGAAGTATGAAGCCCCTGCTTCAACCTCAGACTTCCTTCACTCCCATCTTGGGTTCTCTGGCATCAGTTCTTTAATAAAACATGTGACATGAATTTTTATCTCTGGGTCTGCTTCTTAGGAGACCTTTCTCATCTTGTTGGCTTTGACACATATTGTCACTTCCTTCCTAAAACCAGGTTCTACTCAGTTTTAAGTGATGATCTGAAGTTTCTTAATGCTTGAACATCAGCTAATAGTCAATTTAAAGTACTCTTTCTGTTAGAATCACTAAGAAGCAAGCCTCAGAATTAGGGAGGTGTGAGCTCTAGAGTCAGTATGTACCTCTAGTTCTAGTCTTCTGTGGGCACACAAAACAAATCAACTTTGTTACATTGTCCCCTCAGAGAGAAATCTCTACTCATATACCTCCCAGGATGAGAATTTGGGCAGCCTGCATGCCATGTGCTACACCATGTGCTTTCCCATGAAATGAGAGTACCAGGGAAAAAATCATCTTTGGAACTAATAATAAGATCCAATTTGCATTTAATTTACACATATGATGCTTTATTTTATAATTGCACATTTCTAGAGAGGTATGTCTCTCCCTTCCCAAAGCCCACTGAATGCAAAGGTAATTACTGACATGGCTCAGATATGCTAATAATATAGAAGCATCACATTTCTTGAAATAACTGAACTGGTCACTGAGCATTCTTTGAAGATAATTGGGGGCCAGAACTTCACCTTAATGAGTGGAATATTCCTTTTTTAAAACTCTTACATAGGAACATACTTTAATTACCTTTCTGCTCTTCTCTGTCCAAGAAGCTACCCAGGAGACTAGAAAACACAGTTGTGCAGAGAATCTTATTATAAACACTGTCAAATAAAGTCTTATAGAAAATAATTATATGGTGCTCTTTGAAACCAGGGCATTTCAAGGGATTTTCTGCTAGTTGATAAAACTAGGTCATCAAGCTATGGGACTCTGTGTGCAAGCACATGCATACACACACACACACACACACACACACACACACACACACACACAAATCACTTCTTTAAGACCTAATGTTTGGAGTAGCCTGTGATGAATGCTATAAAAAGAGAGGAGAATAAGAGAGGATCCATGCATATTTAAATGAGCATTTCACTAGTCAAAACTTTCTTGGTTGCCTGAGAGCATTTGCAAACCTACTCTGGAAGTGACTCAAAGACAGACAAAAGACTACTGCACATTTTCTTCCAGTATATGCCTCCACTCTCTTCTCGTGTTTGCTTGCCATCCCAGGTTTGGCCTTGTGAGTTTCCCTGACTTTGGCTTCTAGACAAGGCTACACAGGAGATCTGACACCCTCTGTGAAGTTAAGTAAGTGTTCTACCAAGTAGATTAAAGTAGAGAGATTTCCAACCAAAGAACCAGCAAAACAAAGGCATGGGAACAGGAAATGGAGCAATGTGTAAGGAAACTCAATTGGTCTATTTATGGCTCAACCCTAAAAAGTAAGAATGGACAAGTAGGCAAAATCTACCTCCAGGAGAAATTCATAGTCAGGCAGGGGTTTGGATTTAAGTGTCTAGTAAAGGGTTTTGGTCAGGATAGAGCCCATGACGTTTTCAGGGAGATCACTTGGGAAGTGGTGCAGATGATGGCTTAATGGAATAATAATGGAGGCAGGAAGACTGACAGAGGCTGGTGAGGTTTGATGATCCAGGTCACAGGGTAATTACCAGGATATAGAATAGGAGAAGAGGGTAGAACAGGCAAGAAGGTCATGTCATTGTGACTTGGAAATGAGGTAGAAGTCCAAAAAACCAGTCTTCTCATGACCTTTCCTCTTCTCTGACATGAGCAAGGACTATGTTATAGATTCTTAGTAATTACTTTCTGATTCAATTGATCTGGTAGTTATCCCTCATCTCTACCACTCTCTGGTAGAGGGAGTAAAATAGTGAACTAGCAAATAATGTTACTTTGGTGGGCCTCAAATATTTTCTGAATCTCTTTCTGCATTAATAAATTGAGTGGACTGGATGAGGATCCTGTTTGATGTCTCCAGCTCTCACTCTCCAAATCAGCCAGTTTTTTGGGGAACAACCTGGAAGCTGTCTTCTACAGGAATGTTGGCAGAGTTCTTGAGAGATGGGCAGACTGAGGAGCAACTTTCATATCTCCTTCAAACCCAGGGCTAAGCAGAAAACTCTTACATTCATTGATTTATTTGTGTTATTCACAGGCACTGAAACAGTTCTTATTTTTAGTGGGGGAAATAAAATCAGCCTTATTTTTATAACCAGTTTGACTCAGTGTATAGTGTTGGCCTGTGGACCAAAGGGTCCTAGATTTAATTCCAGTGAAGGGCACATGCCTTGTTGCAGGCTCAGTCCCCAGTAGGGAGTGTGCAGGAGGCAGCCAATCAATGATTCTCTCCCATCATTGATGTTTCTATATCTCTTTCCCTCTACCTTTCTCTCCGAAATAAATAAAAATAAAATTAACTAAAATTATCCTTATTGTGGAAGGGAGTGTTCCCATTTGCCAAGGTGGGATTAAAGGTGGTATAAAATTGTGTTTTATTTAAAGTGAGTTTTCTTCTAGTTGTCTGAATTGACGTTGCCTTCCATACCAACTCAGTGCCTTGAACACAACCTGCTACTCTTGGCTTTGTTTTCACCAGGTCCTGAGAGGGGATCCCTGAATTGTTAATGAAGGTTTTCAGCAACAACCTACGAGCATTACACTGATAACATTCTCTTGATTGACTCATCAGGGCTTCCATGGTGCAGGCGGAAGCCTTTGGCTGGGGCTCGCTCAGACAAGAGTTTCCAGTTCTGGCCTTGAGTTTCAATAACTTGTAGGCAAAGAACCTAAAGGAAGGACAGAAAAGTTCCCAGTACAGTCTTGTTCAAGACTTCACCCCTGCTTCAGTCACTTTCCCTGTTGTGCTCTGGCACGCCGGTTTTCCTTGTCAATTCAGTGAAGTGAGTGGGAGGCCATACAGTGAACACTGTGTGCTCCCGTTTTAAAAAAGAAAGGAGAGGTTCTGTACAGTTCTGCACTGATTTTAAAGCCAACCCTTCATTACTGTGTGAAGAGGAGGCGGGGATCACATTTAAGTGAGTACTTTGAACTGAAATTCCCCTCAGTGAGAATGTTGGCAAGAGATGACCCCTGGACTCAGGAGCTTTCTTGTCTGTGAAATTGTGGAGGAGAGTTATCTTACTATACTGCATCTTACAGGTCTGAGGTTCCTAGAGGTGTTCCCCTAATTGTCAACATTAGTTTTTCTTGATCAGTGTGGTTAACAGGTAGAGTCTAATGAGGATTACATCAGTGCTCTCAGATCCTTCTTTATAAAGGTTTGCACAGAAGCCATCCAAGGTGGAAGAGCTAGGGGGACCTGAGTAATCATTCATACAAACTAGGAAACTTCTGAATGGTCTTGAGGATGGTCTTAATATTACTACCAGAACAACAGGCCTAAACTGGGACAAACAGTAATCTAGAGAAAGCAGCACTCCTTAGTTAAGACCACCCTGGTGAGTGTTTACTCCTCTTCCTGCTCCCTACCACTACAGGATTAGTCCTATGGCCCTTTCTGGTTCACTCTTTATCAAGCACCTAGTGTCAAACAATTTCTGTTACAATAACAGCTTCTTTACCCATGCCTTAGGTAGTCCCTTCCAACACTGATTTTAGGGTTGGCCATGTGACTTGCTTTGTCAGTGGAACATAAACAAGCACACTACAGACAGAAGATTGAAAAATGCTTACACATCAGGCCACAATCTCTTGTTACTTTCAGAACCTTGCAATTGTGATGCAAATAACCCCAAGTTAGCCTGCTGAATGATCAGAGATCACATAGAACAGAAGAAATCTATCCCAAATAAGGCTGTCTTAGACCCATCAGACCCTAGACAACTTAGCTGTTGATTTCAGACACATAAGTGACCCCATTTAAGAATGTACTTTTGGCTGAGTCTATCCTGAATTGCCAACCTACAGAATCATGAGATAAATAAATTGTATTGTTTTAGGCTAACGAGTTTGGAGTGTTCGTTACATAGCAAATGCTAACTGATACACCTTGCGTCATGAAAACTGGAGATATAATCCACAAATATAGCACCCAGTACTGTACCAGCAGATAGTAAATATTCAATAGATGGTAAATATTATGATCCTATGGGGTGGGAAATTACTAGTGATGTTGGTGCCCTCAAGGACTTTACCAGAGTCTGATTACATAAATAAACCTGCTCATATGAAATGATAAAAGAACAATTCAAAGGGCTGTGCTTTAAGGGCAAAAGTATTTGTTACTCATATTTGGATATTCCCAGTTTATACATAAAGAACGGATATAATGATTACATGGAGAACCTTGTTCTGACCCCCTAAGATAAAGTGGGTGCATTTGATTTCTTGTTACCGAGGTAGCTTCTTTCAATAAAACTTGAAAAGACAATTTATCTGTGTGAAGGCTTGTTTTGTATTGCACACCAATACAGTTTAAAGATAATACATTTACATAAGAATCAGCAGACACACATGGAATCACCTTGATGTTATGAAGTGCAAACATGCATCTATAAAAGGATTAAATCAGCATTAGTTTAAAGTGTCTCATCTTAATACTGTATATATTATACAATAGGAATTTTAGTATAAACATTTGTAAATAAGTTGTCCAATGTCCCCATTTCAGGAATGATGAAACTGATGCCTAGAAAAATTAAACTATTAGCTCAATGTCTCAGAGCTTATTAATGGCAGAACAAGGACTAAATATTGGGTTTCTTGACTCCTATGCCAATGCTTTTCTTATCACTGTGTATATTTTAATAACTACTTGCCAATGAGACAGAATATATGTTTAAAATATAATATTTTTAATTTTAAGGTAAAAATAATTGATAACAATTCAAAAATATAGTGAAGCACAAGTTAGAATAAAACATCATGTAGTCTTCCTTTACAAAAGCGATCATGGCTAATTTTTCATATACATCCTTCTAATCATCTTTCCATAGACATATGCTGTATTTTTTTTTTCAAAAAGAATAGAAATAACACTATTATTTTAACCCACTTTTTTCTCTTTAACACTGTATTGTGAATGTACTTTTTGTGTCATTAAATATGCATCTACAACATCATCTTATCAGCATTTTTGTCTCCCTGTGGCTTTTGTACATCAGATTCAATAAACTTGATTCCCAAATTAGATCTGTTCTATTTTTTTTTTCTGCTTAAAAGGTCAGCCTCAATTCACTCCAGATTTAATTCTAGTAGTCTCTGAAATCCAAAAAGTAAAAAAAAAAAAAAATCACCCTAGAAACAGCCTAATCAAAAGAAACCAAAGCCACAGATCTTAGACATTAGGAAAGGCGCTCAATGTTGTTTCTGATTAGAGAAATGAGTATAAGTTGTAATTACCCATTTTCACTTTTTAAATTGGAAAATATCAATAAGTCTGACAACACACTGAATTAAAGAACATGCAGAATGTGGGAAAATCAGCATTCTTGTGTATTGCTGGTAGAAAGGGTCATCAGTACACCTCAATGGAGAGAAATTTGGCAAAACCTATTAGAATCTCAAGAATACAGATCTTTCAATTAAGCATTATCTTTCTAACTCTAGAAAGATATTGCTAAATTGTATCATTTGTATTTATCTTCCCAAGGACAAAAAGGCATGTGCCTAAAATTAATAATTGCAGCACAGTTTGTAACCAAGAAAGACTAGAAATCCCTTAATTACCCATAAATAGGGAATTGATGGCTTATCCATAGAATCTCAAACCACATAGCGACAAAGGAAGATTGAGGAGGCCTTCTGTATATTCCAGGGCAAACTCTAAGAATTCTTGTTAAATGAACAAAGCAAACAATAGGATAATACATAGAGTGTGTTGCCATTTGCATATGATAAGTTTATTGACATTTCAAGAATACTAAAAAGACTTATTTTGTCATTCAGAATTTTGAGTACCATGGAAACTGATCCTTGAACTGATAGCAACTGTGGGTCCAAGTTTTGGACATCTCCAGTTATCAGTAGCATACAAGCAGTGCTTCTCATGTCACTTGCATTGTTTATACACCAGTCTGCAATATATATATATATATATATATATATATATATATATATATATATATATATACATATATCGATAGATTGACTTCAGAGAGGAAGGGAGAGTGAGAGAGAAAGAGAAACATCAATGATGATAATCATTGATTGACTGCCTCCTGCATGCCTCCTACTGGGGATCGAGTCCACAACCCAGGAATGTGCCCTGACTGGGAATCGAACTGTGACCTCCTGGTTTATAGGTTGATGTTCAACCACTGAGCCAGCACAGCCAGCTACACCAGTCTGCTTTTTATTTTTTCCTAAAGATGCTACTTTTCTTATCAAGGATATTGGGCAAATTTAACAGTGTTTAAGGCTAGAAAAAAAAAGGTAACTTCTGTATTAGGATAAGACTTTGATTCTCCAAACCAACACTTGTGTTTGGCCTTTTATAAGTAAATCCTGTGATGTGAGTCTTAAATTAATGCAGAGGTCTCCAAACAAATAACGGGGTTAAAAATAAAAAGGAAGCACTGTTAAAATCTTCTTACTTGCTGCTCATTATTGGGTGTTAATGATTTGGGCAGAGATTGTCTCCTACAAACAGAGACTGAGCAACTGAGGCCTGGTTTCCTCCCTTTGCATTATCCTTCTTGTGCACAGAATTCAATGTTCTGCATACTTCTACATTCCATTAGAAGAGCTAGAGAAGTAGATCATGCAATTAGATGGCTCAGCCAGCTTTTCAGAGCTTCAGTGATCTTAAAGTCTCTTCTGTTTGAATTTGAACATTTTTTAACCTTGCTAAGTTAAAGAAACTCACAGCTCAAGTACTTCAAGATTCAGGTTTGTTTTAATATTTCTGTCACTTGATGTTCTCTAGCAGGTACTGTCAGGATCTCTTCCATAACCTCCCAGTACTCATCTCTGAACTCTGAAAGTAAATACCAGTAATTCTTTTCCCAAGGGCTCTCATCATCCCTATGTACAGAGCAAGGCAAAAAGCGCTGGAATAATATCCAACCAATGATGAATGGGGAACTGACACTTTAAATCTTTGTTTTCTCACCCTTTACTTGTGATAACTTTTAGCCAGTTCCCTAGTTGGCCAAAGTGATAACCTGCTTGATCATATGCATGGTTACAATCTAACACAAGCTATTATCTAGCCTTGGGTCTTCTTTTGGAGGCTCTGGGGCTCTTTGACCCAGCTGCAAAGCATTAGGTTTCAAATTGCAAAGGGCCAGGCCATTCATATGCAAAAGCCTCTACACACAAATTGGGTTGGGCAGTGTCTCAGGGAATCACCTGGGTGGAGCAAACAGCAATGACTGGCCATCAGCCCTGCCTGGAAGAGGTCGTGTGTCTCTGGATCCCACAGCAAGAACAATGACCACTGCAAGCACCTCTGAGGGAAAGCCGCCCTTGAGTTACACCCAATGCAAGACAGTCCAGTTTCTTTCTGTATGAGTCTGGGTCCCCAGAGTCTTGTTTGGAACTGGAGTTCAGGGCAGTTGGGAGCCTGTATCTCCCTCCAGATTGAAAAGGACAACAGTGTACTCAGTCGCCGGCCCTTTCTGGGCACGCCTCCATACCTCTGCACTTCACTTCTGCACCTCAATTACTCCTCCAAGTTTCAGCGTGCTTTTTCCTTTTAGTTGTAGAGTTTCCACTTAGCCAGCCTTCCTGTGGTTCTGAATGATACTCATTTTGTCTTTTAGTTGTAGTTTTGAAGTGGTTGTGTGAGGCAGCAAGTTCAGGTGTTTACCTATGCCGCCATCTTGGTTTCTGTCAAGAGAATTCTTTGAAGATTAGAAATAACAACGAAAAAGTCAAATCCAAGAAGTAAGCACTGCTGGTGCCAACATTTCCTCTATGGTTATTTTTTATGTCAAATGCTCTCAACTATATGCCCAGCTAGTGTGGTTCAGTTGGTTGAGCATTGTCCCATACACCAAGAGGTCACTGGTTTGATGTCCAGTTGTTGGCTGGATTCTCCATTAGGGGGCATGCAAGAGACAACCCACTGATTTTTCTCTCTCCCTTCCTCTCACTCTCTAAAATATCAATAAACTATTTTAAACAGAAAACTCTGGAGTAGGGGGGGAATCTTTACGAAGGGGAGGAAGGGTGGTGATCCTTATATACCTTAGCCTTGTCAGTAAAAAAAAACATTAATAATAATAATAATAATAATAATAATAGTTTTTTCGTGTTTTGTGTGTGTTTTATTTTTTTAAGTTACTTGATTTAAAAATCTGTGACTATAAGCTATCATCAGCAAATTGGGGGCAGAATTTTTATAACCCATGTATTCTAAAATAATCCAAGGCCTGGTTGTAAAGTTAAGAGGTCTTGGAGTGATCGTGCCCTAATCAGCTGGTAGAAACAAAGGCACTTCATTTTCAGAGGACCATCATCTTGACTCAAATATCTAAAGCCTTCTCAGAGATGAAATTCTAAAAGAAATGAGTTAAAATCAAATATTCACACACATGTGGAAACAAGGTACAATGAGTGACTATCAGGACAAACAACAAATAGGATCATCAGACTGATAATGACTGGAGATAATGGAACCAACAGAAACCAAACATAAGATAAATAGATTTAATAAATGTGCAGACATAAGAAGTAGGAAATATGATAAAGAAATAAAAGATATTCAAAACTGAGGAGAAAAGAAAATCTAAGATACAAGAAAAAAATGGCAAGTAAAGAAAATGATAAACCTGTCATGGTAAATTAATGAAGTTAAAAAATAAAGTTGAACTAAAATCCTTGACAATAGTATAGAAATCAGATTGAAGGTAAAAGATTTTAAAGTAAAAATCTTATTTTGTTTGGGAGAAGCAAAAAGATGATGGTAAATTTTCAGCCATAATAAGTATATTAGATTTCCTAGGTTATATGAGGAGGCTTCTGGGGAAGAGGGATTGTGTTTTTTAATCTAGATGCTGATTAAATGAATGTGTTCATTTTGTGGAAATCTAGTAACCTGTTGCATTTTCAATACGTATCTTATTCTATATGTAAATAATACTTCACTAAAAATTTAAAATGTAGAGAGGAAACTATCTAGGGTAGCCATTGAAGTAATAGAAATAAGACATATTTATTAATAGGAAATATAATCACCCAACAAAGACAGGAAAAGATTGAATTAGAGAAACACACACACACAATCCAAAAGAAGACAAGCAAGGTAAAAAGTAAAGTCAAATAAGAAAAGAAGCATGAAATGTTAAAATAAAAAATATATATAAAATAATATAATAAAAGAGAATTCAAATATATCTGCAATCACTACCAATATAAATATCATTAAAAGACAAAAATTTATAGACTGCCATATGATCTTTTAAAATGTCAAGCCAGAGATATTTATAAACATGCATAAAACAAATTACATGAGGTATTATGCAAATACTGACTAAAGGAGAGTTGGTGCAGATATATTAATATTACATGAAGTAGATTTTCTTGGCAAAGCATTATTCAGAGGTAAACAGGTCACTAGATGTTGGTAAAAGTTCAATTCACAAAAGCATTGCAGGATTTTAAATATATGACAATAAAATAGCTCTAAAATAAATGCATTTGTCAAAAGACTGCAAGATATGGGCAAATCTACCATGCCAGCGGGAGATGTTTAACTCTCTTTTTTATCTAATTTAATGATCAAGAAGAGGCCGGGACCATAGAAAATATTTGAATAACAGCAGACACCAGAGTTTCCACTTTAAAAAATAATCCTTGGGAGAAACAAGAACCTTTTTAAATCATGGTTTCAGTACCTGAGGTGACAACAAGAAATCCTACGTACTAGTATCTCTAAATGAGTTTGTTTAGAAAGTTCTGTGTTTTAAGACAAACAAAAACAAAACCCTATGGGTTTGTTTTTTCTGATCCCCAAACAAACATAATATACTTTTTAAAAATTATAAGGTCTAATCCTGGCTGGTGGTGCTCAGTGCTTACAGCATCAGTCCACACATACCGAAGGGTTGCAGGTTTGAAGGCACATACCTGGGTTACAGGTTGATCCCTGGCCCAGGTCTCTCTCTCTCTCTCTCTCTCTCTCTCTCTCTCTCTCTCTCTCTCTCTCTCTCTCTCTCTCTCTCTTTTTTTTTTTTTCTCTGCTCTCCCCTCCACCTTCCTCCACTCTCCCCAAAGTTCAATGGAAAAATATCCTAAGGTGAAGACTAGCAACCAAAAAATAATTACAAGGTCCAATAAATGCACTGTTAGGCATTTCCTCTTCCTTAGACTCCTTAATTTCTAATGTAAGGCAGGAAGTGTTTTAAATGAGTCTGTGTTGAAAAAGTCTTACATATTGTCAACCCCAGGGCAGGTGACCACAGACCTATTACTTAATTAGGCCTCACCTCTCTGCTCTGATGCCTGGAAAATTACTGGATTGAAATTGTGCAGGAAATAAACCAGGTCAATATATTAGCTGAGGTTCCTGGATCCAATAAAGAGATGTGTGCTTTTTTTTTCTATCTAATTAGAGGGTGGATTTAATAAATGAACAGGGTAATAAATGAACAAATACTGTTTTTATTGGAATTTTCCAAAGTCCCTCCCTGAGCAAAAATCTGCATATGCATGAAGCTTTTAGGTGTCAAAAACTTAAAAAACAGAGAGAAATGAGATAAAATGGAGAGTGAGGTGTATGTTCTGGTGTCCATTTAGAGGCAACCATGAGAGCAGATCCTCTGTTTTCAGATCACATGGCCTGCATCTCTCCCTATTCTCCCTGGTAAGCAAAGCACAACAGGAGTTTGGGCAAAGTATGAGTTATTTTGCAACCCAACAGCAAGCCACTTACAAAATTTTTGCTATTTTCTTTCAGAGGATACCCTAGCATGAAAAGAGACTCTTTAGATGGTCAGTATAGTAGTTTTCCATAATAAATTACTGCAAACAGTGTCTTATATTATCCTCAAGTCTTTTAGTCAGAAGTCCAACATGGATTTACTTGCTTGAATTAAGTGCTGTGTTCCTTTTTGGTGGCTCCAGGGGAGCATGCATGCCCTAGCTTATTTGGTTATTAACAATTAAGTTCTTTTCCATTGTAGGATCATGATTCTTTGCTGCCTATCAGCTGATGGCTGTGCCCACCTTCCTTGGCTCTGGCCTTCTTGCTCCATTTTCAGAGCCTCCTCCTTTCATTTTCTCTCTCCCCAGCTGGGAAAGGCTTTCCCCTTTTAGTAATTTATGGGATTAAATTTGTCCCACTCTGATAATTCAGGACCCTCTCCTATCTCAATGTTTATAATCTTAATCACATCTGCAAAATGTCTTTTGACATCCACGTAAGGTAACATATTCATAAATTCCAAGGATTAAGGTGGAGACATCTTTGGCAGACCTTTATTCTGCTAACCTCAGTGGGATAAAGAGCATTCTGGCACAGTATAGATCACACAGTTTCTGGACCACATTGGCACTTGAAGCTGCAGAAAAGTTCTTTATTGAAGTGGGAGCCTTGCAATGCAGAAGATGGGAGTATGGTTCTATTCTCTACTCTTTTCCGGTTCTGTCTCCCACTTCTCCACTTTCTAGCTTTGTGGTCCAAGCCTTGGGGTGAGGAAAGCCAGGAAGATAGAACAGTCCTAATTGGTCTAAGAGTCTTGGCACTCACTGGCCTGGCCAATAGTTAAAGAACTCTTTCTTGTGTGTGTTTTTCAGAGATACCCCATAGGGCCTCTCTATCCTAGAGCTCTCTTAAGCAAAGAATGTATATCTCTATTCAGGTGGTCAAGTGCACCCCTCTCTTGGCCTCTGGTCACTCAACAGAGCTTGTCCAGCATATTCCTGTTGAGATCTCCTCACCACTTTAGTTACCACCTCAATGGCTCATGAAAAACAATTGTGCTCTCTCCAATCTTCCAAGCTGCTTGTGATGGGAAGGGATACAAGAAGTCAACCATCAGGGCTCAAGCATATGGCAATAGGTGGAGGTCCAACTAGGGACTCAATGGTATGAAATTGGGCTCTGCAAAGAGTAGGAGGCAGCAATTGAGAGTATAAAGAGGGCCAAGCCAGCATGGCTCAATGGTTAAGCATCAACCTATGAACCCGAAGGCCTCAGTTTGATTTTGGGTCAGGGCACATGCTGCAGTTGTGGGCTTGATCTCCCAGTAGGGGGCATGCAGGAGGCAGCCAATCAGTGATTCTCATAATTGATGTTTCTATCTTTCCCTTTCCTTTCCTATTTGAAATCAATGAAAAATATATATTTTTTAAAAAGAGTGTGGCAAGGGAGTCAGCAATTCAAGTACCAGTGAGGTCCAAAACAAGATCTTCATCTCACATGGGCTTCTCCAGAAGAGAAAATGAGAATTTGAAAGTGAGCAGTTTTCCTAGATGTTTCTTTCAATATTGGCAAGAAAGTGGGGGCACAATATAAGACAGAGAAGGCAGGCTAGGGAAGTGTTGTTTAGTCAACCAGATAATGAAACTTCATGCCATGGGAGAGCCTAAGGAAACAGTGTGTAACACACCTCAGAGCTGTCTCACCTGAGGAACCAGGGAGCAAGCTTTGTATACCTTTCATCTGTTGAGTGTCCTACTGGGGCATTCTGGCTTGCATGAGCAGAACAGCCTTTTTGAAATGTCCTCTGTCCTAGAGATGCAGGAGCAGCCATCTAAAGTCATCTGCCACACACTGACATAGTAGAGTTCCAGCCAGACAAATTATATATCTGGGACCCTAGGGCAAAGTGAAAGGGAAGTTTAGGAGAAGAGCATGCAGTCTGTTGTTGAGTCCTAAGCCGTTTGAAGATAGAATTATCCTAAAATCTGCAGAGGGATGGCTCTAGAAGCAGAAAAGAGGATCTCAAAGTTGAAAGCACAGAGTTCATGGTGGCTGGGTAGCCAAGACTGACATATAAAACAACAGCATTAAAAAACGGTGTGTATGAAGAGCTCATTTACATGGCATAAACAAGAGTAAGTACCATGGGGAATTGATAAGGCAGAAGTATTATAAGTCAAGTCTTTAAAATGAAGGAAGTCTGACTATGACTTCCTTAAAAGATGGGCAGGAATGAGCAGAACTCTACTCAAAATTTGCTTTGGTAAACCAGCTATGATGTTTAATTAAAGCCAGAGAAAAGTGAGAGAGAAAAATAAATGTGTCTACGTGTGAGGGGCAAGGGGCATCTCTAAAGGTTCATGCTAAACATGGCCAGTATGATGTCCCCTGAGCATGTGATGAATGCTGCTGAAGAGCTTAGGTTTGCTGAATGCTAACATCTCGAAAGAAAGATCCTGTGGGTGTGATTTCAGGGCTGAAATGGCTTTCTCAGCTCCCTCTTCTTAATTTGCTGGAGACTGGTCCAGAGAAAATAATTAGAGTACTTTCAGTAATGTGTTTGCCTTACCACTTTCAATTAAGGACAAGAATATAGTGTGTGAGAGAGAGAGCATGTGCACAACAGAGGAATTACTTTTTATGTCACCACTATTCCTCCATGCAGTTGCACAGTATTTTCTTGATTGTTTAATCTAATAAAGCACTAAGCTCTTTTGTTTTAAACAGCTAACTTGTGGTATAATTAGCATAAATTGCTCATATTTTAAATATTTAAAATAACAATTTTGATAAGTTTTGACATATACATACATGATGAAACCACTACTATAAGACCAGCAGACTGAAAATATCCATCACCCAAAAATGTTCTTTGTGCATCATGTAAACCTATCTTTAGTCCCCTCCCACCCTTACTGGTATGCCTGAACCAGTCAAGCCCTGCTTTCTGTCACTTTAGGTTAGTTTACATTGTTAGGATTTTATACCAATGGAAACATACAGTATGTACTCCTTTTTTATCTGGCTTCTTTCATTCACCATAATTATTTTGAGATTCATCTGTGTATTCTTTTTAATGAGTGAGTAGGTCATTACTTTTTATTGCTGAGTGGTCTTCAGGTTTGCAGGTTTGCAAAACTGGATAATTCTTTAATTTTGAGACATGTCCATTGTATTAGTTTCCTAGGTCCACCTTACAAATGACCGCACAGTAGTTGAATTTTAACAACAGAAATTTATTCTATCAAGTTCTGGAGGCTAGAATTTGAAAACTGTCAGCAGGGCCATGCTTCTTCTGGAGGCTCTAGGCAAGAACCTGTTCCATGCCTTCTCTTAGCTTTGGTGTTGCTGGCAATCTTTGGTGTTCCTTGGCTTTTAGACACATTGCTCTCATCTTTGCCTCACTCATCACATGATGGTCCCCCATGTGTCTTTGTCTCTTCTCTTTTTATAAGGACATTGGTCATCCTATCTAATAAAGAGGAAATATGCTAATTGACCATTCCACCCTCATAAAGATGGAGGTGCCCACAGCCAATAAGGAGGGCATATGCTAATTGACTGCCATGCCCTCAAAGATGGTGATGCCCACAGCTAATAAGGAGGGAATATGCTAATTTACTGCCAGGCTCTCAAAGATGGCAGTGCCTACAGCCACAAGATGGTGGCACCCAGTCCCCTTAGCCTCGTTAGAGTACCTGCATCCAGAGTCCCCCAGAACCTCAGCCCCCCGGCCACCCAAGGTCGGTCCAAGGCACAGGCAAGCCTCAATGGCAGATTCCCAGTCACCCAGAGCCACCTGAGGCTCAGGTAACCAGGGACGGCTGAGGCTTGAGCTGTTGGCAGTGGCAGC
This sequence comes from Pipistrellus kuhlii, assembly GCF_014108245.1. Classification (NCBI taxonomy): domain Eukaryota; kingdom Metazoa; phylum Chordata; class Mammalia; order Chiroptera; family Vespertilionidae; genus Pipistrellus; species Pipistrellus kuhlii. The sequence continues at coordinate 68,274,008 of NW_023425562.1, forward strand.
AGCAAAGGTGTAATGGGGGCATCACCTTCCCCTGATCACCAGGTTGCCTCCTGCCTCTGAAGGCTCCCAGACTGTGAGAGGGGGCAGGCCAGGCTGAGGGACCCCCAATCCAGAGCATGAATTTTCATGCACAGGGCCTCTGGTATTGAAATAAGGGTTTACCCTATTCCAGTATGATCTCATATTAACTAAACATGTTTGCAATGATCCTATTTCCAAATAAGTTTACATTTGAAGGTTCCAGAAAAAAACACGAATTTAGGGGAGACACTACCCAACCATTAACTTTCTTTACTCTGTTAAATTAGGAAGATAAAGTGAATTTTTTTGTGATTTAAAATATATATATATCTTAACCTATCCTTAGATAATGTGAACTGGGAGTCACATTTCCCATTGTGATTCCCAAATAATTACATATGAAAACACATCCTCTAGAAGTAGAATAGTGTGGTCAAAAAAGTTTGGTGAAAGCTGAGTTTTTTAAAAACTATCTTTATTGAAGCCTCATCAACTCTTTGACATGTATAACCAGAATAAACTTGGCTCCTTTCGTCGCCTTTCTCAACAGCACAGTATTGCTTTCAGAAGAGCTATATGAGAATTAAATAGCAATTTAAATCTTTATTGCAGAACTCTTGAAAAACACCACAGGGGATATACACTATATTTTATACAGTGAAAAATGCCCCCAAAAATGCTCACCCATTTTCCCAAAGCCTACTGATTACCTCATAGAAGCTACCCCCAAATTATAAAGTCATTTGCTTAAGTAAACCTTCCCAAATCATTTTCCCAAAGTAAAATTTGAACTATTCTCTGTCCTTACCTTTCCTTCTACCTCCCCAAATTCTCTTTTATTTAGAAAGAGGAAAATCTCTCTGCTCTTTCTAGTGTAGAAAAATTCAACATTTAGGAACACCTCTAGTTTTTTCTCTCTAGCTTACTCAGTAATGCAAATACACAAACCATCTTAGAATGTACAAGAGGGGAAGATGGAATAATGACAAATTTATTGGGAAAAAAAAAGTGGTGTAGATGTGATTGAACCAAGAAAGAGGTGTTAAAGGAAGGAAAATAGCTGACCCTTCAGAAAGATGGTCAGTCTCTTTGCTCCATATCCAACCAACAAGGCCTTCTAGAGAATTCCTAAATAATGGAAATTGTTATCTTTGATGCCCAAGTTGGCCTCCTCAAAAATAGTCTTCCCAGATGGCCTTCTCTCTGCTAGCTCCCAGATAATCAGTTTATGCAAAAATTGTGCAAACAGGATTTACTTTTCCCAGATGGTCAACTCTTTCATTTTCTCTCTTCTGCCTATTACTTTTGTTATTGCCTTCATTCCTTGGCTCAGTCTACAAACGGACTCTCATGTGAGTAAAAAATCTGTCTACAAAATAAACTAATAAGTCTGATGCACAAATAATTAACAAATATCTTCAAATTATTATTTGACAAAAACCTTCTTTTCCTTCCTGTCACATAATCTATACTTCACTATGAATATCCAAAAGGGGTATACCATGTACTCTAGCTTTCTCCAAAGTTCTACATTTACCTTTAAGACCCTTGTTAATGATACATGGAAGGCTCCAACTACCTATCTCCTTCCACCCTGAATTTAACTGTGTTGTTACCAGCTAGACCTTGCTACAGACATGCAATGTTTTTGGTTGGAAAACACTAAAAAGCAAGCAGCCATCCATTGATCATTTAACATTCACAGTATATACTTAAAACATAATTTAAATTTTTCTACAAGTTTTCTTTTAATGTGAACTCTCTGCCCCTGGGAGTTTTGGATAGGTCTAATGAGTTAGCAATAAACAGAGTTATGGCCACTTAAAACACACAAAGCCTCCTTTTAAAAGTTAGAATGACCAGTCCTTGGTAGTAATAAAATGCATGACTGTGAGTTGGTGTGCTCAGTTATCCTACCTCCAAATCAGGCCTACTATGGCTTATGAGCTTTCAATGAGGTAACATTTCATACCTGTCAGAATGACTACCATCAACAAATAAACAAATTACAAGTGCTGGTGAGGATGTAGAGAAAAAGGAACCCTCATGCAATGCTGGTGGAAATGCAGACTGGTGCAACCACTGTGGAGGACAGTATAGAGTCTCCTCAAAAAATTAAAAATAGAATTCTCATTTGACCCAATAATCCCACTTCTAGGAATATATCCCAAAAAACTAGAAACACCAATTAGAAAGAATATATGCACCCCTATGTTCATAGCAGCACAGTTTACAATAGCTAAGATTTGGAAACAGCCTAAGTGGCCATTAACAGATGAGTGGATTAAAAACTGTGGTATACCCACACAATGGAATACTATGCTTCTGTAAAAAGGAAAAAAACTCCTACCATTTGCAATAGCATGGATGAATCTGGAGAACATTATGCTAAGTGAAATAAGCCAATCAGAGAAAATGAAATGTCACATGATCTCACTCATTTGTGGAATATAATGAACAACTTAAATTGATGAACAGAAACAGATCCAGAGACAGAGAAGCATTGATCAGACTGTCGAACCTCAGAGGGAAGATAGGGGAGAGTGGGGGGAAGGAGGAAAGATCAAGCAAAGGACTTGTATGCATGCATATAAGAATAACCAATGGACAAAGACACTGGGGGGATGAGGGCACAAGTGGGGCATGGAGGAGGCAATGGGGGGATAAGGACACATATGTAATACCTTAATCAATAAAGAAAAAAGTGAGCTTTCAGGGATGGAGGCCAGGATACTCCCTCTCCATTCTTTCCCCACATTGTTCTCTCCTCCTGTATATGCTGACTACAGAGCTGGCCCCTTCTTGAGACTGGCTTAGGAAGAGCTGGGCTTGGGGAAAGCTGTGTTCTGATACACCAGGTGTATTTTTCACCTTATGTCAGGACTCTGATGCAGGTGAATAATTGCCAATCCCCCTTTGTGGGTTCTGGTGCAAATCAGAGAAGAGAAGAGAAGAAAAGAGAAGAGAAGAAAAGAGAAGAAAAGAGAAGAGAAGAGAAGAGAAGAGAAGAGAAGAGAAGAGAAGAGAAGAGAAGAGAAGAGAGAGAGGAGAGGAGAGGAGAGGAGAGGAGAGGAGAGGAGAGGAGAGGATGGAGAGGAGGGGAGGGGAGGGGAGGAGGGAGGGGAGGGAGGGGAGGGGAGGGGAGGGAGGGGAGGGGAGAGGGGGGGAGGGGAGGGGAGGGGAGGGGGGAGGGGAGGGGAGGGGAGGGAGGAAGAGAAGAGAAGAGAAGAGAAGAGAAGAAGAGAAGAGAAGAGAAGAGAAGAGAAGAGAAGAGAAGAGAAGAGAAGAGAAGAGAAGAGAAGAGAAGAGAAGAGAAAAGTGAAGTGGCATTCATCTCAGCAGAGTGTAGTGTCTCCTGGGAGCTCCCTTTGGCTTCTGCTCCTCTGATGACTGAGCCTGACTGTTTCATTTGCCAATTCTGAGCTTTCCAGGAGGTACTTAGGCGCTAACCACTGTCAGAAACTTTCCTCCTTTTACTCTCAGCAACCTGTTTGAGGCTTCAAGTGATTCACAGTTTGTGTCTGTCTCCACAGGACTGAGCTGGGTGTGGAAGAGGCCTGACTACTTTCTAAGGCCAAGTTGTTAGAAACACAGGGCCTACGGATGGGTCAGCAAACTTCCCCAGGTTTTCCGGGCTCTGCCTCTGCCCACCTTTGCCTGCCAGCCAGCAGTCAATCTTAATCACTCAAAAAATCAGTTTCTGAGTAGCTTTTAGGAGGAATCAAGAATAGAGACCTCTGGATCTCCCACAGAAAGGAGGTGCTGTTCAGATTTCAGGGAAAGTGGTGAGCATGATTCCCCATCCCAGACATACTCCTCGAAGTGAATCCCAGAATATTTCCCTGCCCTCAGCTGGGCAGAGATCCTCATATGTAGTCTAGTGGGATCAGCTGGATACCAGGAGTTTTTATTAACTCTTCAGTGAGGTGAAAGCATCAGTCAAGTTCCTAGGGATAGGGGGGTGGATGGCCTACCTCTAAGCTAGTTACTGAGGCTCCATGAGACTGTTCATACACCTCAGGTTTGTCTCTGCTGCTATCTCTTCTGCATAGGTTGAGATGCAGGTTAATGTTCCCCAATATAATTTTATTTCCAGTCTGGCCCTGGGAAGAGATTTAAGGAAGATCTGCCTATTTAGCCGCCATCTTTTTCCTCCTCTTATTATTTTTTTTGTGTTTTTGTGTTTTTAAAAAAACAGAAATATATTCACACCCTCATCTGTTCTAATCGCTTGTAAAGACATTATTTTAGGGGATGAAGAACGAAAAATTAGGCAGTATAATCCAAGTCTTCATGGAGCTGTTAATTTGTGCACATCCCAAGACCATACATACATTACTGGTATATTGTAAAAGGATATAACTCAGGAACAGCCACATGGGAGAGATGTATAGGACAGGGGATGGAGATGGGGCTTGGAACTTCCATGCCCTCTCCAGGCATGTCACTCTTCTCAAATTCACCAACCTGGAAGCTCTCTGAATTCCATCCTCCAAATGTGAGTTTTTTAAGTCGTTATCATTATGCTTTAGTTTACTGTTAGGAAATTCAGCAAGAATGTTTTTGTTAACTATAATTTGGTTTCAATTCTGAATGAGGCAGTTTTTGCATGTGGATATATTCATGACAATGTTTTAAATATATTGAAGAGCCAGGCCATTTGCAAATGGGTCTATTTATAGTCTCATACTTTAACATATGTTCTTTTTATCCAGTGATTACACATGAATATAGGCAAATATTTAGATGTAAAATTAACTTTTATGAGCATTTTCCCAAGCAATAGAAAAATATCCTTAAGAATTGGGTGTGTTCTTCCTGGACAGGTAGCTCAATTGGTTAGAATGTTGTCCCGATACACCAAGATTTGATCGCCATTCAGGACACATACAAGAATCAACCAATAAATGCATAAATAAGTAGGACAACAAATAGACATCTCTCTCTCTCTCTCTCTCTCTCTCTCTCTCTCTCTCTCTCTCTCTCTCTCTCTCCCCTTCCTCCTCTCTGAAAATCAATAAATTTTTAAAATTTTAAAAAGAATTGGGACATACACTAACCATTCTTTTTTAAGTTTCTGTTAAAAGAGATCATTTATCAATATTTGGCATTTACTAGTACATTGTGTCTGCAATGTGCAATTATATATAGATGTTTAGTATGCATGCTTATTTAAATATATTTCAAAGCTACTATCATGTAACTATACGCTTCACTAATACCAGTTCTCCCTAAATCCCATAAGGAGGAAATTTAACTGCTAATGTGATTCGTTTGATGAGAGAAAAGAGAGCTGCAGTGGGCTTAATGTGTGCAGTGCCTTCTTACTCAGTGTTCCTTGGGTATTACAGAGCTTATGGATAGGGAGTAAATGTGGAATAAGGATGATCTGGTATAGCAGTATCTTTTAATTGGAGTTTCTATTTTTGTCACTGTTCCATTTGCTCATTATAATAGCTTAAACCTGAGCAAGTGACAGAAGCAACATTGTTAGTTTGGACTGCAGACAAAAGGACACATGCAAGTGTTTTACTTCCAAAGACACTTGGAGAGGAATTTAGAATTTTGCCTAGATTTTGATTGGGAAACAAATTAGATCTGAAAACAGCCAAGTGCACATTTAAACCAGATTTTTGAGGAGGCTTTGGCATCTAACAATACCTGATGAGTCCTCTCCAACTCTTTTTCCTACTCCTTCCATTTCTAGGCAAAGGTTAATTTTTATAACTTGAAAGGCATATTTTCCTGCAAATGGCTTATGAGAGAACTGGGAACTTGAACTTGTGTGTTTTGAGAGCTAATGACCAAAAACATCAACACAGTTATACACAAAATGTGAGCAGGCAACTTTGTCCTCTCATAATAGGTGGCAACATTTCTGTCTTTTCGTTCCTGCCTTTGTTTGCAGGCAGTTCACAAATGGAGTGGGAAATGCTGAGCCAATGCACCTGGAGAATTGTTTTTCTGTCTGTTCTTTGTGGGTCACCATGAGTTATTAAAGAATACTTTCTATGTTAGCCTATCTCCTTTTGCTTCAAGATTTGAGTACTGTTCTTATCAAAAGCCAACTGTTTGTTCTCGAACTTATGTCCCATTTCCTAATTTCTGAAATTATACAAGCTATTTAAATTTCATATAAAACAATGAAATATGAGTGCAAATAGATTTTTTTCTAAATAAAACTAAGTGAAAACTCTGGAAAAATCTCAAAAAGATGAACAACTTAAAATTTTAAAGTGCATGACTACAGAAGACTACGGGGGAAATGTCAAAAGTAGAAAGATTCCGTTCTCAGATTATTTCCCTGTTGCTATTCCTGATGTTGGCATTGTAATTTAATTCTTATTCTTCTTTAAAGAGATAAAAAATTGGAACTAATAGGTGAGTCAGGTTACCATTCCGCCGGAAACACTAAGCAGTCCTAAGCATTGACAATTGTAAGCTGATCTATTTTCAGGATTCTTCTTGGATCCTCTGCCCAGAGATTCTGATTTAGTTGCTTTAGGCCTAATGAGATATAAGCATCTGGATTTACAAAATTTCTAATATGCAGCTAAGTTTGAGAATGACTGCACTAGAACAATGTTTCTCATACTTTACTATACACATCATCACCTGCGTATAGTGAAAAATTCAGATTCTCACTCAATAGGTCTACAGTGGTGAGGCCCAAGATTCTGCATTTCTAACAAGCTCCCAGGTGACATTGATGCTGCTTTTCTGGTAAGCACTTAAGGAGGAAATTTAACTGCTAATGTGATGTTAGCAGTTAAATGATTTAGCAGTTAAGTTTCCTCCTTATGGGATTGAGTACCCAGGAATTCAAAATTATGAAATGAAGACCCCTCTACCATCAGTTCTCAACTTTCAGTACACTTGCAATCACAACAGCTTGAAAAATACTAAGGCCTGGGTATCACCCACAGGGATTTTGATTCATTTCCAACTGATGCCACTCTGTACCCAAGGCTGAAAGCCACATCTATGAAAGGTGATGTTTTAGATTGTGCACCTGACAAAGCACAATTATGTTGAGGGACCCTATCTGTGATTTTGTGCTAAAATACAGTGTTGGTTTTCTGTCTTCAGGGTGGTTCTCCAGTCTCTTTCCTTCACTTACAGAATTTGTCTATTGATTAAGGGTCCCATGAATAATCCATATTCTGACTGAAGTATTCCCACAGGCTTGCCCTATATATTAAATCAAATCATGAGACTTTAAAAGCATAAACAAGCCATTCATTGGAGAGTGAAGACCATGTGTTATTCTTACCCAGATCCTTCAAACTGTGCTCCTGGGGCTATAGAAAGAGCACATGGATTGGGAGCCAGGTGCCATGCTTAGCAGAGAGCTTGTTTAGTAACAGGTTTCAATGCCTTGATGAGCTGAGAGGCCTGATGTGGAGGAGAACTGGAGGAAAACTAACCCTCCCTAGAGAGTATCTTTGAGAATGCAAAGAGCAAATTGAGTATCTAAATTCCACACCAAAAATTAGAAATGTTGAACTTAATATAGCTCTTACAGTGGCCGAATTAGAGCTTATTATCAAGCTTCAAACCAGCAAAAAGATTTGCACAAACGTGTAATTTGATTCATTTTAGCAAATCAACAGCAGAAATCATTCAGAAATTGAACATTTGAAAAGAAATTTTTGAATAGTTACTATATATCAGACACTGGATTGTTCATGGGAGAAATGCCAATATGAACCAGAGATGTCCTACTCCAAGTATATATCCTACAGAAAGAATAACGTCTCACTTTGCATAACAGGGAATATTTATCTTGTACTGAAAATTTTACATTCATTCTATTATTTTTATCCCACCCTATCCCCCCAAAAAACTTTATTAGAAACACTGCCATTATTCCCAGATTTGGCCTAATGTTCTGTACCCTTACATTGTGGTGAATAGCTAACTCACTCAGAGTGACCACACTGTTTGCATCTGTTCAGGATGATCTATAAGGCTCAGTGCACCATTTTGTCTTCTCTTTCTACAACAAATATTCTCAGAGATTTTGAGAAACAAATTGTGTTTGTGGATGAAAAAAGGACCACATGGTGAACATGAGAAGCTCAGGGGAGGCCTGCATGGCAGCCTTACAAACTCAGAGACTTAAAGTAACTCTATAGGATGGTCTGAAATTAAAACTTTCTAACTAAAAGCTAATCATGGCAGGTCGTCATGTCCTAGGTTGATATCTTCCATGACAAAGGTTAATCTTTACCTAAATGAGCCTGTCTATTGTCTATTTATATCTAAAATAACATACCTTTGGAATAACAGTCGTTGTTTTTTTGTTTTTGTTTTTTCCCCAAAACCCTCACTGCACCAGAAAAGAGACCACAGAACTCTTTATTGTTATTGGTATCATTTTAAATGTTCACTCTTAAACTATCTCATAACCACAAATGTAAAAGTATGTGTCTATTTGTTTTACTCTTTTATACCAGAGATTTCCCTTTTTCCCACTTCCCTTATCTATCTCCAATGGATTTCATGTAATCCCCAAGTCTCCCATTTGATTCTGATGTATAAAATAAGTAGTAAAACTGCCACTGCTTTTTATTTTTGCCATTTTCTGGAACATTTTCTAAATCCTTTGAAATTTTTCTTCCCAGAAATTGTCATTAGTTGGGCTCAACTGAACTAATAAAAATTCTTACAGGTTTCAATTTTTTTTTACATTAACATTTAGAAATCAAAATAAAGAAACAGCGAGGCCATGTGGCTCAATGGTTGAGCATCTTCCTATGAACCAGGAGGTCATGGTTCAATTCTCGGTCAGAGCACATGCCCAGATTTTGGCCTCAATCCCCAGTAGAGGGTATGCAGGAAGCAGCCAATCAATGATTCTCTATCATCAATTGTGTTTCTATCTCTCTTTCCCTCTCCCTTCCTTTCTGAAGTCAATTAATTAGAAAGAAAAAAAGAAAAGGAAGGAAGGATGGAAGGAAGGAAGGAAGGAAGGAAGGAAGGGAAGGAAGGAAGGAAGGAAGGGAGGAAGGAGGAAGGGAGGAAGGGAGGAAGGAGGAAGGGAGGAAGGAGGAAGGGGAAGGGAGAGGAAGGGAGAAGGGAGGAAGGGATGAAGGAAGGGAGGAAGGAGGAAGGGAGAAGGGGGAAAGGAGGAGGGAGGGAAGGGGAGAGAGATGTCCGAGAGTCTCGAGAAACGAGCTCTATACTCGATCTCTCGCCGACCCGAAAAACAATAAACGACTCCGAAAGAAAAGAAGAAGCAATGTTATCTTTAAAAAACACACAGTTAAGTGTAGGTTCCTAATTTACTGGTTTCCAATCCTCTGCAGGCTATGTAAACACTGATTTTGTGCCTGATCTACCAGTCCACTCCACTTACCTACAGAGTAGACTATCTTTGAAACAAACAAAGTATAAAATGTATAAAAGCTTAAACAGTCTAGATCCAAAGTACTACTAAAAATGTCAGAATGAACTGACATTTTGGTAGATATGGTAGATAGCATTTTCCAAAAATGGTCACATCAGTATCTCCCTCTCATAAACTCCTTCTACATGGTGATTTAATTCTCTTTCTATGGAGAGATGGGGTCTATCGCCCTCTCTTGATTCTGGGTAGGTTTTATGACCACAGTGGAACTACTATGTTCTTGACAAGGCTAGGTCATAAAAGATGATATAGCTTCTCTAGGTTCTGATAGGATGCACCTACTGGAATCCAGCCACCATACCACAAAGGAAGTCAAACTAGCCCCAACAGAGAAATCACATGGAGAGACCCTGTGTACACACTCCAGCCAATAGCCACTATCACCATCAGACATATGAGTGGAGACACTTCAGATGATTCCAGCTCCTAGCCATCAAAACATCTTCATCTTTTTAGCTAAGAAACATCCTGGAACAGATGTTAAGCCAACTCTACTATATCTTGCCCAGACTCCTGACCCACAGAACCCATGACCCAACATAATGGTTGCTTTATGCCACTGTATTTCAGTGTGGCTTGTTTATGCATCTATGAATAACTGATATGGGAGGACTGATTTTTTCCATCATTTATTATGACTAGAATTATCAATCTGTCAGTTTAATTGAACCATTAATCTAAGGCTGTTATATGTAATTTAAGGACATTAGAAATCCAAAATTATAGATTATAGTCTCAGTAGTAAAATGAAAATGATAGTGTGTTTGAAATGAAAGATGAAGCAAATCTAAACATTAAACACTCTGTAACTGCTAACCACACATTACTGAATAAGTATGCAAATCATAATGGACAAGGAAATTGTGAACATTAACCTATAATTCAAGCTCAGTATATTATATAAAGATAGGAAAAATGTTTGGTTATTTTTAATAATATATTTAGGGATATCAAAGGCACAATTATAGTCAAAGCTTAATTTTTTTAAATATATTTTTATTGATTTTGTACAGAGAGGAAGGGAGAGAGATAGTTAGAAACATCGATGAAAGAGAGTCATCGATCAGCTGCCTCTTGCACACCCCCTACTGGGGATGTGCCTGCAACCAAGGTACATGCCCAGGACCCTTCAGTCCCCAAGCAGACGCTCTATCCACTGAGCCAAACCAGTCTCGGCCAAAGCTTAATTTTTAAATGACAAAATAGCTCATTTATTTAGGCAAAATAAAGACAGATAGGTAAACTAATTTGAAACTGATTTCATTTTCCTATCACTTGTACAAGCATATAATGCTTTTCTATTTATCTATTTTCTCCCCTCATTAATATGGAAAATAAAAATATAAAAAGCAATTTGGAAAATTGGGGTTAGAGAAATACATACATACTAGAGGCCTGATACATGAATTTGTGCATGGGTAGAGTCCTGCTGGGTGGTCTGCAAGGATCAGCTGAAACCCACAGTCCAATGCCACCTGCAGCTCCTACTTAGTGCTCCCACTCATCCCTGCCCCACTGTGCCTGCTGTGAGGTTGCACTTAATTAGTCATCAGTCCTGATCGGGAGAGGCTCTCACTGCCACAGCAGTGCTCACCAACCATGAGCCCCATGTCTGGCGCCCTCCGAAGGGTAGTGGCCTGTGGGATTAGGCTGAAACCAGCTCTCTGACTTCCTGAGGGGTCGGTCCTGGATTTTCAGAGGCTGTAGGCCAGGCTGAGAGACCCCACTGGTGCATGATCAGGCCAGGGAGCGACCATGGGAGGGCTCCATCATGTGTCCAGCCCATCTTGCTCAGTCCCAATAGGCTGGAACCCAGAAGCAAGCTAACCTACTGGTTGGTGCCCCTGGTGGTCAGTGCCCATCATAGCTAGTGGTTGAACAGCCTTGTCATATCATTAGCATATTACTCTTTGATTTGTTATTCTGTTGTTCTGCCATTGGGTCTATTTGCATATTACCCTTTTATTATATAGGATATATGTTTCCTAAGATATTAATTTATATATACAAATTTTCTAATATATATATTTGGTTTTGTATGTTGGTTTTAGCTCCTTCAAAAATTTAATGAGCTTTTAGCATCTCATTTAAGAATATTATAAATCTAAAGGATTTAGATTGCATGCTTGTAAATTTAAAAAGCATACAACAATAAAACAATCCAATCTGCTATACTGTTTTGCAAGATTCTATCTTGTGACTTGCTAATTTAGCTCTCTTTTCTTCTCATGTATCTTGAATCTAGAGCATGGACGACAGGGTAAAGAGACTAACAAGGGAGGAGAAAAGCTTGAGATTGTAATATTCACTTTCTCCTTTATCCACCTCTTCTTTGAAAGTGACAGCACAGAAGAATCCAAGTCAAATGAAAATTTCTCTCTGTTTGCCATATTTATGATTTTCCAATATTCAGTTAATATTAAGGACAAATCCTTTCAGAAATTTGCTTCTAAATCATATTTATAAAATGTGCTCTTCTCAGAATTTGGAAAAAGTATATAATTTTTTTTGAAATGTAAATGTTCAAAGTTCTTTCTGCCACTTTATCATACCTCAAACTCTGAAAGTCTAGGAGCAGAAGTAATTTTTTGTTGTTGTTGTTCATTTACATTTTGGGAAAAGAATTCCAACTTGCTTCTGCACCTCATCTTTTTTTCCTCCAAAATGCAATCTAAAATTTATAGATAATTTTTATAGATAATTCCTCTTTCTTCCTTAAAATCATTAAATATAGGGTGTTCCACCAAAAAATGTATATATACACTTTGAATAATTATAAAGGCACTGTTCATTAAAATGCATTTCATTTTCAAAATTGATCTATCAGCTATTAAATTGTGTATGCATTTTTTGGGACACCTGTATATTAAAATCCTTCCTTCTTAAAAAATAAAAAAAGAAGGGCTTTTATGTAGCTCAAAAGAAAAGACACTTAATAGAAATAATCAAACAAAAAAAGCAAAAGCAAAATATGAATGTCATCAGGTAGTAACATGAGTCCTGATGTCCATCCACTGCAATCACCTGGAGAACATTTTAAAAACTATCTGCCTTTGTTTCACTTACTGACACACAGATTTTGTAGGGCTGGGGCAAGACTTTAGTGTAGGAACTGAAGGTACCTCAAATGATTCTATTGTACAAATGGGATTGAGGACCTGTTTTAGGACAAGGAAGTCCCAGCTCTCTTCTAGATAGGAAGAAGAGAATATCCCCAATTCCACTTTGCTGAGCCTCTCAGTGCCAGGTGTGAAAGGAAGCATGTAAGAAGGAGAACGTGAAATTTAGACCTCTTCATTTAAAAAAAAAAATTGCTTACCTACAGAATTTTCTCTTCAACAAGCTATTTCCTGAAAGGCTTGCTTACAGGGAATATGTTTGGCAATAAAATGAATCTTGTTTTTCTTCTCTATTTTGCTGCTACAACCAGATTCATGTCTTTTTGAAACCCAATAATATATATTGTGGATTTGGGTAGATTTAGAGGAATGATGGGAATAATATACATGTCTGGGAGAAATTGAAGCAAATTTGGTTGATGAAGCATTGCCTCAAGTCTATGCAGGTGTAGGGGCTAAAACCTGCAAAAAATAGTGAACACAGGCTAGATTTGCACTTTGTTTTCATAAAGCAGGAAAGAAGCCTGCTGTTTATTTGTGCTTCTCCAAATGCAGGTGTTTTGAATCTAAATATGAGTGGACTGGCATTTTTCTAAATAAGCTGTCGTTTGTAGCTCATAAATAACTAAACACACTTTAACCTGGGACAGAATCAGACATGGCCACTACTGTGTCTGCTGCAGAGCCATGGATGTGAATGACTTGTGTTCCTCAGTTTTTATGAGATTCTGGCTAAGAAATCTCAACTACATGATGGTGAAGAAAGCATGAAGATAGGGAACATTTAAAATGGGTAACTTTAATGAAATTGCTAAAGTTATTTATGTTAGCATAGGTAGCTAGTTTATTTATAAATAAAGGAAGGAAGCAAAGGGAACCGGACATTGAACCTGATAAACTAGGAGCTGAATCATAAATTAAACCTGATTTAGTAGAAATCTGTAACATTCACAGCCTCCTCAGGAATAGCTCATCCTCTGCCTTCAGGTCTCATCTCCAAAGTGGCAGCAAGCATCATAGCTGGGATTACCCAGGGGAGAGTGTGAAAAGCTATGTCCCACATGGCTTACGGTTCTGAATATGGAGAAGGGCTGTGGGCAAATGACAAGACAAGAAATAATAATTTGGAAATTGGGGGCCAGGCAGAGAGTCCAACACAAGGGAAAGGACGTCACTGGTGCCCAGGCCTTGCCAATTTCTTATTCAATTTTGGATACACATATGCCCTTAGTCAGTCAGGCAATTTCAATAACAGACAGGCTATCTTAAAAGTCATTAAATATTAGTAAAGATTTACTTTGAGACTCTTTGGTCAGGAAATTGCTTGAGCCACCATTGTCTTAACTGAACAATCAGTGCATAGCTTTGGCTTTTCCAGAGCTCAAAGTTCACCAGCATTCCAGGCTCCATGTTTACACTTTTCTAATTGTGAAGACAATGGGTAGCTTCCAACAGGAGAGATCAAACAATAAAGGGGAAATTTCTCTGCTTGGCATCTGCCCAATAGAAGCCAAGATGGCATAAGGTTGGGTGCTTCCACTTTGAGGCACGCGCAGTAGGAAGCAATATGGTGACCATAAATAGGAGGAGGCTAATTTAAGAAAAAGATTGGGTTAGTTATGGGGAAGGCCCAGCACAAGCCCACAAAGGATTGAAAAAGAGATTGGTTATTTGCAAGAGCACATGGTGAAGGAGACAAAGCGGGTAGAAGAATGAATATCCTCAATACAGTGAATAATAAGTTTTTTTAAAAGAAAGAAAAGCACCTGGTCTTTCCTAAGCACAAGGTAATATAATCAAATCTCAACAAAGGCCTTTCCCAATAGCATCCTTTCACCTATTCATTCACTTGTTCTCTCTCTGTAGCAGCCATACAGCTCCAAGCACAGGCTCCAAGAGTGGCTTCAGGTGTAGGCCTGGGTACAGCAAGGCAGCTCCAGCCAGAGCATAACCAGGAACAGAGACTAAGCTAGCCCACACAGGGACAGAGACTGAACTGGACTGAACTTTAGCTTGGACTGAACCAGTGGCACCTGATAGATAACCATCCTAGACCAATCCTAGGGCTAAGAATGCAGGATTGATTATTCTCAAGAATGCACTTTTTATAATACTATAATAGCTGTTAACTTTTCTGTCTTCTTTTGAACACTCAATTTTGCCTAGCTGTGTTCCTCATTTGCAAACTCCAAATCTTTACAATTTATTTCTAGCCAAAGCTTCCAGACTCTTTTTGAGTTCATTCAACAATGGTGTGTTAAAGAGGTGGAAGCCAATGGAAAAGGAACTTTAATGTGTGTTTTTTTACAGCCTGTCAATGAAAGTGACAAACAGAACCCAGCCCTCCTGGGACTTGAAGAATATTCCTGATTGCCATTATATGCTGGTTTTATGTGTGTGTGTGCAATTGTATATATGCCTCAGCAGATTCTATATATGTTTTTATGCATGTTAATAAAAGTGTTTCAGCATAGAAGGAGGTTAAAGAGGGCATTACACTTTTAAGTGTCTGACATGCTTATGAAGAATGGCTGCCATTTCCAATTCAGTGAACCATCGGGAGTGAAGTGATTATATGTAAATGGCATTTATCAAAAGTGAATATGAAAGACTACAAAGGGACACAATATCAGCTCTCAGAATTCCCTGTGAAAATGAAAGTCATTAAGAAGTTGGCATTTGGACTCAGATTGCTCGGGCTCCTATTCTAGCTCCATTATGTAAGCATCCCCACCTGCCAAATGGGATTACTTGGGGTGCTAAATGAGTTAACACCTATGAAGTATTCGGTGCATTGTTTCAATATAAGCTAGAGAATAAAAGATGGCAATGCTGACAGATTAACCAGGCTACTTGGTTTATTTCTATGTTGTGTCAAGGAGACTGTTTCTTGCATTTTAATAACATAATCTTTAGTTTTGTTTTCTAAAATGTGCCTGAGATTTGTGCCCTTTACTCTTTTCTAACTGTCATTATGCTAAGAGCAAGGGTTCCTTTCCTCGGGTGAAATTAGCTCAGTAACTTCTCATTATCCTCCTGGCCTCTGCTTGCTGCTCCAGATCTTTGTTCAGCTGCCCAAGATCCTGTTTTCCAAAGCTGCTTTTATCTACCCAGGCTCAGCTCATTACCCCCTGACTGCCATTTAGAAGCTGAAGCCTCTGCCTGGTTTCCATAACTTCCACAATCTAAAGTCTGCCCACCATCCCTGACCCTTTGGGGGTCATTACCCATGTTTGAGTAAGGACCATGCACACTATGCCAATTTCTGACTTCGTTCCTCTGCTAAGTCAGTGGACCTCTTCACATGCTGGATCCCACAGGATTTCTGTTTTCTGAAGCATAAGGGAGAGCTTTCCAAACAGAGGATGGTAGCTGTGAGAAAATATACAAGGAGGTGATAAATCAAATGGACACTTTGACAGCAATGAATGACAAAATGTAAAGACTCAAGGAACAATGAAAAGCAGGTGGTACTATTAATCCCCTCTATCTTCAATGCAGGGAACCCTTCTCCCTCACCAGTTCCTGGGACATAAGATGTAATCAGCCTGGTTGGCATGGTTCAGTGATTGAACATCAACCTATGAACCAGCAGGTCATGGTTAGATTCCCGGTCAGAGCAGATGTCCAGATTGGGGCCTAGATCCCCAGTGAGGAGCAATCAGGCAGCAGCCTATCAGTGATTCTCTTTCATCATTGATGTTTCTCTCTCTCCTTGCCTCTCCATCTAAAATCAATAAAAGTATATTGTAAATAATCAATACACATCAATTTATTGTTTATGTCACAAGAATTAATCTAGTGTAACCTATGTTCTCTGTTTTGAAAACTATAATGGTTATGTGAGAAAATAATTTTGAGCACAACCCTTAATCTTTATGTCTTCTCTCCTACTTTTCACTCCCATAGTCACTTTTTTGTTTTGTTTTCTCTCTCCTATGACATAGTGCACACCTACTGTTGGCATCCACCCCTTCCTCTGGACACTGCTTCTCCTGTCCCAGCAACTGGTTTCGAGGAGAAGCTGCCAGTTGTAGAATCCTGTCCCACTGCCTATAGCTGAGCCAATCCTGTCCCACTGCCTGTAGCCGAGGCTTCCCCTGGAAGTTTTCAAAATCTCACCCCAAAGCCTACTGCAAATCATGCCTCTCATGGGCCACTGTATAGTCTCCAACTGAGTGCCTGCTTCCCACTCTCCCCACCCACTTCCCATAGGCTACCCTTTTCTAAGCAGTCAGAAGAACCGATTTCCAAAAACATTTTTTATCACAAAATTATCTTTCTGTTTTCTCTTTTCACTTACCATCTCATTCTGGATGAAATGGAGAATTTTCACCACTTCCCACTAGCTTCCTCATTTCATTTCTAGCCACTGTCTTCCTACTGCCATGCTATTCCTTGCACATGCCAGATATGCTACCACCTCAGGGCTTTTTGCACATGTCATTTTCTCTACCTACAACACTCTTCTCACCAAGAATAGCTCACCCTTCCCTTCATTTAAGTTTCTGCTCAAATGGCATCTTCATAGAGAGGTCTTCCCTGAATTTCCTGTACAAAATAACCCTTGCTGCCACTCTTTGTCCACATATTCTGTTTTCTTATTCTTCTTAGCTCTTCACATTGCCTGATATTCATGTAGGTTAATTTTTGTTTATTGTCTGTCACCTCCCACTAAAATTTAATGTTTACAAGAGAAGGGACCTTGTCTATTTTTTTTTCACTGTATTGCTAACAGTGTTCCATATAGTACGTCCTCAATAACTATTTTGTTGATTTGAATGTCTTAAACCATTCCATTGTTGACTACTTCTACACTGATGTCTTCAACCATGTCCTAAGAGCCTACGTAAGACCAGATTAATAATTGTCTTAGGTAATGAATAAACAAGAAAAAGCATCAGAAATTATCTTATCAAACCTCCTCTTTTTAAAGGTGAAACCCAGGGTGAAATGAGTGAAGTGCCCAAGAACACACAGTTATTCATTGCACAGTTGCTTTTGGCAAGAAATAAAAACCCAGGCTGAAGCTGCTTAGCAGCCTCACAAAGGAAGGCACTCATGCTGTGTGTGAGCCTCTCCTGATTCCAATTATCTCTGGTAAGTTCTGAGCAGGAAGCAGGTGCAGCCAGCTGGCTTTGCTTCCTCACAGGCCAAAGCAATATATAGCCTTAACCTAAGTGTGCTTCCAAAGAAGGGACTTGGGAAGTTGGAACAGAAGGTCTCAGAGCCCTTGCTCCTGTGTCTCATTATCGTTGGCTGCACAAAGGGATCAAATAAATGTCTGTCAAATAAGTGGCTCCTGCACTCCGGGAGCCAAAAGTGGGACAGCACAAAGGAACATGTCTTCAATCCTTACCCTGGGTTTCTCCTACAAGCATTTATGTTCCTTCCCCACCTCTGTACTGCACACCCACACTCCCAAAAGAACGGTACATTACAATGGTAAATGATTCCAACTTATTTGATAACAGAGCTCCATTCTCAAGAAGTCCTGATTAACATCTCATGGGTTCTTCCCAACATACTTTGAGAAGTGCTGCCATATATAGCCAGAGGTAGTGCCAGTGGGTCTCTCATGAAAAGCCTTCAATGTACCAGTGAGGGAACTGAGGTCTAGAGAGGTAAAATGGCATGCCTAGGATCATCCATCCAGTTTTACACAGTATACTCAAGGTTCTGAACCTTTCCTCTAAAACAAGGAGCTATTGAAGTATGGCAATTTTGGTTTCTGGGAAGAACCAAACTCAATTACTTTGTTCTCATGCATTGCAATTCTTAAGTAAGATACTCAGAATAGATAATTAAACTCTGGAAAGAATTTTATGGTAATTTATTTAATGAAATGCAACATATATTGAGTGGCCAGATTATTATGATCTCTGAATACATAATAATCTGGCCACTCAGTATATATCCAATATAATAAAAGGTTAATATGCAAATTGTCCCCTCATAAAAGGTTAATATGCAAATTGTCCCCTCGACCAGGAGTTCGACCAGCAGGCAGGCTGGCCAACTGCCCATGTCCCCTCCCCCTGTTCAGGCTGGCTGGACCCACCCATGCACAAATTCATGCACCAGACCCTCTAAAACACACACACACACACACACACACACACACACACACATACACACACAATGAGTGGCCAGATTATTATGCATTCAGAAATCATAATAATCTGGCCACTCAGTATATACTAATATGTGTATATGTATTTGCATGTGTATATCCTATATAATAAAAGGCTAATAATCAAATAGACTGAACAGCAGAACAACTAGACAACTGGACAACTGGTTGCTCTGATGTGTGATGACCACCAAAGGGGCATGTGCAGAACATGGTGGGCATAGGCCATGGTGGGATGGTGGAACAGGTGAGCGGGGGCACCAGACCAAGGCAGGGTGCTGGTCACTATCATCTGGTGGTTACTGAAAATTCTTTGCTCCTATGTGCCATGGTTCCTCACCCCCAGTGCTCGCACCCACTGCTAGTGCCTGGCTCAGGCCCAAATCACTTGGTGCTATCAGGATGCAAGTGGCGGCTGATGGCCCCGATCAACCATCAGAGCTTATCCACCTCCCCCTTCTCCAGAGGGGCAATCAGGGCAGCAGCCACTGCTCACATCCCCTGCTGGCAATGGCCCCACTCGCACCTGCTGCTGACTCCAGCCCCAAATGCTCCATGCCAGAGGTGGGTGCAAGCTGGGCCAGCAGGAGCGGGTCTGCCAAAAGACAGGGACCATGGTGGGTGGACCATGTAGGATGGGCCAAGAACTACCCCTGTGCCCACCACAGCCTCACGGCCCACAGTTCCTTTCAAGGTGCATGAATTCATGTACTGGGCCTCTAGTATAGTATATGCAATAAGTCCTCACTTAAAATCATTGACAGCTTCTTTGAAACTGTGACATTAAGTAAAATGATGTATAACCAAAACCAACTTTACCAGTGGTTGGCAAACTGTGGCTCACGAGCTACATGCAGCTCTTTGGCCCTTTGAGTGTGGCTCTTCCACAAGATACCATGTGTGGGTACACATATACAGTGCAATTGAAACTTCATGGCCCATGCACAGAAGTCAGTTTTCAGCTCTCAAAAGAAATTTCAATTGTTGTACTGTTGATATTTGGCTCTGTTGACTAATGAGTTTGCTGAACACTGAACTTTACTATAGGCTAATCCTATCTATACTAATAAAATGGTAATATACTAATTAGACTGGGAGACCTTCCGGACATTCTTTCATACAAAGCCATGGTGGTGGGCTAAGACAGAGACAGTTAGGAGGAATCAGGTTGGTGGGGGAGAAGGAGGCAGTTGGGGATGAGCTGGCCTAAAAGAGGGGGGGCAATTGAGGGTAAGCAGGCTGGGAGTGGGGGCTATTGGGGATGAGCAGGCTGGGGAAAGCAGTTGGGGGCAATCAGGCTGGAGGCAGGTGTGCAATTAGGGGCGAGCAGGCTAGCAGAGGGGTGCAGTTGGGGGAAAGCTGGCCAGCAGGGGGGGGGGGCAGTTGGGGGCGAGCTGGCTAGCAGAGGAGGCAGTTGGGAGTGATCAGTTTGGCAGGGGTGGGGCAATTGGGAGCAAGTAGGCCATCAGGGGGTGAACAGGCCTGCAAGGGGGGGGGGGATGCAGTTGGGGGCAAGCAAGCCAGCAGAGGATAGAGTTGGGGGTGAGCAGGCCAGCAGACAGAGTGATTAGGGGCATTCAGACAGGCAGGCAAGCGAGTGGTTAGAATTCAGTGGTCCTGGATTATGAGAGGAATGTCTGACTGCCGGTTTAGGCCCAACCACTGTGGGATTGGCCCTAAACCAGCAGTCAGACATCCCCCAAGGGGTCCCAGGTTGAAGAGGGTGCAGGCTGGGCTGAGGGACACCCTCCCTTCTTTAAGAATGAATTTCATGCACTGGGCCAGTAGTCCTATAAAATAAAAGTCTAATATGCTAAGTGTTCGGTTAACCAGTTGCTTGTTCAACCAATCAAAGCATAATATGTTAATGATATGCTAAGCCCACTCAACTGCTCACTATGACAAGCACTGACCACCAGGAGGCAGACAGTCAACCAGTCAACCAGTCAACCAGTCAACCAGTCGCTATGACGTGCACTGACCACTAGGGAGCAGAAGCTCTGACTGGTAAGTTAGGTTGCTGCTGGGGTCTGGCCAATTAGGACTGAATGAGATGGGCCCAACACAGCCTGGAATCCTCCCGTGTTCCCTCCTCAGCTGGCGGACCTTCCTTGTCTCATCCTGGCCCCAATCATACACCAGTGGGGTCTGTTGGCCTGGCCTGCATCCTCTTGCAATACAGGACTTATTAGGGGGTGTTGGAGAGCTAGCTTCAGACTGATCCTGCGGGCCAGTCCAAAGGATCCCACTGGTGCACGAATTCATGCACCGGGCCTCTAGTTGATATTAAAAAAAGAGTTAAGTTTCTTTGGTATATTTCTGGTCACAAAACATCACCAAACTTCTCAATAAAAACACAACATGCTTCTTATATTAAACATTAAAATAAAATGAACTATACAGACATCTAAAAAAGTTAATAAAAAATAAATAAGATCATTATTTTCAAACCCTCTTATTCCAGTTCAGGATCATGAGTAGCCAGAGCCTGTCCAAGAACCAACCCTGGACAGGACACCCTCCCATCACAAGGCCACTCACACCCCCTGCAATGAACATAAATGCTTTTTTTTTCTTTCTATTTTTCTAGTATAGTTAAATGTACCACAGTCAGACAGGGATGATTTAGACATGCCAATTCAGCACACATCTTTGGGATGTGGAAGGAAACCAAAGTTCCCCCAAAAAAACCCACACAGACTTGGGGAGAACATATAAACTCCACACAAGCAGTGGCCCTGGCTGGGAATTGAGGTCTTTTTTCTCAATTAAGACAAATTGACGCTAAATGGAATGTTGAATGCAACTATGTTATTTGGGAACTTGCTATATACATAAATATTTCACAAATATATGCACATATATATGAAGCTTCAGAAAAACCACAAAGCATATATTATAAAATAACATTATGAACACCATGTACCCACCATCAAGTTTAAGATGTAAAACATTAAAAATACCAGTGAGTCCAATGTAACCCACCTTAGAGCATAATGGTTTTGATCTGAATTTCCTGATTATTAGTGAGATTAAATGAATTTTTATGTTTTTGATCATTCATGTTTTCTTTTCTAAAATTTGACTGTTCATATATTTAACTGATTATGGGATTTTCATTTTTTTTAAAGTTATTTATGCATTCTGTAATTAAATCCTAATAATTTACATTGATTATTTACATTTCAGATATTTTTTTCCCCAAACTTCGGCTTGTCTTCTTAATTTTTAATTTTTGCCTGCAAGGAACATAAATGTTTTTTTTCCTAGTGTAGTTAAATTTACCACTATTTTTTTTTATTGATTTTAGAGAGGAAGGGAGAGGGAGAGAGAGAGAGAATTATCAATAATGTGAAAGAATCATTGATCAGCTGTCTCCACACACCCCACAATGGGGATCATAGCAACCTGAGCAACGAGTTCCTGACCAGGAATCAAACCCTGACCTTCTGGTCCATAGTTCAGCACTCAATTCCTGCCACACCAGCCAGGCTAAATTTATCACTTTTTATTTAAAGTTTGTGATTTTTAACCCTAAGAAATTATTTTCTACCCCAAGTTCATAAAGATATTCTTCTACAGTTTATTAAAAATAATTTAATGATTTATATTTTATATTCTAACCTGAAATTCATATTTACATAGGTTATGGAGGAAGAACCCAAATTTATTTTTTTCCACATGAGTTAATTATCACATCACTATTATTGAATATTCCATTCTTTCCCCTACAGATTTACATGCCAATTCTGTTATTTTTCAAATTTCCATGTCAGCACGATCCTATTTCTTGGTATTCTCTTCCGTTCCATTGTGTGGGCTCCTATAAGCTAACAGCAAATATAAATTTAATTTTCCTTTAATAATACCAAATCATTGAAGCTGGGTGATAAACCTACAGGACCTCATTACACCATCCCCTCTACTTTTGTGTACACTTGTTAATTTCCACAATAAAGAGTTAAACAAATAACTGCATCTTAGTAGAATACAATATGCATTGCTGTGTTGCAGTTGCTTATAGCCCAAGGCACCAAAAGGGGACCTAATCTTTGCTTTTTAATCCTCTTTGAAACACTCTTCTTCACACATACCACCCATTCTCTCAGCAAATGATGCTCACTCCCAATGACTTACCCACTGGAAGCATTCGCTGCCCTCAGGCTGAGCTGATTGGGTGGTCTTTGTTTGTAGGCTCTTACTCCATTGTATCTGGGGCTTTGACTTTTCTGTCTGATGTTGCTGTTGCACTGAGCTCCCTGAGAGTAGGACCAGGGTCACACTTATTTCTGTTTCCCCACATCGAAGACATGGCAGATATTGGGTGCCTAATGATTATTGGATTAAAGACTAACTGAATGAATTAGTAAATGAAAAACTAGAGTCCTGTTGCATGAAGATTCGTGCAATACGCCTTCCTTCCCCTGGCTGCCGGCACCGGTTTTCCTCTGGCACCCAGGACCCAGGACTTTGTTCCAACTGCAGCAGAGAAGCCAAGCCTCTTCAGTCTTCATTCTTCAGTCTTCTTCAGCCTTCAGCCTTCAGTCTTTGCTCCATGCCTGAGTATGCAAATAACCCACCATCATTGTTGGGTTGATTTGCATGCACACTCTTGATTGGCTGGTGGACATCATGGAGGTATGGTTAATTTGCATATTTCTCTTTTATTAGTGTAGGTGTTTAACTATTATTTTAGGACTAATGATAAATAACATAACAGAAATGGGAAGGTGGGCATGTTGCTGACTCATAGGGTTGGTCCTTAGAATATAATCAGATCAGGGATGATTCCAAGAGCTATGACCCAGACTCCATGAGCAGACAGGCTAGGAAAAGTTTGTCCTACAGAGTAAAAGGTGCCTGTGAGTATCAGCATAATGTGTTGCCTGATGCATGTGAAAGCATTTGCAAACATTTAATCCCTCCACTCCTATGCAAAGTCCTATGCAAAAAAGCATGACTATTATTATCAGTAGATTCTGGTAATACTTATGCTGTTTCTGATCATCTTTTGCACTTCTGATACAGTGCTTTTTAAATATCCAAGCTGCATGAAATAAATAATTAAGATCATTTTCTAAGAACACTAAGAAAAACAGAGTGTGGGATTTAACAAAGCAGCAGCACAATTCAACCAAGAGTTCAAAGATAATATGACCTACTCTGCCTCACTGACAGTTTGAAATGCACGGAGAAAAAATAAAAACCATTTAAGAGCAGAACTGTTTAATAGTCAAAGCATAGTGAGAGTGTCTGTTTTGAGTGGTTCAGTGTTTTCCCTTTGTTTCGAAAATGAAGCTCAAGTGTTTTCATGTTGCTATTATGAGTTGTTTTCACCAACAGAGGAAAAAGCTTCCTCTAAATACAAGACAGAAAAATGGTGCTCGGCCCCACTCTACCAGTTCCTGTCATAGAGTACATCTTTACTTTTCTTTCTTTTGTCTTTTATTTCTTTAAAGGAGTGGCTGGATGCTGCTTCTAAGAGAATTAAGAAAACAACCCATAATCTCAATAATTAAAATATCAGAAAGTAATGATTGTCTTCAATTTGCAAACAAGTAAGGCACAAGGTCACCTGGCCAGTGAGTTGCAAAATTTCCTGATTCTAAATCAAGTGTTTTATCTTTTCCTCTGCAATTTAATTTTTTAATTAATCTGCATTACAAATCCATTAACATAAATCAAGCAGGTAATAAGGAACACCCTTTTGGAAACAAAGAAACAAACTTGCGTAATTTGGTAATTGGATCACAGATGAAACTGGACGAGGAATTGGGGAAAGGTTCTAGGCACTCACACTATGGGGTAACCCTGCATCAGATGGTATTGCCAAAATCTGAAAAATGCTATAATCAGAGGAAGACAAGTATCATATGATCTCACTTATATTTAGAAACTAATTAACAAAATAAAGTGGCAAACAAAATAGATCCAGAGATGTGAAAGCATGCAACAGCCTGAGGAGGGGAGAGAAGAGATTGGGGAGATGGGGGTGGTTTAATGGGAAAAAAGGGGACATCTGTAATACAATAAAGATAAAATTAAAAAATAAATAAATGCTTTTATCTGACTACATAGACAGTATGAGACTACAGAAGGCAGTGGGGTATGGCGTGTGGTTTTATAAAAATTAGTAAAAATGGTGCCAGAGGAGAGAGAAACACAAAAACAGATGTGTAAGCATGTATAATCAGGAAGGCATTAAGTACATAATCCTAGAAGCTTTATTCAGTGGCTTATTCCATTTCGGTAATCATCTTGGTAAATGCACTAATTGCAAATTTGTTAAACATTCATAACCAGCAATTTCTGCTAAGGGACAATGAACTATCACAGTTAAAAGGGTTACAGATCCTAGTGTGGTATGGTTTCATAAGCTGCTTCCTGTCTTCACCCAAAAATCATACCACCTGCTTCTTACCTATGGCACAGGAATTAAAGAGCAAGGCAAGATCACAGGAAGTGCCCAGGTGTAGAGAGACAGAGAGCAAGCAATGGCTTCTTGGATGCCAAGTGGGAAACATGCCCGGCAGTTTCAAGCCCAAAGCTCTTCTCCAATACCCAGGGTTTGATAAGTGGATTTCAGGAGTATCTTGTTCTGGGGTCTATTTTATTCTCAACTCTTCTGTGTAAACACTGCCCTGTGAAAGTGGAAAAACTTAAGAACTGGCTAAAAGTTGTTTTCACCAATGACATGGTCTATCACCTAGAGCCTTATACACAAGGCTATGGTCCTCAGACCAGTAGCATCATCATCTGGGAACATCGCATGGGAATATCTTAGACATGTGCGGCATCTCAGACCCCACTCCAGAACAGTTGCAGCAAGAGCTGCATTTTAACAGGATTTGAACCCCTAGGTCAATTTTATTCACTTTAAATATTAAAGCAAATAACTACAACTTTTTCATGGGGAACAATCAAATATCTTTTGTGATCTGAGATAACATAGCAGTAGATGCTTGGATAAAATAACTCACAAACATGGGATTCTGTTTTCAGATCTATTAATCCTCAAAGTGCATTTGGAAGTTAACTCATCTGTTTTGCACCTCTGTCATAATTACTATAATAGCTATCATTAGTGCCTCTTCTTTATTTAATATATGGGAATTTCATTGCTTTCTTTGTTAACTTTTATGATACACCACCCCAGGAGAGACATGTCATAGGTTTCCCATGTGACACAAAGTACATTTCATCAATTAATTCCTCGATATCTTTGTCAACTTTTATGATACACCACCCCAGGAGAGGCATGTCATAGGTTTCCCATGTGACACAAAGTACATTTCATCAATTAATTCCTCTATATCTTTACTTTTTGTTAGTCAGTTTCTTCCTTCAATCAGAATGTGTTTACATTGCTATGTACACTTCAACCTTGCTCAAAAATCTGGTCATTGCCCAGCCATTGTGACTCAGTGGTTTAGTGTTGACCTATGAACTAGAAGGTCATGGCATATGCCTGGGTTGTGGGTTCAATCACTAGTAAGGGGTGTTCAGGAGGCAGCCAATCCACGATTCTCTCTCATCATTGGTATTTTTATCTCTTTCTCTCCCTTCCTCTATGAAATCAATAATATAAAATCTGGTCATTGATAATTCTATATCTATTGATTTCAGATTAGTCTATTGCTATAAATGTGGTTTTTACTTCACTCTGACATTTGCCATGACAATCACAATCAACTGATTAATTGCTGGTACATGCACTGTTGCCATGATTAGTAGCTATTTATTGAGCATCTACTTAGGAGCCAGGTATATCACTCAGCATCACACATGCATTTTCTTAATCCTCTCAGCAAAATGGCGTATGATATTTTCCTTATATATAATTTAAAAATATTCTCAGAAAGGTTATTTAATCAAAGACACACAACAAGTAAGTAATGAAATCAAGATTAAAACAAAGGTGTGCCTGAGCCTAAAGTGGCTTCTTTCGCTGCCTTATGTTCCCCATGAGTATTTGGTGATTTGCAATCACAATTTTTCTTTTACATAACAATATTTTTTATCTCTTCTAGGCATTATAGTATTGCTTTCAGATTATATGATATGCATATATTTCATTTGGAAAAATAATGTCAAGAAATGAACCCATGTTTCAGTCAGATCTCTTTGTGTTGCCAGAAGGGAAAACTTAAACTAGCTTAAATGAAAGATAAATGAAAAAGTTCAAAGACAAGAAACTTACTTGGACCTCATAGAACTGAAGCAAGGATTTCAGAAGGCAAGAACAACTGAAGCCATGAGCCACAAACATCATAGGGTCTGTCTCTTGAATTTTCCTACCACACAGCCACCTCTACCAGCCTCCTCCCATTGGAAGATCATTCATCTCCAACTGCATGAAGCAGTTTTTCTATGTTCAAGAAGTGGGGACCCTCCTGTGAAAAATCTCTCTCTCTCTTTCTTTCTCTCTCTCTCTCTCTCTCTATCCACCCAAACCTTCTAAAGAGACCATAATCTCTGATGATGAAGAGTAAGCCTCAGGTATGTCCTAACTCTGAGCAAATAAAATGCTTGCTTCATTACAATATATTAAAATCAACAAAGGAGACCTATGGAGTGGTACCTGGCGCTGTGGTCCTTAACCTTCTGCTCTAGACACCTACATTTTATATCTTGCTGGAGCTCTTCTATAAATCCAAGTCCCTTTAAGGAGGAGAATTCTGGCCAAAATGTCAAAGTGTTATCATAAAATTAATGTCTTATTGTCTTTTCTGCCAATAACTCGTGGCTCCAAGTAGTTATGTTGACCTTAGCTTATCCATAGTGAATTGGGAGAATTTTGTGGACATTGATGCTTAGACAGCTTAGATGCTGAAATTAAAACTTGGAGTAATATGGCAACAGGTCAAAGAATGCTAGCAAGTACCAAAATCAAAAAAGGAGAACAGATTTTTCACTATAGCCTCCAGAGGAAGCATGGTCTTGTCAACACCATTTCAGTCCAATAATAATGATTTTGGATTTCTATCTTCCAAAAAATGTGAGAAAATAAAGTTCTCTTAAGCTACCAAGTTTATAGTTATTTGCTATGGCAGCCACAAAAAACTAATACACTAGAATACACACAAAATGTACATATATATGAGTATATCTCCTCAATAAATTCCCAGAAGATGCTGGCCCACAAATGTACATCTGTAATCTTTATAGATATTTCCCATTGCCACCCCCACCCCAAATAGTGATGTGCCATTTGATATCCCAAACTTTCTATATGCTGAAACTCTTGCTATCACAAAGTTATTATTAAATGTTTTTTATTAAGAAGAGGATTTAAGTCAGTGGTAGAGTAATGGATGTTACACTCACCTCCTCCCAGGACCAAACTGAAGTTACAACTAAAATATAGAGCAATCAATCTGAATAACCAACTGAAAACTAGCTGATGAGAAGAATTCTTATAACCAAGGATTTACAAAATAAGCCACATTGAGACTGGCAGGAAGGACAGAGACACGAAAAAGGCTGGCCACATTTCCACACACAGCAGCTGAGATTCTGGAGGGATATCTAAGAACAGCAAACCAGACTACCAGTCCAGAGCCCAAGAGCCAGGAAGAGGTGCCCACATAACATTTGGCTGTGAAAATCAGTGGGGACTACATTCACCAGGAAGAGATAGGAGTCTGCTAGAGACACAGGCACTCTCTTAAAGGGCCAACATATGAAATCTCATGCACAGCCACTCACCCTGGGCTCTGATGGAGGAAGGGCTGAGCAGACTATAGTCCTATGAGTATAGATTTGAGTTTGTGGTTCTGGAGAGAGATCTGAAGGAAGAGCTGCCAGGATCCCTGTCCTGAGTGCCATACACACACCACAGACTCCATCTTCCTTGGGTGGAGCACTCACTTTCACATGGCATCAGCCTGAAAAAAATGCAATAGCATTTGGATACCCAATGGCTCCACCCTGTGTAGCTTGAGCCATGCTGAGGAATCAAATGCTTGTACCATCATGTAAAGGTCTGGGAAGACTCAGGGGTTATCATTGACTGAGTTGTGTGGCTTTGGTGTGGAAGCCATCCCCCCCATGTTTCTGTGAATTGGATTGGAGCCTCCCCATCAGAGGAGATTTGCTAGCTCCATTCTCCTGACTTCTAGCAGCCCCACTCTGCTGAGATTTGGCTCTGGGCAGAACCTGGGACAGACTGACTTGTGTGACTCTAGAATAAGAAATATTTTTCCCTTGCAATCCTAAGCAATGCAGAGCCCTCCCTTCACATGGCCAAAATTTTGTCTGTTTGGACCTGATTAACACTCTTGGTAGTACCCTGATGAATCCCTGAGGTTCCACCCCACCACAAAGGTATGTGAGCACCCAGCAAATGGCAGCTAGACTTGATATACCCTGGGGTATATCCTGAGTAGCCTCAGAACCAGCACTGGCATCAAGTTTGAACCTGATTCAATCTGTGAACACCACTTGCCCCTGTGACTCACTGAGAATCTATTCAAGTACCACCAGAGCCTCTTTCAGTGACAAAGCCTAACACGAAGCTAGAAGACAGAGTCAAGTGGAGATGAATCTCAGGGTGTTCTGAGACTTTTGTTGGCCTGCTCCCAGGCCCAGTGTTGGTAAAAAAAAAAAAAAAAAAAAAAAAAAAAATTAAAAAATCAACCTTAGTGAGCAGGTTGGCCCTTCCCACACACATTTAAGCCTATCAGAGATAGCCACAAACTGTGGATTGTACTATAGTTCCAAACAGGTTGCCCAGTGACAGTCACAGGAATAATCTGACACTGGCCTGCACCAGAATCTCTCCAAAGAGGTCCCAGAACCATCAAAACCAGTGGCAAGCTTCAGACAATACTAGAGCATTATTCATTAGCTTCACAAGTCGCATACCCAAGGGAGATCTCAGCAGGCACCAGATTACACTTTGTGTGCTCTGCACCTGCAAAGCCGCTTATATACCGTGTTTGGGAGTGATCCTCACAGTCAGCCACCTATGCATCAACCCCATGCATAAATGGGCCAATAACAATCATAACTCAATTTCAACAAGAGGGCCCACATAGCCCACACAAGGATAAGGCCACCCTACCAAGCCTGGGAGTCATAGAACACCTACCTAATATATAAAAACAATCACAAAAGGGTAGCCAAAATGGGGAGACAAAGATACATGCCCAAAATGAGAGAACAAGAGAAATCTCCAGAAAAAGAGCTAAATGAAATGGAGGCAAGCAATTATCAGACATAGGGATCAAAATAATAGTTATAAGGATTCTCATTGAACTTAGTGGTAACTACAACAGCATGAGAAAGGACATATAAACGATTAAAAAAATCCGATCAGAAATGAAGACTCTAAAATCTGAAATGAAGGATACACTGGGAAGAATAAACCACCATCTAGTCTCCATTCCCTTGGCTCTTAGGTAGAATATAAGGGATACTCTAGGCACCTGCAGCATTGGGAATCCCCCCAAACAAGTCCTTCTGCTGGCAGTTTTGTGCTTCTGACCATCTTCCTTGTGAGGTAAGACTGCAATGGAGGAATCTGTTAATGAGGGCAACTGCAGGGCATTCCCTTTGAAGGGACAGGTGAGCAATCAGTTGAGGATAATTATGGAGTACCTGTGAGAGAAATAAATAAAAACCACCACTGCTTTTGCCAAAGTGGTTACATAGATGCAATATTACAGTTTGGGCTGATGACGTACACATGCATGGGCACAGGATATCTCAGGAATCCTCTAAGCTTCCCCACCACAGTAACCATGAAATCTCTAAAGCCATTCTGGGAGTGAAAAACCATCCTGGACTTAAGGGTCACTGAGTACTCAGCATTAAAGATGGAAGTTGTGCTAATACAGTAGTAGACCACACTGACCCTGCTAAGAACTCTTTCTTAAAGAGGCTATATACATTTTGGTAAAGATGTAAGAGGTGCCTTTGGACATCTGAAATATAAGTGGTGGGGAGTAAGATGGGAAACTGCAACTTGGAATTGAAGATACACATTCCTGGTATGTAGATATATGCATGTGGGTACCTCATATAAGTGCATAGCTTTTCTCCAGTTATTAGCTTGGATAATTAAGATATGATTAAGTCAAGGACTGTTTTTTCAGTTAACATTAATTCCCTTTAAGAACTCTGGATACTGCCGAAACCCATTTGGCTCAGTGGATAGAGCACCGGCCTGCGGACTGAAAGGTCCCAGGATTGATTCTGGTCAAGGGCATGTACCTTGGTTGTGGGCACATCTCCAGTAGGAGGTGTGTAGGAGGCAGCTGATCGATGATTCTCTCTCATCGATGTTTCTAACTCTATCCCTCTCTCTTCCTCCCTGTAAAAAAATCAATAAAAAATATATTTTAGAACTCTGGGTACCTTTGTAATAGTGTCAATAATAAATAAATAAATAAACTGTTGCTGTTATGTCTTCCTTTTATGTATTGAAACAATGGGAGAAATATCCTTTCTTGGAATGATAAATAAAAATTCTGAATATAATATCAAACATCATAAAATGTTCAAATGGATATACAAATATACCTACAAACTTATTTGATCTTACAGATCTTGTTTATTAGGAAAAATAATCAAGGTTAGCACAGAAACAAGAAGGAAATGACACACACACACACACACACACACACACACACACATATATATATATTCCCTTCTTATATTGCTGAATTAGAAAGCACAACATATTTTGCTCTTGAATTCAGACCTCTCTTTTAAGAATCACATTTCAAAACACCAAAAGGTCAAGATGGATTAACAGGCACCAAATTTATCTTCTTGCCTGCAACAATCAAAAAGGAAAGAAAAACAACTAGTAAGATTTATGGAGCAATCGTTTTCAGGACACTAGACATCAGGCAATGAAGGACAGTGATCCCTGAGAGATGGGAGCAAATAAGATAAGCTTTAAAGCAGCTTCGGCTTACTCGATTGAGAGTTTCCACTGATGGCATAGTAAAGGGAAACCAAGGTAAAGGGCAGCAGATTCCCTGAGTTTAGGAAAGGAAGTTGAATGTCCAGGAAGGCCAAGGCAACTAGTGTTTGCCGAACAGATCTGCACGAAAAGAGAACCCGAGATCTGGAGAGAGGATCCCACCTGAATTTCAGCAAAGAACCTGAGATCTGGAGAGAGGATCCCATCTGAATATTCAGCAAATTACTGATCAGCACATGCATCACATTTCCTGAAACCAGAGAAAGAAGCATCCAAAGGACTAGAGGGGAAGATTCTCATGGCTAGAAATAGTGTGTTTCCTACCAATCACACTAGAAAATATATTAATTCATATGGGCATTCATTGGGTAGTGTGCCCAGGAAGCTTTTGCCTCAATAGTGAAGAAAAACTAACTGCTCTGGTCTTGCCTAACAAATTTTTAAAATAAGACTTGAGAGGGTAAAAGTGTTTCCAAGTAATTAAACTTAGAAAAAAATGTTTAAGAAAACTTATAGAGCTTTGTACAGTAGCCAATGAGGTTTATCCAAAGAGAGATTATAGCTAATTGAAAAAAAAAATTATATAAATAAATATATCCACCACCACCAAGGTAAAACTAGATTGTCTTTCATTCAGTCAAAGACTGCCAAACATGGAAAGATCCAGGAAAATACTATCTATAATAAGAGACAATAAATTGAAAGTTATCCAAAACTAATCCTGCTGTTGAAATTAGCGTACAGGGACATCAAAACTATTATCATAACTGTATTTCAAAACTATTATTATAATTGTATTTTATATCATCAAAAGTTAAATAGAGACATGAAAGATAAACAAAACAATCTAATCTAACTTCTAGGGATAAAGGTACAATGTCTGAAATGAAAAATATACTGGATGGGATTGATAGCATATTAGACCTTGCAGAAGAGAAGATATATAAATTTGAACACATAGCTGTGGTAATTATCCAAAATCAAACAAAGAAAAAATGGGAGTGCTATTCCATAACTCTGTCTAGATTCTATTGTTTAGAAGCAAGTCATAAGTTCTACCTCACTCATGGAGAGGGCATTAATCAGAGCATGGCAATGGGGATCACCTTGAATGCACAAGTTAAAGAAGAAAATATTGAAGTGGCACTATTGATATGAGACAAAATAGATTTCAGAGCAAAGAATATTACCAGACATAAAGGTGATCAGTTCATAACAATTAAAAGATCAATTCATCAAGAAGGCATAACAATCCTATGTATTTATTTGCCTAATAAGAGAGGTTCAAACAACACAAAGCAAAAACTGATAGAATGGGGAAAGAATGGACAAATCTACAATTATAATCAGAGATGTCAATATCTCTCTCTCTGAATATTTAATTAAACAAAAAAAATATAGAAGGTATTTAAGTCAAAGTACTTTCTCTGTTTGCAATGGAGTTAAATTAATAACGGAAAGTTCTTGAGGAAAATACTCTAATATTTGGAAACTAAGATAATTCTAAATAATTAAAATTAGAAAGTATTTTAATTAAATGAAAAAAATCACAACATATCAGAACTTGGGTTGTTGCTAAAGCAGTTCTTAGGGTGAAATTTGCAACATTAAATGATTAACTTAAAAATAAATATATCAAATCAATAATTTCAGCTTCCTCCTTAAGAAATTAATATCAAAAAGGGTAAATAAAATCCAAAGTAAGGAGAAGGAAGAAAATAATAAAGATCAGAGTATAAATTAAAACAATAGAAAACAATAAAGTCAATGACACCAAATGTTTATTAATTGGGATGATAAATAAAATTAACATGTAGCCAGATTGATAGAGAGAACACACAAATTACCAACAAAGAATGAGCAAGGCAACATCACTACAGATTCTACAGATGTTAAGATGAAGTAACATTATGCAAAAGTTATATCAGTAAATTAGAGAACAATTGAAATGGAAAAAATTCTTTGAAAAATACAAACTATCAGACCTCATTTAAAGAGAGATAACCTCAATAGTGCTATATCTATTAAAGTTATTCAATATTACAGCCCCATTTAGTAAAAAGACTATCTTTTCTTCATTGAATTGGTTTTTCTCTATTTTTTGTGGTAATATATGCATACCACAAAATTTACCACATGAACCATTTTTAAAGATTTTTTAATTGATTTTTTTTTTAGAGAAAGAGGAATAGAGAGGGAAAGAGAAACATCGATGTGAAAGTGAAACATCAATTGGCTGCCTCCTGGATTCCCCCTACCAGGGATGGAGTTCACAACTTGGGGATGTGGCCTGACTGGAAATCAAACCAGCAACCTTTATGTGCATGGAATGACAGTCAACTGAAGCACACCAGCCAAGGCCCATCTGAACCATTTTAAAGTGGACAATTCAGTGGTATTAAATTCACATTTATTAAATTACATCATAACATTCTTCAACTGTTCCCACCATCCATTTCTTGAACACTTTTCATCCCCTAAAATGGAAATTCAATGAAGAAAGGATAGACATATCACAAATAGGGCTATAAATATGTGGATGGACATACCTGGCACAATATACAAAGGTGAACACAAAACATGCCATAGACTTCTATGTAAACCCAAACTCTAAAAAGATCACATAGAAGAAAATATTTGATTCTTAAGTATCATCTTTCTTCAGTGCTTCTCATTGTCATTTA
Source organism: Pipistrellus kuhlii (assembly GCF_014108245.1). Taxonomy (NCBI): domain Eukaryota; kingdom Metazoa; phylum Chordata; class Mammalia; order Chiroptera; family Vespertilionidae; genus Pipistrellus; species Pipistrellus kuhlii. The sequence continues at coordinate 68,308,311 of NW_023425562.1, forward strand.
TCTTCCATTGTCTATTTCAACCACTATATTTCTGATGGAACTGTCTAGAAACTAATATTACTACTAATGATAACTACTACTACTCCAGCACAGCAACAGTTGTGCTTATCCCATGCCTACTTGGCTCCATGATTCTGAAAGGAGTTAGTATTCAGCATCCTTGCTTTATAGATGAGGAAACTGAGTCAGGAAGAATAACTTGTCTGAGACTTCCTGGCTACCAAGGGACAGCACACAGAAATGAATGCAGGACAATATGCTATGAAGTCTTCATGATGCTACTGTATAAGTGAAGTCTACAAGCTACACGGCACGTTTCTAAATGCCAGGCCCTGGGCCATGACCTCTAAGCATCCAGTACAAGCCTGGGTACACAGTATTAATAAGCTCTCACCAAACATTTGTCAAGGATACTGAATGGTGAGATGATTATGTCATACTAAGAAGCCTTCCAAAATGGGACCATCCTCTGACTTTCCATTTAATCTCTTTCTGTTAGCCACAGCTGCTGCTTAGTTGGCTGACCAGAAAGGGTACAGCATATTTTTTTATTTCTGTTTAAAAATTGAAGTCTTAAAGCTCCCAGAGTCACTCGGTCTTTGATTTGGCTGCATAACACACAGCAAAAGCCATAAGGACTCTATTACCAGCAAATTGGCACTTAAAGTCACAACATTCGTTGAGTCTGGATTCATTAAAGGCCCACTGCAAGGTAAAAACCTTCACTCTGTAGCCTTTTCCATTATGTTCCTAAGATCATTGATCTCCAGAGTGAAATAAAGGGAAAAATTAATTTAGAACCCATGGCTAGGAAGAAGAACAAGACTCAGGTGTGTTAAGTTCTTTTCACTCCAGTCTCTGAGAAATTTTTGTAGGTCTCAGCAGTATGGTTTTATTTATTTTGTTTGTATTTTTAAATCTTGATACAAATTAATAAATGCATTTTGTCACATTGTCTATCCTATATTAAAAAAGGCTAATATGCAAATTGAACAGCAGAACAACCAGTCACTATGACGTGCACTGACCACCAGGGGGCAGATGCTCAACACAGGAGCTGCCCACTGGTGGTCAGTGTGCTCCCACAGGAAGAGTGCCACTTAGCCAGAAGCCCTGAGCTGGGCTCATGGCTGAAAAGCACAGCAGCGGTGGCAGGAGCCTCTCCAGCCTCTGTGGCAGTCAGACATCCCTGGTGGGCTCCTGGGCTGTGAAAAGGCACAGGCTAGGCTGAAGGACCCTCTCTGACCCCCTCCCCCAGAGCACAAATTTCATGCACCAGGCCTCTAGTCTAAAAATAATATCCAAAGCTAATGATCTGACATGCCCTGTGCTTTTTATTGAGCCACACCAAGGACAAATGCCCAGGAAATCTATAATCCATATCTTCTTTTACACCTCCATTAGGAATGAAGTTTTAGTTTATAGTATGCTATATCAGCCTTCTTTTCAAATCTTGAGACATCTTTTGAGCTTTTCATCAAACACCCTGGAACTGTTAAAAGCAGAGGCAATACATGTTTAGGATTCTCAGTGTTTTTTCACCTAAAGTCTCAAGTTCACTTTGTGGTTTAATTTTGTTGGGAAATAAATCAGAACAAGCTGCAGTGATATTTGTATTCATTAGTGTGAGATGAATCATTTATTAGAACATATTTTTTCCTTGAATTCTTAAACAGTGAAAGGGGGAGGAATCTGCAAATAGAATAATCAGAACATGAGAATTTAGCATACTCTCTCTCTTTTTCTTTTTAATATATTTTATTGATTTTCCACAGAGAGGAAGGAAGAGGAAGAAGGAGCTAGAAATGTCGATGAGAGAGAAACATCGACCAGCTGCCTCCTGCACACCCGCTACCAGGGATGTGCCTGCAACCAATGTACATGCCCTTGACTAGAATCGAACCTGGGACCTTTCAGTCTGCAGACTGACGCTCTATCCACTGAACCAAACCGGTTTTGGCCAAACTCTCTTTTTTTGTAGCTATGTTAAAAATTAATTTTAGAAGGCTCTAACAAAATTGACTTAGATTTTATTTTCAAAAAGTTTATAAAAAAACAATTTATAGGTTGGAAATTTCCTAGAAAAGACAGTGGTGATAGAAAATGATTAAAGATTAAGGAACACTGTATTTCCTTTTATGGGCTTCATTCCATCACAAGTATTTTCCAACTTTCTTACAACATTTTTTTCCTTTTGTAAAAACTGATGTAAAAAGTTATTTTTTTTAATAAAAATTGTAAGGTAGGAGTATTTCTGCATCTGCTAATGAATGACTAGGTAATTCACTATCTAAAGTAGAAAAGCCAGAAAAAATACATAAGACATCTTCTTAAAATCACCAAAAGTTAACAAAGTACCGTATTTTTCGGCATATAAGACGACTTTTGAAACAAAAAAAAGTCAACAGAAAATCGGGGGGTGGGGGGGGGGTGCGTCTTATATGCCGATAATATCCCGAAAAAACATCTGGACATGCTGCTAAACGAATTTTCCAACTCGATCCTGCACCAATCACTGCAAGGCTGCTCGGACCGCCTCTCTAACTCAGCCAATCCACGCAGGCTTTTTATGCATGCAAATTATACATGTTCTGTACCCGAAGCTACACTGTGTTCTAGTAAAAAGCCTGCTCAGATTGGCCAGAGTCAGAGAAGCGGTCTATTATAACCTTTGAACCTTTGCTTGTTGTGATTGGCTCACCATGGTACATACAGTTGCAGCACAGGAACGTTCTGTGTAGCCAAAGCTGCTGTATCAGGACACATACAGTGAGTTAAAAGGTACCGTAATAGAACATTTTGTGTGTAGCTGAAGCTATAGTACTGTATAACCCCAGTCTAAAAGATTAGTGGGTGTATAACAAATGGTTGGTAGAAAAGAACCCATCATGGCTCCAGCAAGAAGAAGGAAATTTGAAGCCAGTTTCAAACTGAAAGTTGTAAACTTTGCCAAGGAACTCAATAACTGTGCTGTGGCAAGACAATATGGAGTAACAGAAAAGATGGTCCGAGACTGGAAAGCAAATGAAGATGCATTAAAAAATATGCAAAGGAGTAAGTGTGCATTAAGAAGAGGCACCCCTTATTGGCCAGAACTCGAAAAGCATGTAGCAGACATAGTTCTTGAGCATCATCAAAATGGTTATGTAGTGACATGAAACAAAATACGTATGTTTGCATTTCAGTGGGCCAAATCTAACCCAGATAACAGCAAAGGATTTAAGGCCACTGTATCCTGGAGTACTAGGTTCTTGGAAAGGCACAATCTGGTACTGAGGCAAAAGACCAAAATTGCACAAAAATTACCTGCAGATTTTGATGGCAAAGTAAGTCTTTTCCATCAATATGTAATACAATAGCGCAAGAAACATGGCTATGCATTAAGTCAGATCGGAAATATGGATGAAACTCCTATGAATTTTTATATGGTTGGGGAAAAAAAACTGTTAATCCAAAAGGTGCAAAAACAGTGTTAATTAAAACAACAGGACATGAGAAGTCCAGTTTTACAGTGGTACTAGCATGTACAGCTGATAGTGCCAAACTAAGACCAATGATTATTTTTAAAAGAAAAACAATGCCAAAAATCAAGTTCCCTGTTGGAGTTTTTGTACATGTGAATGAAAAAGGATGGATGGATGAAGAAGGGGTAAAGCTATGGCTTGATAATGTATGGAGTAGGCGACCAGGTGGACTTTGTCAAGAACGTAGCCTACTGGTGTGGGATATGTTCAGGGCTCATTTAACTACTAGCACAAAGAACAGGCTGGCAAGAATAAACACAGATGTGGCAGTTATTCCTGGAGGATTGACATAATTGGTACAGCCACTGGATGTGTGCCTAAACAAGCCATTTAAAGATCGCATTAGAGAACAGTGGAATGAGTGGATGGTTAGTGGCGAAAAGTTATTCACAAAAGGAGGAAACATGCGTGCGCCACAATTGGATGTTTTGTGTAACTTTGTCATAAAAGCCTGGAATGATATTACTGAAGAAACAGTTATCAGGTCTTTCAAGAAGTGTGGCATATCAAATTCTATGGACGGTATGGAGGATGACTTCTTGTGGCAAGATGAAGGGGAAGCCAAAGCTGAAGCCACACCATCTGATTCGGAATTTGATCCATATGATGACTGTCTTACAAATATACCACAAGAGGTCATTGATGAACTTATGATGTCAGAAGAAGAACATGATGAGGATTTTGAAGGATTTTAAGCTCACAATGCTCCTCTGCCTAGAAAAACCTCTTATCATCCCAGTCAGTCACAAACAAGCATTTTCTGCAAGTTCTTCATGTAATTTTCTTTCCAGATGATGCCATCATTGTTAATGTTCTCTTTTGGATTTCTTGTTTCTCGGTCAAGTTCATGGCATTGCCATTTGTGAAGAGACCTTCCATTTATCATATCCATGTACGGTATATTACAGTATGTTCGAAAAATGTCATTCATTAAAAATTTAATTAAAAAAAGAACTGGTGTTGCCTCGGAAGTGGGGGGTAGTCTTATACAGAGAATATAGGCCTAAACCTATGTTTTAATTGTAAAATTAGAGGGTTGTCTTATACACCGGAAAATACGGTAAGGAATTACTGAGCCCAGGCCAAGTAGAGGAAGGAAGCACTCAAGCTGCACTCATCTTTTATCTTATGGACAGTTATCAATCCTCAACACGGGCTCACAATCTGAATCTTATTTTGGAAACCTCCTCAGGCCACACATGCCAGAGTTATGTGCCTGCCACAACAAACCATCCCTATTTTGCTCTAAAAATCCAAAAATCAGGGTCAAATAAAAGCGAACCAGCCTTTCCACAGACTGCAGCCTCACTTCAGCTCTTGAATAGTTCAAAAAATTCCAAATTCTAAAATTGGATTAAGATCATCCTGGATTGCTAGTGCCTCTAAGTACTTGAAAAAATCAATAGCAAGTCTTCTTTGGAGGGAAATATGTCACCCTATATGGCAAGTTTTTGTATAAATATTTTTGTTGTTGTTAATCCTCATTCAAGGATATTTTTCTCCATTGATTTTTAGAGAGGATGGAAGGGAGGAAGGAGAAAGAGATAGAGAATGAAAGAAATATTGATGTGAGAGAGATACATCTATCAGTTGCCTCCTGCACATGCCCCGACCTAGACTGGGATCAGGCCTGCAACCCAGGTACATGCCCTTGACCAGGAATCGAACCCAGACTTTTTAATCTATAGACCGATGCTCTAACCACTGGGGGGAAAAAAGTTGTTCAGGGCTTCAAATAATTTCTTAAAATTTCTGGTACATAATAAAAAATAAACAGGTACACAAAAAGACAAGATACTATAAATGAGAATCAGTATATGAATAGAAGTATTCAGAAATGTATGAAAATCAAAGAGAGTGGTAAATATATGGATAAGTCTAAGTGACAATTGATTCCATGAGAGTAATAATGACAGTAATATTACTCGTGATGTGCCAAAAAAAAGGAGTAACCAAAATAGCCTCCATTGTTAGAATCGAGTGTTTAATCATGTGGTGGAATGCTATAGTGTGTGTGTGTGGGGGGGGGGGGGGGGGGTGTTAGCTCTGAGCCAAAGTCACCTGACTTTTCCATAGCAAATACATGACAGATTGTATGTGGCTCACGGAGACTACTTACCTTCTCAGCCTTTACAGAGAAAGTTTGCTGACCCTTGCTGTATAGAGACATGAAAAATCAATGAATTAAAGCTGTATATAACCAATACAGTTTTTATTACATTTGGTCATAAAAAACAAACAAACTTCCATTATGATTTCATTTACATTAAGTTTAAAAAAACACACAATAAAACTCTAGCTTAGGATGGCAGTCTTAGGTGGTACAAATATGAAGGAAAACAAGGATGTGATTCCCCTAAATGTCAAGAGAATGATGGTTCCTTCTAGGTGGTAGAGAAGATAATGGAATGGGGAAGGGGCAGGTGTGAGAGGGAGCCTCAAAGTGATGGTAGCATTCTATTTCTAGGTCTGTGTGGCGGTTGAGTGTTTGGAGTAATTTTTTAAAATGTGGGTTTACGTTTTATGAATTTGTCTATATTGTATTCTAGTTCATAATAAAAGAGATTGAAAAGGTGAATTTTATGCAAATTAAAAGTAAAGGAAAGATGGGTAGGAGGAAGGGAGGGAGGGAGCGAAGGGAGAAACTGCAAATTTTAGCCTATTGGGCAAATTGATGTTCTTTGCATAAATGGATCCCCCAAAAATCCTAAGTAGTGTTTTCAACTACCCCTTGATTTGACAAGCAATTTCATGAAAAAGATTGCCCATTTGTATTTTTGTAAAGGGCTTAGCTTGAAGGAAAGGTCAGAATTCTGGCTGTGAATAAAATATTTGTGAAAAATAGCCTTGTTTTTTGTTTTTTGTTTTTTGTTCTCTTTGTCTCTTCACCTGTGTTCAGCCACCCAAACCTATGATGTGTTAACAACCGGCCTGGTCTCTGTGCCTTTCGGAGACATCATCACCTGGTCTTTGCTAAAGCAGTGAGCTTTTTCCTCACGCTGGCAAGGCCCTCATTCTTTTATTCATTTCCTCTTTCTTTCTGAAAACAGTCCTTTACCTCACTAAGGAGTGCTAAGCATCGTGAATGACAGTTTCAGGATGTGCGCCACAAGAGCGTCGGAGCTGGCATACTGCTACAGCGGGAACAGCCACATCATGCCAACCCCCCCGTGGTGGCGCAGTGCACAGACTTCTTAACCCATGCAGCAGCCTGGCTCTTGCTGAGTACAGAAGTCACTGTTAACATCTTTGTGGGTTTCAGGTAAAGAGGAATGGGTGATGTCTACAGCATAAAGGATTCAAGTTAAATAATAAGTTAGCTTTTCCCTCTAAAAATTCCAAGTTAGTAGTAGAAGCAATGCATTCTTCAGAATACATAGCTGTATGTGACAGTTTACAAGGTACGTAGATAGGATATAGCTTTGTATTCCCATCTATGTGCCTTGTAAACTGTCACATAGATTGCTGCACTTGATTCTTACAATTAAAACTGCTATCAGTAGCCAATAATTTAAATTTACGTAACTGCATCAGACATGGGTTTAAGTCTGGGCTCTACCTCTTACATGCTGTGTGATCTTTTTTTTTTTTTAATATATATTTTATTGATTTTTCACAGAGAGGAAGAGAGAGGGATAGAGAGTTAGAAACAGTGATGAGAGAGAAACATTGATCAGCTGCCTCTTGCACACCCCCTACTGGGGATGTGCTCACAACCAAGGTACATGCCCTTGACGGGAATTGAACCTGGGACCTTTCAGTCCCAAGGCCAACGCTCTATCCACTGAGCCAAACCGGTTTTGTCCCATGCTGTGTGATCTTTGGCAAGTTGGTTAATCTCTCTGAGCGTCAACGTCTCCAGCTAATAAAAGAATATAATGAAGATAAAGTATCTATCTACCCTAAAGAATTAAGTGAGAAAACATATGTATTGCTTAGTGCCTGACACATAGCATTTACTCTAAAACTATTAGATAACATTTTTATTTATTAACTGACTTCCTTTTCTCTCCCCTACCCCACTCCCTCCACCCAAAAAAAAAAAAATGTGTCTTGAGCTGTCTATCCCCCTAGACCCGTGGTCAGCAAACTGTGGCTCGCGAGCCACATGTGGCTCTTTGGCCCCTTGAGTGTGGCTCTTCCACAAAATACCACGAACTGGACGAGTCTTTTTGAAGAAGTAGCATTAGAAGTTTAAGTTAAAGAAATTTGTCTCTCAAAAGAAATTTCCATCGTTGTATTGTTGATGTTTGGCTCTGTTGATTAATGAGTTTGTCGACCATTGCCCTAGGCCATAAAAGTATGATCATACTTTGTTATTCTGTCCTGAAATTATCCACCTTCACATGCCTCAGGTGCAGCGTTTCCATGTTTTAACTTTTTTATCTTGAGCCCTTTGCACAATTACTGCCATTGAATATGTGTTAAATTTGAGATTAATTTAATGCAATAGTAAATGAATTCTTTTTTCTGGATAATTTTTTTTCAAGTAAAGCTGATTGGCTGTTATTGTTTGGGCATCTCTTTGATGGAATATCAAGAATCTCCATTAATATCTCCTTTAACCCTTTGTCTCAAGGTTCACATGTCACAGAGCCCATTGCTGGATAAGCTCTGACTCAGGATTTAGCAATAAAGGCTTTTCCCCACGTTAACTTTATCTTTGCCTTTCCTGGCCTTTTCGTTTCAGTACTGAACTTCGAGTTCATGAGACCTGACTTCCTGACCTCCAGCCAAGTCTAGTCTAACTCCTCAGTCACAGCCAACTCAGTCCTTTTGTTGATTAATTTTGACTTCGGCTCTAAGAACTTCTTCCCAAATGCTTGAAATCCATCATAAATGTTTTCCTGTCATTCCGCTTTTAAATGATGTCCTTCACTGATTTTTCTCAAACTCCATGGAAAACTAGCAGAGTGATGCTAAGGTAGATGGCCTCCCTTACTGGGTGGTATGGCTTGATTTTGGCCTAGGCACAATTCTTAAGTCCTGACATGAATTTCATTTCCTGTGGTTTATCCTGCATGTTAATTTTCTGCTTGGTAAAACTGTAAATTCCCAATCAAAGCATTCCACAATTGATTAATCCCAGGCCGCTTGACAATTTCTTTCTAATTTCTTTTATTGTGCTTTCCATAAAAATGACAGCCCTGGTATAAATCCTAGTTTAAGTCAGTACCTGTAAGTGCTAATCTTTTCACAGCACTGGAGATGGAAATGTCAAATGGTACCTGCTGGGCGTTAGAACTTCCACTGTAAATCATCAAAATTAAAGCAACACCAAATTGATTTTATTTTCCTTCTTTTGAAAAAAAAAAAAACTTTCACGTTCATTATTTTTCCATTGAATTATTCTTCTTTTCACTTACCTTCTGGTTTGGTGAGATTGATTAACTGAATTTTGCATGGCAAAGGTGTTGATGTTTCCCAGAAAAATATACAGGACACAGGCTTGTACTAGGAAAAGCCTTAGGATAAAGTTATTTTAGAGTTTGATGCATATATTTGAGTTATATTTTAATCATTCTTCAGGTAATAACACTTCAAAAAAAGCTCAGGCTAGAATCAATAGGAACATTGGTGGACCTTCTGTGAAGAGGGCTGAAGGCAGAGAAGGATGATGCAGACAGTGATGTAGACAGTGCCAGTGCCCTCTGCTCAAAGGCCCTGGCCCATCATTATCCCTATGGCCCTCTCCTGCTTTACCGTGCTTTTACTTCTCACATTTGTACTGTGAGCCCTGGTAGGGTGTCACAGTGGTTAGAGTGTCAGCCTGCAAATGGAAGGGTTGTGGGTTCAATTTCCGGTCAAGGACACATACCTGCTTGTAGGTTCACTCCCCACCCCCAGTCAAGGTGTGTACAAGAGGCAGCCAGTGTTTGTTTCTCTCTCAATCTCTCTCTTTTTCCCTCTTCATCCATTCCTTTCCCCTTTTACTTTCTTTTAAAAAGCAGTGAAAAAAATATACTCTGGTGAGAATTAACAAAAGAAATAATCTATATAAGTAAAATGCCAGCAATTGGAAGCTCTAAGGCACACGTGTCAAACACAAGGCCCGCGGGCCAAATCCGTCCCGCCAGGCCTTGCAATGTGGCCCACACTGCGCTGTCATCACTGCACTCCGCTGCGTTTCCATCACAATGACAGTTTATGACTGTTCAGTAAACCATTCGGCCCGCGATTTAGGCTGGATTTTAGATTTTGGCCCCTTCTCTGATTGAGTTCGACACCCCTAGGGACTAGAACAACCAGTCGCTATGATGCCCACTGCTGCCAGCGAACTGATAGGATCATGGGTGGGGCCCGCAGCCAACCTCCCTTGGCCCCTCCCCCTAGCTAGCCCCACCCCTGATGGCCCCCCTTACCCCAGTAGTGGGCGGGGGCAGCTGGCCAACCTCCTGAGGCCCCTCCTCCCCACCTGGCTCCACCTCAGATTGGCCCTCCACCCCAATTACACAAGGCCTGCCAGCCAACCACTCATGGTGCCTCCCCCTGGCTGGCCTCACCACCAATGGGACCCTATGGACCTGCAGCCCCTCCCCCCATCCAGCTCCGCCCCCAATCGGGCTCCCCACTCTGATCAGGGGCAGGACTGACCAGGCAACCACCAGTGGCCCCTCCCCCCTTGCTGGCCTTGCCCTGAATCAGCCCGCCCCAAACCAATCAGGCGTGGGGCTGGCCAGCCCACCACTCATAGACCCTCCCCCTGGCTTCTATCCAGGCATGGGCCCACCACCCTGATCCACCTCTCCCCACAGCCAACACCACTCCCAGATCAGCCCTACTCACTCCAATCAGGAGCAAGGCTGGTGGCTACCTCCCAAAGTCCCTGCCCCTGATCAGCTCCCCCACCCAATCAGGAGTGGGACCTGCCAGCCAATTGCCCATGGCCCCTCCCCCCCAGGCCTGCCCAGCCCTGATTGAGGTGGGCCAGCCAGCTAACCTCCCACCATCTCCTTCTCCTGACAGGCACTGCCCCCATCTGCCCTGAAGGAGGCAAGCCAGCCAGACCCCATCTGTGCATGAATTTGTGCACTGGGCCTCTAGTTATAAAATCCAAATAAAGGCTGTACTGTAAATCTCTTAGAGTGCCTGCCTCAAGCTAATAGAGCTGCTTTGCTTATACAGGAGCTGGATATATCTGGGTATTTGTACACCCAGTTGCCCCTGAAAGTGTGATAACTTCTTTGCTTGCTGTTGAGACGAACTCTGAGATGTAATTTGCACTCCAGAGCTTCCCTGAGGACTAGGTGAAGATTTTGCCTGAAATTACACAACTGATCTACCTATTTCTGGACCCTTCCTTGCCATGCAATTATATTCTAATCTTTTCTGAAGGCTCTGTGACATAAACTTACTGCTTGTTAAATTAAGCAAGTTTTAGAATGGTGCTCAGGCTATACCAGTACCAAACTAAATCATTGGTATATTCAAAAGGAGTGAAAGATGAGTTGAAATGAAAATGGCTTTCTCAATATGAAATTTTCTTTTCTTTTATGTGCCACATGTAGATGACTTCTGGTCTATGAGATTGCCTCAGCATTAGTGTATGAGTGTATGTTGCCACAGAATGAATGTGGCATGTCTCCTTATGAATCCCGCATAGAATTTATAAATTATTTGTGTTAGGATTCTTTTTTCAGTTCCATTCATGATTTTACTAGTTTCATCCTTTGCTTCAGCATTAGTCATGCTATATTTGAAGTCTCCTTATTTATCTGTAAACATTTCATATATTATTTATTTTTATAGTCCACCCATTTATAGTGAGAAATTCCTTACTTAAAATTTTATTTTTATTTATCAAAAAATCTTGGTTATGTATGATAGAATATGATATTTTATAATAGGTTATAAATTCTGAGTGACTGGTAGTCCAATATCAAATTATACTTTTTCAGGACCATTCTTAATAAAACACTTACACATAAATCCTTCTCTCTTGGTCTGCTTCTAAGAGACTGTCTTAAAGCAGCCACCAATTTACTTAAACTGCCTTATTTTATTAAAAGTTATATTTCTATCCTAAATTGTAAGACACATTTACAAATGAAATAATTATATCTCTCTGTGTGTGTGTGTGTGCACGTGTGTATGTGTGACACAGTTACACTTCAACAGTAACATAACAAATTGTTGCTTCCTGCATGGCACTATATGGTACTAAAGAGTAGTGAATGATGCCAATCTCTGTACAATTAGAGACATCTAGGTTTAGACAGAATATAATACCCAAGAAACAAAGCAGAACAATTTTAACTCATTTCTCAGAGGTGATATATTATCATGTAAAGCGCAACCATTTTTTTTAAATTTGAGGATCAAATATGTTGTTTCTTACAAACAAATCAGGGGGAAAAGTTTCTTCAACAACAGAAGCTCTATCAATTAACCAATTCCACAGTAATTTGCAAATGGATAGATATATAATTGGACTAACAGGTTTCTGTGAAGCTAACTATAAGAGAAATCATATATGCATTTTTCAAAATAACTTTGTTGAATACTTCAGTTCAGAAGCATTTGGTTAATTGCTAAAATCAGTATGTAGTTTAATCTCAGAAATTTTGTGTTCGAGATGTGCCATTTGTTTAATGGAATATCAGATCAGAAAAACTGTACCTTCATTGATACTATAATTTCAAGTCATTTTTACTTTGAAGAGAATAGAAATTGGAAGAATAGTAAAATGTGAGAAATATTTTAGGTTGCCAAAGTGTGTTTTATGTGCTGCATCAGCACAGCCACAGCGAGCCTGAGCAGGGGCAATGGAGGCTGGCAAAATGATATACAAAGAGAAAAAGCTGGGTCTAGGTGGATCTTCTTTGCCTGGCAAAGGCCACAGAACAGATCCAGACTGCAAAGCTGAGGCTTTATTTATAATCAGCGACAAACAAGGTAATTTTCAATGTTCTTGTAAGTTTCACTTGTTTTGGCCATACTTGCTGCCCCTCCCACAGCCCACTAGCTACCCAGGAAAGATCTAGGAAGCAGTTACAAGATCAAGCTTAATTATGCGTAGAGGACTGTGCCCTCCAAGCTGGGACTTATTTGTGACTTTGCCAGCAGGTCAGTCTGAGGCTTAACCCTATAACTGCTTGCTATAGTTTTAGCATAATGAAAGTTTGCTAGGTGTACCTTTGCTCTATTATATAATCAACAGATTTTTCTAAGGCTGTTTCAAAAATAACTCAGTAAATATGAGTACAATTTTTGTACCTTAAAAAAAAAATCTTGCTTATAAATCTAGTAAGAAGATGCAGTAATATCTTTAAACTTAGAGCCTAGAAATATTCTTGACAAATGTTTGGTGAGAGCTTATTAAAATACTATACCCAGGCTTGCATATTCTTACTGCCTAGCAATCTCAGCTTAGAGATGGGGCCTCCTCTGGTGGGTATGGTCAGGTCTTCTCCTTTTCCTCCAGCAGTATCCAATGGGAATGCCATCCCAGCCCAGAACACCCACTCCATTCCTATGCTAACTTTCAAAGGCAGGTCTATGTAGGTGGGCAAGAAGAAACCTTGAAAGAAAGAGGAGAGTTACAGCAGGCTTTGCTAGATTATCAGATTCCAGTGGGAAAACTTTCCCCAGGGAAAATGGTATTCCACAGTTAGAAAACAGTATGGAAAAAAAATTCATCTTTTATTTGAAGAAAAAGCATCTGGCCTTGGTTTAAGCCACACCACAAGGGTGTTCAGTTTGAAAGCAACCAATCAGGTCTCCTGTATGGTGCTCAAGTCTCACCAACTGAGCAGAAAAGTATCAGGTTGCAAATTTGTTGAAGCCTTTCTCTTTCATTTGCCCTCCCTCAATCTGAAAAAAACTTGGTGATTGCACAGATTGGGACAAAATGCAGTTACCAGAAGTAATTGCCGTCTTTGTTCTGTGGCTTCTCTTCACTGGACATGTGTATATTCATTAGTCCTAGAGATTATTTAGCAACCTGAGACTGATCAGGCTGGGTGACCCCTGTCATAGGTCTTGTTGACACCAAACTCAAGGAAGAGGAAAAAACATAGCAGCCACAATCTGTCTTCTGGAACTGCAACCACTCCCTTGCCCAGAGCCAGTATGCAGCCTCCCTTATCTTGCAGGAACTGGTCCTCCATGATAGCACTTGCAGTCAACTCCTGGCCAAGATGCTATTTTCCTGATGATATTAATGTAGGAATGTGGGATGACATCCTGTCCTACTACGCATCAGCCACTCATTAAGCCTCTGAAAACTCACAGTTTCCAAGTCTCAGCAAGGGTCCTGAGATGATTTAGTGATTTGGAAAGGTGACTATAGATGGTAGATTTTCAAAGAACTTAACATTGCCAAAGGAACACAAAAAATAAAATTCTCGAATAAAAAGGTGCAGTGGGTTGCACAGAGAAAATAAAGCGCAAAAGAGAAGGGTTACTTCAATTATATCCTTTCTTGTCTTCTTACACAAACTGGAATGTTTGAAGACCAGCTGCAGGAAACTTTATTCCAATTAAGCAAGTATTTTTAGCATCTTTTTACATGTATCCAAGGGCAAACTGATTGGTGTTTTAATTATTCTGCCCATAGCACCTAGCTTAGTTCTAAGCTCAACAAGAAAGCAAATGGTTTATTTAAAAGAATCCTATCACTCACCAAAGTTAAGTTCTTGACCAGTTGGCATCCCTTAATCTAGCTGAATCTCAGTTTCCTCGTGTGTAAAATAGAAGAAAACAATAAGATGGAGAGAATGACATACAGAGTGTCAAGTCCATTTGAAACAAGGTAGATGCTGAATAAACAGATCTTATAGTCCCTTAGCTTATCTCAACCATTGCCGATTTCACACAAATTAAAATATAGGTCAAGTAACTCCAAGATTTGTAAAAAAAAAAAAAAAAAAAAATTAGTTAAATGAATGAAAGAGAAAAATAAAAAAATAAGCAAATACATTGGGAGCTAAGGTAGTTCCTATAACTAGTTAACATATACCCTATTTCCCCGAAAATAAGACAGTGTCTTATATTAATTTTTGCTCCTGAAGATGCACTAGGTCTTATTTTCAGGGGATGTCTTATTTTTCCATGAAGAAGAATATGGTACACATTTATTGTTAAATGAAAATAAAGGAAATTTATTACCTGTATATAGTACGGTGGTACGGTAGTTGTCAACACAAACCAGACAAACTGTGAATCCTACAGTATCAAGAATTTACTCATTTATTCAATGACAATCATGTCATTATCTTCTGGAACATTGTCATAACAATCCAATTCCCGAATTTCCTGGTGAACTTCTTGTGACTCAATTTCTTTCAGAATCAGTGGACCAAATCTCTCATGTTTAGCAATAGCATTCTGAGACAGAGACTAGGGGGGCCTTATTTTCGGGGGATGCCTTATATTTCACTCAGAAGGAAACCTATAAGTAAGTCTTATTTTCGGAGAATGTCTTATTTCGGGGAAACAAGGGGGGCCTTATTTTCAGGGGATGCCTTATATTTCACTCAGAAGGAAACCTATAAGTAGCTCTTATTTTCGGAGGATGTCTTATTTTTGGGGAAACACAGGTATGTGTCTGAGACTCTTGGAAGCCAGGGCAAAAACGAAACCAATTGGTATTCCAAGAAAGAAAGAGAAATGCCAATGCTTCAAAGGAAATAAGTCTAAACTGGTAACAAATAATGGTACATTTCCCAATAAGTGACATGATACACAGGTTTCCTGACACCAATTTCTTTTTGAAAATGCTGGCCAGGTTTTTATGTGCATGTTTTATTAAGGAACTTGCATAACAAGTAGAGAGGTTAATAGCAAAATCCATTTCAGTTCAAATGGTTTGGGAAGGGATTAAGCTGATATGGCCTAAGAATGATGCCTGACAGTAATACAAGGGCAGAATTATAACTGCACTGAGTGCCATGGAATAGGGGATTTATTATCAGAAGTTAACACAATTGTGGGAGAAGCTAGAGAAGGAAGGGTCCGGAAAGGAGAATTGTAATATCAGGGGGAAATCAACAACCAGGCCCTGAAGCACTGCCACAGTGGATGTGTCAGAGTTTTCAGGGGAATTTAGAAGACAAGCATATTGTGAAATGGATCCAGCAGCAGGGCAGGTGTAGAAGTCTATGGAAGGCTGTTGCCTCTTTGTGCTAGTGCATTTGTGAGTTTGCAGCCCACAGGCCAGTGGTAAGCCTGGGGTTGCTGTTGGTCATACCCCACCTCTGTGTGTGCCTTTTGCTGCATCTGACCACCATGACCTTCAGAATCTATTAGCCATGGCTTTGGTTTACCTCTCTACATCTCTTACAATGTTCTCCTTGGACCAACTCTAACTGGAATCATAGAAAAGGGGGTTCTGGGAAATTGCATATCTGTTTATCCAAGTGGTCCTTGAACAAGAATCACACAGGACCATTTTGACTATTAAGCAAGTTGAGCTGGGTGAAGTGTGCCTAATACAGTGCCTAACACATAGTAGATCTTTCAAAATAGTAGTTCCTTTCAATACCTGAGCACAAAACAACAGGTCTCACAATGGTGGATCCAGGGCTTGTGATTAAAAATCCCATGTCTTCCCAATCCAGCTCTTCTCCATTTCTGTCAGATGCTAGAACCTATTACTTTCTGAGGCCTTTTCTGATTTCAAACACAATAAAAGCAGATATTATGCAGGGGTTTAGTGCTAATGCCAGAAAGTAATAATAATTTTAAAAAGTCATATAAGGTTGAAATCATCCTAAGTGCTATTTATTTGGTTTAGCACTGGGAAAATATGTTGGCCAAGATTTGGAATCCATGATATGCAAAGCATAGATGTTTTTAAACTCTTGGATTATATGCCATGCTGCCTGACACTCATACTGAGACTGAGGAAACAGAAGATAGAAATTCCTTGGCTCACACTCACTCTGGGAGTCTTATCAACCTAATTTTCTCCTCATTGTTGCAATTTGATCCGTTTTCTTTTTCCAACCTCACATCAGTTCATTCTAATGCAAGTAGACATTTTCAAAAGCCACTACAGTGCTCCCATAAATATTAAATATCATGTTTTAAACTTAAGATCTTTAATATCAGAGCTGCAAAGCTTCTCAAAACTGCCAGATGGATAAACTTTTCTCATTGGTTGTACATTTGATATTTTCCTGAGAAATTACAATTTTTTTCTTTAAGAATTATCAGATTGAAGAATTTGTAAAGGTAAAGACCTATTTATTTTCCTTGGTTAGTGTTGTTAGATGTAACAATGGCATAATAAAGTGAAACCTAAGACTTAAATTGAGATTTCTTCCAAAAACACAGAAATATATTTTGTTGCATAAGCTAATTTATTCTCTTCCTATCTTTTGAAATAATTTTGGACATTTTATCTCATAGAGTAATCATTTTATCAGCTTAAGGCAAAATATTGGAAGAAACATAAGAAATGTAGTCCTATATTTATATACAGATATTTGAAGTATTTCCATCCTATAGTCTTAAAGTTATTTTTTCTGTGGCCTCTTATTTTGAAACTGCTTCTCAGAGTTCTCACATTTGGTCCTAGATCTTTATGGTAAATTGTTTTAGCATGGTAATATGTTCAGATCAATTGCTGCCTGCAGTAATGCTAGCATCAATCATGTACAAATGTGTAATAACTGGGAGACAAATGACACTACCTCTTCTTTTATCCTGGTACAGTTTGCTCTTCTGGAAGATGCCTTTTAGTACAAACTAATTCTCAGGGAGGTCTGAAGGCACACCAGTTAAGCATTAAGAATCCTTTCAGTTTACCTGGTCCTCAGAGAGAGGGGAAATACGCAGCATCATGGATTCTTTCAGCATTCTGGGACAGAGCCAGCCCCTTGAATGCTATGAAGAGATCTGAGTGCTGTCACCTAACAGGGTTCTATGACCTTCTATGTCCTTAATCTCATTCTATGTCCTTAAGCCCTGCCTCGGACATATATCCCCCCTCTCTCTCTTTCACACACTATCTTTTTCTCTCAGATGTTAGAATGCCATGGTTGTTTACATTCTGAATTCTGATTACTTGATCCTGCCAACTTTTGCCCCAGATCCTTATTTTCCATTTTATCCATTCTCCGAATGTAGTTTTGATTAATATTATTCCACTTACCCCAATATATTACACATTTTGTGGTTTTATTTGTTCTTTCTGGCCACTGTTTTTACCCTTCTGGTCTCCCCCAGAATGCTGAAATTTGCTTTGGTTATATTAATCACTAGTGCTATGTTTAAATGTGTAATAAGTTGAATGCAAATGTATTCTATGTCCTGAAAGTATATAGCATGATTTATATTTTACACTGGAGGCCCAGTGCATGAAATTTGTCCCTAGCCAAGTCTGCACCCTCTCCAATCTGGGACCCCTAGAGGGATGTCCGACTGCCCTTTTAAGCCAAATCTCATTGGCTTCGGGCCTAAAAGGGCAGTCGAACATTCCTCTCACAATCCAGGACTGCTGGCTCCCAACTGCTTGCCTGCCTGCCTTCCTGATTGCCCCTAACTGCTTCTGCCTGCCAGCCTGATCATCCCCTAATCACTCCCATGCCAGCCTGATTGATGTTTAACTGCTCCCTTGCCAGCCTGTTTACCCCCAACTTCCCTCCTCTGCAGGCCTGGTCACCCCTAACTGCCCTCCCCAGCAGGCTAGATCGCCCCCAACTGCCCTCTTTTGCAGGCCTGGTCCCTCCCAAGTGCCCTCTCCTGCTGGCCATCTTATGGTGGCCATCTTGTGTCCACATGGGGGCAGCCATCTTGTGTGTTGGAATGATGGTCAATTTGCATATTGCTCTTTTATTAGATAAGCTAGAGGCCTGGTGCATGGGTGGGTGCCAGCTTGTTTGCCCTGAAGGGTGTTCTGGATCAAGGTGGGGGTTCCCTTGGAGTGTGGAGTGGCCTGGGTGAGAGGCCTGTGGTGGTTTGCAGCCAGCCATGCTTCCTGGTGATCCAAGCAGAGACCCTATTCATCTTCTACAATTGAAACTGTAACCTAGAGCAGAGCCAAGCCTTCTGCTCCCTCTGAGGTGGCATTTCTGTTGGAATTTATTTAGCTTTTATCATTGAAACTTTGTAGCCTTAAATGGAGACCTGGGCAGGCCAGGGTGTATGGAAAGCTTGTCTTCCTCCATTGCCATTGCTGGGGAAACCCAAGCTGCCCTCCTGCTCTCAGTGGCTACATTCATCTTGGTTGGGGTTAATTAGCATAGTCACTCATGATTGGATAGTGGGTGTGGCTTGTGGGTGTGGTAGAGTGGTGGTTAATTTGCATATTACTCTTTTTATTAGGTAATATAGATAAGATGTTGGCCAGGATGCCAGCAAGAAAAAGATGATATATGCAGATGGAGTACTTGAGGAGTTTATTAAGGAGCTGTTCATGAATATATGAAAAGGTTAAGCAAATCCAATGAACATAGTCCATCCTTTGGAACTTGCAACATATGGGAGCCTGAAGATTCCAGGGAAGGGAGTGATGAATGGAATCTGAAGATGGGATTGTATGGAGAGGGCTGCCCAACAGAAGTTGTGTGTGTCATTTAGGAAAAGGATGACATCAATATATAGTGACCCAACAGAGAGGAATCATTAAAATTAAAAACCTTGAGTTAATTTTCATAACCCACTCTCCATTTAAAAACAAAAATCCCCTCTAGTTGTCTGAATCCAATGGAAAGCTGTAAAGCAATTAATCTTATTGATATGGCCCATAAAAGTCAATCACCCAGGGAACAGCATAGAAATCTGAATGGGAAAACAGAAATAACCAAACAGATAAAATATTCATAGTTGATATCATAGCAATGTTGAAAATTACAAAGATATTGGGAACTTGGATTGTATTATAGAGCCTAATTTATCCATATTCACCATCTTGTACTTATAACAAGTAACTTAACCTCAGGATTCTCTAGCATAGGGGTGTCGAACTCAATCAGAGAAGGGGCCAAAATCTAAAATCCAGCCTAAATCGCGGGCCGAATGGTTTACCGAACAGTCATAAACTGTCATTGTGATGGAAACGCAGCGGAGTGCAGTGATGACAGCGCGGTGCGGGCCACATTGCAAGGCCTGGCGGGATGGATTTGGCCCGAGGGCCTTGTGTTTGACACATGTGCTCTAGCACATATATTTTATTCACTCTTTTGAGTATCAATGTCCATTTTCTTCAAGGGATTTCTCATTCAAAACTACTCACTCAAAACTCAATAAATTAGACAAACATGAGTAGGTAATTCACTATTGCCTAATACTCTAGCATATGTGTGAAATGCCTTCAGGACAATATATTCAGCAATAGGTGAACTGACTTCATGTTCTACCAAAACATTTTCCTTGACTCAGTCATTGATTTTGCTTTTAAAATTCTTCTTGATTAAGGTTGAACATAACCCTTAAAACCTGAAAACAGCCACAGTGCTATGATTTTTGACAAATCACCTTTGCTAAAGACGCAAGCTCATGCTCCTTATTTATTCATCTGTGCTTCCCAAGGAAACTTGCCAGCTTCTTCTGGTGCATGTCTCCTGGGAAAGATGAGAAGAGAAATAATAAGGGCACCTTGAAGAAACAATGTAATTACACATAGACTACTGTAGGCAATGCTAAAAGTTCAGATGATTTTGCCATCTCATGTGGAACTAAGAACAAGAGCCCTCCTTTCCCTCCTAGTAGGGGGAAGAATAATGAAGACTTTTTCTAGCATTGGTCTTTTCAATGATTTGTTTTTATTGCCATTTGAATCCTGGCATTTACATACTGCAACATGGTAGACGACTAACTGATTTCCCCTCATGAAGACTAAAAGCATGATTTGACTTTGCCATCTCTGTACTCTAATAGGCCAAGTCAACCTATCATTGACAAATCACCAGACATGAGTTTGTGACATGTTTATGCTAAAGGCTAAGAGTGAACATTGCCTGTTGGGCCCATACAAATGTAATGGTTCTTCTTAACATACCAAATAAATAACCAGTGCATCAGATATTCTCTCTGCCCAACACTTAGAGGCTATGTGCCAGACAATTCACAGCTTAGCTTTATTTTATTTTTTAATTTAAATTTTATTTTTCAATTACAGTTGATATATAATATTATTTCTGTATTCGTTTCTAACCAACAAAATTGTTAGAAAATTATATACTTTATCAAGTGTTCCCTCTGCTTTTTCCAGTAGTCACCTGGCACCATACACAATCATCACAATATTATTGACTGTATCTCTATACTGCACTTTACATTATTTTAATCAACACTTGTCAATGTAGCTATGCTTCAAAATTGTGTCTCACCTTAATGCATCTCATCTTTGCTTAACAGGAATTGTAATAGACATATGCTTTTTTTTTTTTCAAATCCACCTAACATCCTTGCTCCTTTCTCTGGGGAACAGCACCCTGTTTTCCTTTGTCTAATAAAAACTTCTCTATTTTTAGTCCATATAGTTCAGGTCATGTACCAGCTGCAAGAGGAAGCACAACACACAGGTCTAGCCAGTAGCTGATTCCAATCTTCTGGAAAGAATTCGTTACATGCCACAATCCAAGTTAATAAACTGATATTCCAAAATTTTATTAAAAACACAAGGGAATAAAAACCCTTTCTTCTGAGATTAAGCCAACAAAAATATAACAGATCCAAAAAATACAGATGGAGAAAGCTCTGGATTTAGCCATACCTGAATCTGTATGTACTTGAAGACTCTTCAAGGATATAAAACAAGAAATTTTCTTCATTGTTTAAGTCAGTTAGAGCTGTAGGTCTATCGCTTGTTATGGAGGAGGAGGAGAAAGAAGAGAAGGAGGAGGAAGAGTAAAAGGAGAAAGAAGAGGGAAGGAGAATTTTGATTAATGTAAGTGGGAAACTATAATCTGAAATGTGTTTATAAGTCTATAGGCCACATAACTAAATTCTACTATATTTTCTCAACTCTGGGCTTCATATCTTTTATTATGGTTTAGTCTGAGCTAATCCATTTTGAGACATAATCAGCTTTACTTCTGTCACCTTCACATTGAATATTGTCATTCAAATCATATTAAGACACCAGCAATGCTTACTTGGCTATTTTGAAAAAAATGTCCAAAAGGACATACACCTTAACTATTTTAATTTTTTATCCTTACCCAAGGATAGGATTTAAAATATATGTTTTATTGAATTTTTTTAGAGAGAGAGAGGAATATAAAATACATGAATCAGGGGTTTTGATGAGGATTCCAGCAATCTGGGAAGTTCAGGCCCTGTTACATCTGGGGAAAGGGAAGAGAATGGCAAGTACTAACTTTAGCTAATTGAGATCATGGCCAAATCTTTTATCACACCCCCCACCCACCCTACCCCTGCAAAAAAAAAAAAGCTGCATCTTGCAATGTTTTTATGAGAAATTATTCACTTTGAAAGGATTGTAACTATTTTTTTAACACTGTGATCCATATGCTTATGAACTGAGTACCACTAACATAAATGAATGCATCATGGAGTGCACTAATACAAATTAATTACACTGTGATTAGATCTTATGTGAATTATAATCTCCTGACTGTAGAATTTTAAAGGAGGAAATAAATCCATAAAGGCCATTAAATATGGTTTTGAGTAACTAGTTTTAAAAATATACCTCTATTGTATACTTTTTGGTCTACTGTCTCTGGAATCATAGAAGATAAAATGAAATGGATATTGTTCAATTAATTTTTCTAAACGTAAGTTATGCCATGCTTCTTTTTTTTAAACAAATGCCTCAATATTATTTTAGTTTTTTATTGTTAACTTTATTACAGATGTCCCCTATTTCCACCCTCTTTATCCACATCTACTCAGACCCCTACCCTCTCCCCTAGCCTTCACCACACTGTTGTCTGTGTTCATGGACTATGAATATATGATCTTTGAATAATCTCTTCTTTTTTCGAGACCCTCCCATCCTCTCCCCTCTGACATTTATGAGTCTCTACCATATATCTAAAATTATGAGAGAATAAAAATTTTTAGAGGGGGGGAAAGAATATCTAATAGCACAGGCAAAAATTTATAGCTGTTTTCTGGTATATTAAATAATATTATACATCACTTTTCTACCTCTGGAAGGTCATCCAAATCAATATTCAATAGTATTATATACCCAAAGAATTTAGGTATAAGCAGGACTTTCCTAGCATTGGGTATTTCATTGCAATGGCAGAGTTAGCCTTAAAAAAACTATTATGTACATTTTAATATTTGAACTTTTATTTTACACATAACATTTTTATCTTTCTAAAGTCCAGTTTATATTTGCCAAGAAGCCATGTACTTTTTTCTCTCTGAATCATTTCTACATTGTAGATAGTTTGAGAAGCAAAAAAAACAAAACATCTCCCTTTTAAAGATAATTTTAATAATAATTCAAAAAGTGAACTGAATAATCATTGTACTTGTTTTAAAGAGCATGAAAAAATAAAGGGAAATAATGCAAGGTAGAAAATTTATGAATAGGTAATCACTTTTCTATAGACAATAAGCAATGTTCTAATAAGCATTGAGAAATAACTAATTAACTTTCCAGGTGAGTAAACATTTTGTATTCTTGAAGACCTAAAAGGAATCTAAAGATAATGAATAGCATTATGTTCCCAATTTTCAAAAGAAGATTAAAAGAGCCCTGGTCCTCATTGTTTAGCTACCAAAAAATAATTTTTATTGTTCTGGATATAAGGAAATAACAAATAGCTTTTGTTTATAAAGAGTCACTTAGTCTGAATAAATTTGATGGGTTGTTGATGAAGTTATAAAATGAATACAACACAAAGCACTCTGGATTCAATGCCTTGCTGGTAATTAAACACTTGATAAAGCCCATGATCCTCCCACTATCTTAAGTTAAGATGGCTTACATAACAAAAGTCAGCTAAGACTTTGCAACTAAAGGAAAACAGAGATAAAAGGTATAAGTTGGTAAAAGCTATAGGAATTGGAGGCAGGGCCAAGTGAAGCCCAATGATTTAGGAGTGGGCATATACCAAGCTACTAACTAAAGTTTTATGAAGACCTAAACTTTAAGTTACAGCAAATATGAGATTGTATATAAATGCCACTGGGAAATGAGATGAGATCTTGGGAAATAATAATCTGAAGAAAAAATTTAAAAATGTGGTTACTGTTGAGTTCAAAATTGGGCAGAAACCCATACAGTGGTAACAATGCTTTAGAAAGCCTGAATCTGAGCTGAGATGGAAGGGACAGATAGGGCAGGGTCATTAGGAAGAATCTATTTGAAAGGATTAGTAATACAGTAATATAATATGATAGCAGAGAATTCTGGAGCCAAATTAAATTATTATTACTGCATTTAAAGTGCAACAGAAAGGGCAAAGCCTAAATTGATTTGTAGTAAAGCTGTATTTTAAGTCATACCTTTTGTTGTACATGGTTTATTTCCCTTCAGATTACACCTCACCCAAATAATTTCTGAAAAGAAATTAACAGAAACATAAAATCTTCTCCCTCATGATCCAAAGAATACTCAAAGTTCCAGCAGCTTCTCCTAGGACTATTTCTAGCTTTCTCCCTCCTCCTCAAGTGATGGGTTTCCCTTGATCCAAAGCTCCCTGGGCCAAAAGCTGTCTCTGGAAGTACATCTCAGTGGGAGGATCCCAAACATACCTAAGGTGGTTTGGGTTCTTTTAATTACATGTAAGTATGTTGATTTGTAGTTTTGAAGTCATAAACTGAGAATTTTCTGGTCTTTGTAGGACAGTGACTTCAAAGAAACTCTAAGGGTATGTAGTACCTCTGAACTGAAACCAAATACCCATGTTTTCTCTTCAGATACAACAGTATCCTAAATAGAACCTCAACATGCTGATGGTTTTCATATCTGGTACTGAACATCAGCCAGTTATTCTTATTTAAAAAATATTATTATTTTCAGTATTACAGATGTCCCCCATTTCTCCCTCCACCCAACTCCTACCAGCCAGTTACTTTTTCCACAAATCCATAAAGTTAATACATATAAAATTCTATAGGGGAGATTATGTAAAATGAAATGCCTGTTAGCCACCATATATTATTTTAAAATTATGACTGCCCTCAACATTTCTATTGATGATAGCTTTCTACATTGTAGTTTGTACTTTCCCATGTCTTTATGTTTATGTCTGAAATTGTAGGGGTTTGGATCTGAAGGGTATCTAATCAAACTGTCTTTTTTTTTTTTTTTTTTTAATATAAGGAGATAGAGACTTTGAGAGATGCAACGATTTGGACCAAGTTACATAGTCTATGACAGCAGAGCCTGCAATCATTTCTGTCAAGTGAATTCCATTTCAGTCCTTGAAACATTCTACCACCTTCTCTCTTCTCTTCACCTTATTGCTCAAAAATTACTATATTAGGGAGAAGGAGCTTAGAAATAGTTATCTGGCCAAGACCAGTTTGGCTCACTGGATAGAGCGTCGGCCTGAGAACTGAAGGGTCCTGGGTTCGATTCTGGTCAAGGGCATGTACTGTGGTTGTGGGCATGTCCCCAGTAGGGGATGTGCAAGAGGCGGCTAATTGATGTTTCTCTGTCATCAATGTTTCTAACTCTCTGTCCCTCTCTCTTCCATTCTGTGAAAAATCAATAAAATATATATATTTTTAAAATGGTGTGCATGCACCTGGATGTGTATTTGTTTTTCAAATAACAATGAATCTATACATTTCCTTCACATGCTTACTACATTATTATGCTTCTATTTTTATTTGCTATGCTTCTCTGACAATATTATGATGAACCATCTTCTGTGTAAAACACTAAAAATGGCTTATTCATCAATCTAGGCTTTATTTAGCTTGTACCCCATTTTACAAGGTTTTAATTATTAAAATGCACATTCATAAGATTCAACATTTACTACCAATTCATCTTAGGAATTTATTTAGGAAAAGTGGTATTACTCTGTGGTTTCATAAAAAATAATAAATATCTCTGAATAGATGGTAATTTCATGTTCATTTTCAGAGAGATTGAGCTACATTAGCAGTGCTATTTCACAATGCCCATAATCTTCTAAATCGACTTACTTGATACTCTTCAGGATTTATTTTTCTAAAGACTTAGATTTCTATCTGTTTCTGCTTTGGAAATAGCTCTTCATGATTGTGAATCCATCTAATGTAATTTTCACATTTGGTGCCATTTTTCTCAAATGACAATACAGGGCAGTAAAAGCTATTTGGAAGTTCATACCATTCTTGTACCTTGATTCAAAATATGAGTAAAATAGAAGGAAAGGGGAAATGGGAAGAGTTGAAGGTCTCTGCATAAGAAAACACTGTGTTAAAATCAAACATGTAAGGAGAGGCTGTGAAGTAAAACTGGTTAATAAAAAAATAATTAAATAAATAAAAAAGCCTCTGAGCAGTAAGGAACTGAGAAACTGAGAGTAGCTCTGTTCCCTTTCATCAATACTTTTATGGAAGTGTTGTCTCTGCTCTGGCCCCTTTCATCTTTAGTCTATATCCTAGTACCTTGTGAGCACCTCACTTAGCTTTTCTTAAACTAATTCAAGTACCTAATAATAAAATGATGATAATGGTTTCTTACATTTTAATAAAAATATTCAGTAATGGCTACATTTTTATTTAGGAATTTTTTTGAAGGCCTCTAAGGAAGCCAACTATGTCCACAATGAGATATACTCTGAAGATATTATGTCCCATAGCATTAAATGCATAATCATTTCTAGCAATCGTAAAATTGTGTGTGTGTGTTTTTTTCAGTAGGTTCTGCCTTCATGCTAAAATAAAAAGAAGAAAACCTGTAAGGATAGATGTTAGATAGATAAGGCAGACAGGTACACAGACAGACAGATATGTGTGTGTGCCTGTGTGTGAAATGTGTCAATAGTGTGTGTGTGTGTGTGTGTGTGTGTGTGTGTGTGTGTGTGTGTTGCATACACTTAAATCTCTAGGGAAAGGGTCTCTTACCTCTTTCTTATCCAAGGAAGACAGAATTTTGAAGTTTGGAGCTAATTGATCATCAATATCAATGTACATACTCTGTAACTCAACAATATTTGAGTTGCTTTAAAACAATTGCCCTCATGTTGTTGCAGACATCGAATTTCTACTTCTTCTGGGGCAGGAAGAAGTTGGTTGTAAGCAGTTAGTAGAGTGTGAGTGCATGTGTTTTAACTGAATAACTTAGCTGACCCCCCTGCCAGAATGACTGAATTAACCAACTGGCAGCTTAACTGGAAGACACTCAACTGGGGTCTTGGCTCAATTCCTGGAAATAGTGGCTACACCCTTCCAGAAACGCACTCTCTCTGTCCTTGGGTAACCAATGTCCTCAAATCGGAGAATGCATTTCCCAGGCATTTCCATCCCAGCCCTGGCTCTCTTGAAGGCAGTCTCTGCAGAGCAGCTCAAGACTCAGGGGGAGTCTCTAATTACAATTGCGGGGAGAGGGGGCGGGAGGGGGGGGAGGGCGGCGGGGAGGATGTCGCAAACTTTATCTCCTGCTAGGCTTCCCAGCTGCTCATAATAGTTCCAGATCTATTGTGTACCAAAGTAAATAAATAAATAAGTAAATAAATTTGGAGTGTACCAAAGTAAATAAATAAATAAGTAAATAAATAAATAGTTTATTCCTGTACTCCTGCCCCCATAAGCTACCTCAAGAAGGCTGCTTTCCCTAATCCCCCCAGTGCTAGAAAGGGGAACAAAGGTGTTATCCCAACTATTAGGAGGAGGGTTAATGTTTGCTTTGTTATTTACAGGAGAGGCAAGTATGCCCTGTGTGTAGGGGAAGGAGGGTGCACGGGAAAAAAAAAAAGCAGGGGAGAGGAATAGACAGAGGCCGGTGCCCTGGCACCCTTCGGAACCTCAGAGAGCGGCACACATCATAATTCCCTTTCCTGAGTCTTACAGATTTCCACAAACAATGACATCACTGGGGCGCTTCAAACCCGATTACAGCTGGAGGTATTTTCCTGGGAGCAAGGAGGGCGGGGTGGAGCGATGGGGGAGCTCTCCGGGGTGCTGAAAGGGCGGGGGCGCGGGCTCCGGTAGGCGCCCCTAGCTGGCGCTGGCAAAGGCAGGCTGCCGAGCTGGGGGAGGACAGGGGAGGGCCCGGGGTGGCCCAGGGCAGGGCTCACTGCTTCTCTGGTTCTCATTGGCTGCTGGTGCACGCACGTCATCCAGACTGGTGCTCTCCTCCCGCCCCCGGGGGAATTGGAGCTGAGGAGGAGCTGAAAATGCAGATTTAGCATCAAGCACAGACATACACTCGCTCTTTTCTCTCAGATACACACAGCTCCTCACATTAGCACCTCTGCCAGCGAGTCGGGCCGCCTGACTACACAGCTTCCCTGCCAGCCAGAAGCTAGAGATCGTACCTTAATTTGCGGCTTTCCAAGCCCCCGATCAGTCTCTTTCTCCACACAAAGATTCCTTTAAAAAAACAAACAAACAAACAAACAAAAACTACATATATATTTCTTATTTGCACCTTTCTCCTGGGTCCCCTGCTCCGCCAGCCTGCGCGCCTCCTAGCACCACTTTTCACTCCTAAAGAAAGATGAAAGGTGTCTGTGCCTCCCAGTGGAAGGCGGCCGCGGGGCTTCTCTTCTGTGTCGTGGTTTTTGCATCGGCCGAGAGACCGGTCTTCACGAATAATTTTCTCGTGGAGTTGCATAAAGGAGGAGATGAAGAAGCTCGCCAAGTTGCAGCAGAGCACGGCTTTGGAGTCCGGAAGGTAAGACCTCCCTTGCATTTCTTTCTCTTGTTGTTTCAAAAAACGGGGACACAGTCCTGCGCAATCTCATTGCAGAATTTGCAAGTTTTTCCTCTCTTTCTCTTGCGATGCAGGCATTCTGCCACCGGCTCTTTAACTCGATATTGCCTCCAGGGATCTATCCCATGTTATGTAATTAAAACGTCCTTCGAGTGTACTAGTAAGGTCATAAAAAATAATGTATTGTTCTTTGGCGAAAATAGGGTAACACCTTTCAAGCCATGCCCTGTGCCCGGGCTGCTGTCCGAGGTACCAAGTTCTCAAGGCTGCTCGGGGATGGAGGGATGAGATGCTAAACATTTGGGCTTGCTAGGGAGGTATCTATTTCCAGCTCCCAGCTCCAGAGAAAAAGAGTAGTTTCTGACAAACAGGGCTAGAAGCTTGGGCATTGCGATTTATCTCCGTGCTTTGCAGACCCCGCGCCAGGAGGACTTCCCTCCCGGTGATGACTTCGGCCCCTGCTTTTCCCATGGAAAGCAGCTCCCGGGCTGCAGGAGACTTGGAAACCTTAAGAGGTTTTGCTTTCCAAAATTAGGGCGGAACTTCTCCCGCTTGCCCCAGCCCACCCCAGAAGCTTACTCCTTGTTAGCTCTCAAGTTCAGCGCAGAGCTGCAGGAACTAGAAAGATGGATTCGGATTGGGGGAGCTCTGCAAGGAGAAGTCCAGGTGGCTCTCCTGGTATGTGGGCGGCCAGCTTGGCTTTCCCTGGAGGACGCGGGGATCCCCACTCCAAGAAGTTGGCAAAGTGCAGCCACTTGGGCACCAGGATGAGCATGCTTGCTGTCTGGAACGCCTGGGGACTCCTCTGGAGAGTCCGAGGTTCCCATTCTGGGAGGGCAACGGGGAGGAGAGTGCTAGGTGGGGGCTGCAGGTGACCTACTCACTCTTCCTGAGAAATGTCCAGGCAGGGATCTCATCTGTCCTTAAGGAACCTGACAGGAGGTGGGGTACAGTGAGGGTGCAAGGAGAAACCGGGGCGAAGGGAAACGTGGAGGATGTAGGATGTATTTTGGCAACCAGAGAGCCAAATCTGTGGGATTCTGTCAGGGTCCCCATCTCCTCCTTCCCTCTGATCCCAGGAGAGACTTGTGAAGAGGAGCGGGTGGGAGCTTCTGTGGCTGCTTTTGCCTCAAGAGCAGCGCGAACTGGAACTCCTAGCGGTCCCTCAGTCCCGACTTTCCACGCCTCCTGCCTTCCTCCCAGCCTCCTGAGGGTTCCTCCTGCACTTGCTGCGGGCTCTCCCACCTCGCTGGGACCAAAGAGGGTTAGACAGCGTGTTTGTCAGAGGTCTAGGCGGAGGCGCCGGACAGCCGTGGCGCGTGGGCGGGTCTTGCAGAGGGAACTTGTTGCTCAGGGGATGTGATGCGTAGGTGGAGCTGGGGAGAGATAGTGGTCCCCAGGGGAGGGAGCGGTCCGCCCGCCCTCCCGCTGAGGTTCTGGCCCAGGGCCTGTGGGATGTTTCAAGAATGTCGCTAACAAAACAAGCAAGCAGACCCTCTTCTTCCTTCCCGCCTTCCTGACCCAACTTGGCAAGATACATGATCCAGGAGCCATAAATACAACAGTAATTATTATTAGCTGATGGTTATAGGGCATCTTTATGTGCCGGAGTTTTTTTTACATTCTTATTTACTAATTCTCAACAACTCTTAGGAAAACTACTATTATGACGAAGCCTATGGTACTGATAAGGAAATGGACTAAATAAGACCAGAGATTAAAAAAAACAACCGTGGATTTAAAGCCGGATCTTTCAGAGGTGAACTCGTGCTCTTTAAACCTAGTTCATACCAAACCAAGCTCAGGGCTCTGCGGGTATGTGGGCTTTGGGGTATGCTGAAAAGGGATGTGGCATCCGGCTCCTTAGCTGTTGACTGTGAAGGACTGCATCAGATGCAGAAATAGCCTTACTCTCTCCCCCTACCCTGCACCATTTCACAGTGTGAGCAGACATTGCTATCTCCTCTTTTGAAAATATGCCCCTGGGATCTGATCTTAGAAACTTAATCAAAACTACGTGTAGCTGACATTAATAATGTTAACTTATTAATTGTCCAAAAGGTTACTTTTTGTGTGTGTGTATAGAGGCAAATGACTTCATGAGGGATTACAGTTTTGATGATGGAATTTGAGCAAGAAGGTTTAGAGACAATCTCAACATAAATGAGTCTGGGTCATGTCAATACACTTACCTTAAAATCTCAGGGAACTGGTACATTGGGTGAAATCAGATACCTAAGTCTCTTTCTACCCTGGTCTTTGTTGGAGAAGAGCCTGCCTGTTTTACAGCACTACTTCAAACCCGCAATTGCTATCTAGGAGAAATGGGCCTTGCCATCTCTTTCCTCACCTCTCCCTAACTCCTTAGAAATAGGATCGCTTATCCAAATGATTTTTGCTCTGATTCATATTTAAGTAAAAGTAAGTCAATAGCAAGATACTTCTGTCTGATGAATCTTTGCAGGATGCTACACCTGTCTAGAATAAACATTCTCTCCCCCCCCCCACCCCCCTTGCCCCCCCCCCCACACACACACACACAGACTTGGATCCATGTCCCACTCATCCTTCCAGACTGAGTTCCAGACCTTCCCTGATGCCATGGATTACAATGAGCTTTCCCTTTCCCAAATTCCTGTGGGCCAAAAGGAAAGCCTAGATGACATATATTACTTCTCTTCTAGACATTTCTCTTCTAGAAAATTGTTGTAAGTATTGCCTTTCCACTTGAAAGGTAAATATTCAGGAATATCTTCTGTATTTCTGTTTTTGTCACCATTGTCAGTATATTACTGGGCTTGCCAGCCTTAGTTGTGTTTATTACTCTAGGTTTCCTAAACACTGTGCTGTCTTGTTTTCATCCTGCTGAACTGTACTTTTGTCATTTGTTATTCATTTTTTAATTTAAAAGCCCAATACCGCCTTCTCTTTTCTTTCTCTAATGCTTAGTACACTTACCAACTGCCGCATCTTCTTGGAGACCCGGGGTCACATGGCAGAGATTCTCAGTAATTATTTTTTCATCCAAAGAGAGGCCAGCTGTGCAGACTAGAGGAAACTGCTATTTTACTAACTTACATCACTTAACCTCACAAACCTCTGAAGTAGAAATTATTGGCATCAACCCTAATTCTCAGATGAAAACATCAAGTTTCAGGAAGTTAAATAACTGCTCATATCTGAAAATTGAGAAAATAAAAGCCAGATTTTAAAACCAAGTTTCCTCTACCAAAAATAATTTTGTTTTCCTATGATGCTGTCTTCAGGAAGTCTTTCCTGACTCCCAAGAGCTCTGCCTTTGGGGTACTACCTTTAGAGTCCTGTTATTTTTTCCTTTTCTTTTTTTCTTTTTATTTCTTTATCTAACTAGTAGCCTGGTGCACGAAATCTGTGCACATTAAAAGGGAATTAATTAGAGGAAATATTTTAATATTTCTATTTGACCTTTCTCCATAATAGAAGTGTTAGACGTGAAAGAAAATTAGTAAACTGTATATGAAAATCTCCCTCCTGTCAGAGTCTGGACCTAGAGTCAAGTCCCCGCCCACCACCTGCACATGCTTCAAAAATGCAGGAGACCCAAACCCAGCCTGCCCTACCCCCATCAAGTCCCTCCAGGTAAGGGGGTTCAGCCTCAGGTCCCTGGGCCTGGCTCCTGGGTGGGGTGTGCGGCCTCATGTCTCCTGGTTCAGGGTCTGGGGGAGGAGGTGTTGCCTGAGGTCCCCCATCAAGCCTAGCTGAGCTGGAGGTTCAGCCTGAGGTCCCTTGACCCCATCAGGCTGCCATGCAGTCTCAGGTCCCTGCTGTTCGGATGTGATGTTACAGTGTCTCAGCTAATTTGCATATTCCTCTATTATATATTTAGCATTAACATACAAAGTGGGACAGTTATTCATGTGGAAAATAATAAAGTAATTAATAAATAATAGTACAAGAATAAAATCTGTGTTTTGTGTATTCACAACTACTTTTGCCCCATCCTGTACAAACCTATGTCATTAAATGATGTGTATGACTATGCATTTCTTTAGGTATATCATACATCTTCCAAGAGAAGAAACAATACACAATGTGTTTTTATAGTTTTTATATTTAGTACAGTGGCCTATATATGAGCTATTCAATGAATAGTTTTATGCTATTATAAAATTTCCTCTGTGGATATTGTGGTGAAACCATGTAAGGTTTTCTGTTGGGGACATTTCTAAGAATAGAAATGTTGAGTCAACATTTCTATTCTTAAAAATACATTCCACATTATGAAACTGTATACATTCCACTTTGTAAGACTGTATCAGTTTTCAATTGCTGTGGAACAAATAACTACAAATGTAGTGACTTAAAACCACACAAACCTGTTATTTCATAGTTTTTATAGATAAGGAGTCTGGGACTTCTGTTGAAAACCACAGTCTTCCGAAACCGGTTTGGCTCAGTGGATAGAACTTAGGTCTGCAGATTGAAAGGTCCCAGATTTGATTCCGGTTGTGGGCACATCCCCAGTGGGTGTGTGTGCAAGAGGCAACTGATGGATGATTCTCTCTCTATACCCACTTTATCAGAGTTTTTATCATAAATAGATGACAAATTTTATCCAAGTCATTTTTCTACATCTAGTAAGGTGATCTTATAATTTTTATTCTTTGTTTAATTAGTGTGATGTTGATTGATTTACAGATATTGAACCATCTTTGCATTCTTGGGAGTAATGCCACTTGACCATGGTATATGAGCCTTTTAATGTATTGTTGACTTTGGTTTCTTTATATTTTGTTGAAAATATTTACATCATTATTCAACAGGAATATTGTCCTGTAACTTTTTAAAATTCATTTATTTTGCCAAAACCAATTTGGCTCAGTGGTAGAGCATCGGTCTGTGGACTGAAAGGTCCCAGGTTCGATTCCGGTCAGGGGCATGTACGTTGGTTGCGGGCACATTCCCGGTAGGGGGTGTGCAAGAGGCAGTTGATCGATGTTTCTCATCAACGTTTCTAGCTCTCTCTCTCCATTCCTCTCTGTAAAAAATCAATTAAATATATATTTAAAATTCATTTATTTTGTTAGTGTCTGGTTTTGGTATTAGAGCAATACTGGCCTCCTAGAATGCCTTTGGAAGTGTTCTTTCCTTCTCAAATTATTGGTGTGGTTTGAAAGGGATAGATATTAATATTTCTTTAAATGTTTGAAAATATTCATCTATGAAGCCTGGACTTGTTGTTGGAAGGTGTGTTTATTTATTTATTATTAGTGATTTAATTTTGCTACCAGTAATTGGTCTGTTCATTTTTTCTGTTTCTTCCTGGTTCAGTATTGGAAGATTGTGTGTTTCTAGAAATGTATCGATTTTTTTCTTGTTTGCCAATTTTGTTGGCATAAAATTGTATGTTGTATCTTATGATCCTTTGTATTTCTGTGGTGTTGGTTGTAACTCCTCTTTCATTTCTATTCTATTTATTTAAGCCTTCTCTTTTTATTCATGGTAAATCTGGCTAAAGTTTTGTCAATTTTGTTAATCTTTTCAAAGAATTAGTTTCATTGACCTTTCCTTTTTTGTGTGTGTTTTGTTGTTGGTGGTGGTGGTGGTGGTTTTGTGTGTTTTGGTGGGCCTGTATTTCATTTATCTCTACTCTTATCTTTATTATTTTCTTATTTTTTATTAACTTTGGGCTTTGTTGTTTTCCCCAGTTCCTTTAGGTATAAAGTTAGATTGTTTATTTAGAATGTTTCTTGTTTCTTGTGGTGATCCTATGTTGCTATAAACTTTCCTTTTATAATTGCGTTTGTTGCGTCCCTTAGATTTAGGAGAGTTGTATTTACATTTTCATTTGTTTCAATGTTCTCTCTGATTTCTTTGCTGATGCATTGGTTGTTTAATAGTATGTTGTTTAGTTGTTATATGTTTATGTTTTTAAAGTTTTATTTTCATAGTTGATTTCTAATTTCATACTTTTGTAATCAGAAAAGAAGCTGATGTGACTTCACACTTCTTAAACTTATTAAAACTTGTTTTGTGGCCTAAAATGCAACCTATGCTAGAGAATGTTTCATGTGCACTTGAAAAGAATATGCATACTACAGTTTTTAGATGAAATATTTTATATATATTTGTTAAGGGCATTGATATAATGTCTATTTAAGACCATTTCTCCCTTATTAATTTCCTGGCTAAATGATATTCATTTATGTATTTTGGATATCAAAGTCCCCCACTATTATTGTATTACTGATGATTTCTACTTTTATGTCCAATAATATTTGCTTTACATATTTAGATGATCTTATTTTGGATGCATAAATATTATATCCTTCTTGGGTTGGCCCTTTATCATTATGTAATGCTCTTCTTTGTCTCTATTTATAGTTTTTATTTTCATCTATTTCATCTGATTTTATATTGCTGTTTCTACTTCTTTTCATTTTTATTGGCATGAAATACCTTTTGCCATTATTTCACTGTCAGTTTATGATGTCTTTCAATCCCCTGTTTTTTTATTGATTTGAGAGAAAGACGAGAGAGAGAGAGAGAGAGAGAGAGAGAGAGAGAGAGAGAGAGAGAGAGAGAGGATTGTCAACCTATCTCTGCATTCCTTGTTTGGCTCTTGTATGTGCCCTGACTAGGGACAGAACCTGCAACCTTGGTATATCTGAAAGACATTATAATCAATTGAACTACCCAACCAGGGCCCTGTGTGCTCTTTAATTAAATTTACTGAGGTGACATTGGTTAATAAAGTTATATAGATTTACAGTGTATAATTCTATGATTCATAATCTGTATATTGCATTGTATGCCCACCTCCCAAAGTTAAAAGTTCTGTCACCATTTATTTGACCTCCTTTACTCTTAACTACCTCCAATCTGCTTCCCTCTGGAAACCACCATACTGTTTTGGTTTGTCTGTTTTTCTTGTTTGTACATTTGTTGCTTTCAATTTTATATCCCATATGAATGACATCATATGCTTCTTGACTTTTTCTGTCCCACTTTATCACTTAGCATAATATTGTTAAGATCCATCCAAATTGTTGCAAATGGAAATATTTTATTTTTTTCTTATATGCTACTTCTATATCCAATCATCTATCAAAGGACACCTTGGTTTTTTCCATATCTTGACCACCATGAAAAATGCTGCAATGAATTATAGGGGTGCATATATCTTTGCAAATAAATGTTTTCAAAACTTTCAGATAGCCCAGCTGGTGTGGCTAAGTAGTTGAGCATTGACCCATGAACAGTTCCATTCCTAGTCAGGGCACATGCCTGGGTTGTAGGCTTGACTGCCAGTTGGGAGAGTGCAGGAGGCAGTTACTCAATAATTCTCTCTCATCATTGATGTTTCTTTGCCTCTCTCCCTCTACCTTCCTCTCTATGAAATCAATTTTAAAAAATACATATATTTTTAATTTTTTTCAGGTAGAGTCCCTGAAAAAAAGGGTTGCTGGGAGTCATTTGGTAATTATATTCTTAATTTTTTTAGAAGCCTCTATACTTCTTCCCATAGTGGTTATACCAGTTTACATTTCCACCAGCAGTGAATGAAGCTTTCTGTTTCTCCACAAGCTCAAAGACCTAATAGATCAAAGACCTAAATATAAGGCTTGAAACAATAAATTACATACCTTGTTTCCCCGAAAATAAGACAGTATCTTATATTAAATTTTTCTCCCAAAGTTGTGCTAGGTCTTATTTTCAGAGGATGTTTTATTTTTGGAGAAACACGGGTAGAGGAAAACATAGCTACTAAACTTGTGGACCTTGGTCTTAAAGAGGATTTTATGAATTTGACTCCAAAGACAAGAAAAGTAAAATAAAAAAATAAATGAATGCAACTATATCAAACTAAAGAACTCTGCACAGCTAAAGAAAACACCAACAAAACAAAAAGGCAACCAACTGAATGGAAGATGATATTTGCAAACATCAGCTCTGACAAGGTGTTAATATCCAAAATATGTGAAGAACTCATACAACTCAAAACCAAATAAACAATCCAATTTATAAATGGACAGAGGATCTGAACAGAAACTTCTCTCAAGAAGACATGCAAATCCTGACTGGTTTGACTCAGTGGATAGAGCATCAGCCTGTGGACTGAAAGGTCCCAGGTTTGATTCTGGTCAAGGGCATGTATTATACCTTGGTTGTGGGCACACCCCCAGTAGGGGGTGTGCAAGAGGCAGCTGATCGATGATTCTCTCTCATCGATGTTTCTGACTCTCTGTCACTCTCCCTTCCTCTTGGTAAAATATCAATAAAATATGTTAAAAGAAAGAAGACATACAAATAACCCATAGGTATATGAAAAGATGCTAACTTCACTAGTTATATTAAGGAAATGAAATCAAAACTATAATAAGATACCACCTCACACCTGTTAGAATTGTATTATCAATAACACCCTATGTTTTTGATTGAATGACTTAGTACCCTTACATTTAAAGTAGTTATTTATAGGTATGTATTTATTATCATTCTAGTGAAAATTTTTGGTTTATTTTGTAGCTCTTCTCTATTCCTTTCTTTTTCCTTTAATTTCTTACCTTGTGGTTTGTTGGGGATTTTTCTTTTTTATGTCTGGGTTTCTTTCTCTTCATTTTTTTAAATGTATTTCTTATAGGTTTTTGGTATTTACCATGAGGTTCATATTCTATATAATAAAAGGGTAATATGCAAATTGACAGAATGGTAGAATGACCAGTCGCTATGACTCACACTGACCACCATGGGGCAGATACTCAATGTAGGAGCTGCCCCCTGGTGGTCAGTGTGTTCCCACAGGGGGAGCACCAGTTAGCCACAAGCTGGGCTGATGCCTGGCAAGCCTCTACCACCTCCATGGCAGTGCTAAGGATGTCTGACTGTAGCTTAGGCCTGCTCCTGACAGAGAACAGGCCTAAGCCGTCAATCAGACATCTCTTGTGGGCTCCCAGACTGTTAAGGGGCACAGGCCAGGCTGAGAGACCCCATCCACCAAGTACACAAATGTCATGCACCAGGCCTCTAGTATATCTATAACTATATACCTATATACCTATATACCTATATACCTATATACCTATATATCTATATATAGATATATAACCTATATATACATATATAATCAATATATCTATATAGATATAGATATAGATATAGATATAGATATAGATATAGATATAGATATAGATATATACATCTATATCTATCTATATACCTGTATAGCAGCCTATTTTAGGATTATTTGCATTTAAATCCAAATGCATTCTAACATACTTCATTTTTACTTCTATCTCCAAAAATTGATGTTATATTAAAGATCTTTTGTTTTGTGTGGTAACTACTTATTGTAATTACAGTTGTCTTTGCTATTTTTGTCTTTTAGCTTTCATGCAGCTTTTCAGTTGGCTTATTCACCGTCTTTGCTATTTATTTGAGCTTATCAGTGAGAATTTTTTTTTTCTTTCATATATTCTTGTTTCTGGTTAAGGCCTTTTTTATTCATCTTAAAGACCCTTTAACATTTTTTGTAAAGCCAGTTTATTGGTGAGAAACTCCTTTAGTGTTTGCTTGTCTAGAAAATTTCTCCTTTGATTCTGAATGATAATCTTGCCAAGTAGAGTATCTAGGTTGTAGGTTCATTCTTTTCAGCATCTTAAATAAATCCTATCATTCTTCTCTGGCCTGCAAAGTTTTTGCTGAGAAATCTATCATAGCATTATGTGGTTTCCTTTTATGTGACTAGCTGTTTTTCTTTTGCTTCTATCAATATTCTCTCTTTAACTTAAAATTTTGCCTTTTTAATTGTAGTATGTTTTAGTGTGGATCTCTTTTGGTTCATTTTATTTGGTACTGTGCTTACTGGACCCAGATGTTTGTTTTCTTTCCCTGGTTATGAAAGTTTTCAGCTATTATTCCTTTAAATAATTTTATGCTATTTCTCTCTCTCTCTCTCTCTCTCTCTCTCTCTCTCTCTCTCTCTCTCTCTCTCTTTCTCTCTCTCTCTCTCTCTTCTGGGACACCTATTATGCAATTCATACTACTTTCAATGTTTCCCATAGGTCTCTAAAACTATTCGTGTTTCTTTAAATTATTTTTCTCAGATTGCTGACCCATTTATATGTATCATCTAATTTGATATTGATTCCCTCTAGTGTATTCTTAATTTCAGTTATTGTATTAGTTATCTCTGATTGGTTCTTTTTATATTTTACTTTATTAAAGTGTTCATTGTGTTATATTTTTCTGCCAAGATGACCATTCTTATGACCATAACTTTGAACTATTTACCACACAAATTACTTATCTCCATTTCATTAGGATTTTCCTAGGATTTTATCTTGTTCTTTCATTTGGGACATATTCCATTGTCTCTTTTTTTTCTTTCAGTGTTAATTTCTATGAGTTAAATGGAAAGAGCTACCTTTTCCACTCTTGAAGGAATGGCCTTGTGGATGAGCAACTTGTATGTAGGCTGTCCATTCTGGGTGCTTTGGCAGGCCTGCTGGGTCTGGAGTAAGTGCATATGTCACTGGGTTGTCATGGCAGGACAACTGACTAGAGCTATGGGTATTGGATGATGTTTCCTGGCACTGGGGGTAGCTTATTGGGCCAATTGGCTGGATCTAAGATGGGCCTGAATGGAAGGTGCCCTGGAGGGCCAGCTGGCTCCAGAAGGTCCTGGAGTGAGATTAGGAAGCCTGAGGCTCATGCCATCAGAGCCATCCTGGTAGGCAATCTGGCTGGAGTTAGAGAGAGTGCACCAGCTGAGTTGGTTCAGGGCACACTGTGGTGGCCACAATTAGAGTACTTAGACTGTGCTTCTGTCCATACAATCTTGGACTGGCTAGAGTACTTGATTTATCCTGTGCTTTCTAGGTGGAGGAGAAATATAAACAATGGC
Source organism: Pipistrellus kuhlii (assembly GCF_014108245.1). Taxonomy (NCBI): domain Eukaryota; kingdom Metazoa; phylum Chordata; class Mammalia; order Chiroptera; family Vespertilionidae; genus Pipistrellus; species Pipistrellus kuhlii. The sequence goes on from NW_023425562.1 coordinate 68,347,468, forward strand.
ATTCATGATGCCTCCAATCCCAGAAAGTTCCTCTCATTCCCCATTCATTTGACAGATGCTTTAGGGTTAGTAAATGGATTTTCTTTATGTATAGTCTCTGTGCTCTTTAAATAGTTGTTTTTCACTGTGCTATAGGTCAGGCAAGTCTGTGTATAAACCCTTCATTAAAATCCTTTATTATTTCAAGTCACCTTGTCAGGTGTATTCTGGCAGTTACAGTGTCTTCTCCCCTTCTCTGTGTGGTCCCTTTCTCATTTCTTATGCAGAAACTATTCAATAAGCTTTCAGCTCCTCCGGAGGAATTGCTATTTGGTATGCCTATGAGAAAAGATGAATTCCGGTCTCCCTTTGCTACTATCTTAGACCCCTCCAACCTATTCTTACCTTTTAATGATATTTTAATATCCCAACAATATTGAATATAGATTATATAATTTTAATCTCACTTAATTATTCAGTCATTATAATCTTCAAAATAAGATTTCTCTAGCTGTAATCCCCCAAACTCTGCCCCATAGATCTAGCATGGTTTAGACAAAGGTACGGGGTAGAAGGAAAGATATAGATTTGATGCTAAGTATTTACAAAAGGATTCCTACATAAGAAGTTCTTGAAGAACAGTTTTTCTAGAACTATAAGATCTAATGCCACATTTCCAACCTGCCTTTCAGATGCATATGACCATATGATAATTCTAGTCAATGCAAAGAGAGAAGTGATTAGCACTTCTTCAATGCTTGATACATAAAAGCTGCCCATAGATTGATTATCCATATTTTTTTTTCTCTTCTGAGGTTTGATATGATTGAGAACAGTAAATTTGCAGCCAAATGTCAAACATGGCAGAGTTTTAAGATGAAAGGACCTCAGCTCTCTGATTGCTGACTTAGAAGATCTTACATGAATAAGAACTTGAACCACCATATTATTAAGGCCCTGAAAATTGGGTCTTTATCTTTGGAACAACCAATATTACCCAAACCAATATACTTTCAATAAATATCCCTTTGCTTAAGTGACTGGAGTGCTGCTTCAAATCCATAACCCAATCAAGCCAAATCACAACAATAATCTTTTAGATACTTATGAGAGCTTGTATATTTTTATCTCACAATATCAACCACCATCTCATGTCTCGGTGATTTGTCTTCTTTAGGAAGAACATAAAATCCATTTAATACTCTGTCCCTCTCATTGACAATCAATATGCCTTACTCAAAATAGGTACTCACTCTTTGCTTCTTGATTAATAAATGCACTTAGATCACAAGATGTTGGTTTGGCTACCAGCTAATAGAGAAAGCACTTGAAGCACTGGTTTTTAAGAAACTACTCCTGAAGCATTTGTTTGTTTGTTTGTTTGTTTGTTTGTTTATTAGATGCAATTTAAGTAGGAAATAGAGTTGGTAACAACCAGCAAATTAGTATCAGTGTTCCCTAAAATTCTCAACTTGGAAATTATCAGTAGTAGACTAGATGAGCTCTTTGAGCAGACAAAATTAAGACTGCAGTTAAACCTTGATTAAAATACAAAAGAAGTGAAAAATTGTATCTTTTCTTCTCAAGTGAATGAATATATCTAGAAATCAAGTTCTATTTTAAAAGGTCTTATTAGCTGCCAATCATAATGTTATAGTACCTCAAGGAGTGATGCTATAGTTAAGCCTTCAATAATTAAACTAGGGTTGGCAAAGTAGTTTTATAGTGAGAGTCCATGAAAAACGGAGTTTAGTCTTGTAGTATTACTTACTTACTATAGGCCCAGTGCACGAATTTGTGCATGGATAGAGTCCCTTGGCCTGGCTGGTGATGAGGGCTGATTAGGCTGGCCAGCTGGCGAGACGAGGATGAGGGGCAGAGGAGGACTATGGGAGGTTGGCTGTGGGAGTTCACTGACTACCAGGGGACAGCTCCTGCATTGAGCATCTGTCCCCTAGTGGTCAGTGCACTTCATAGCAACCAGTCAACCTGTTGTTCAATCGTTTGGTCACTTGGGATTTTATATATTATATAGATTTGTTTGTTTGTTTGTTTATTATTGTATTGTCTATTATTGTTAGCCTACTTCTGCCCATATATATATATATATATATATATATATATATATATAGAGAGAGAGAGAGAGAGAGAGAGAGAGAGAGAGAGAGAACTGCTCAAAGCAGTCGGGTTTTAAAAATAAAGCATAGCACTTGAAGGTCAAACATTTTCTTCTCAAGTGACTTCATTTTACATTTGAGCTCAGATACCTCATTTCAAAAAACAACAAAACAAACAAAACCCGTATTAAATTTGCAGATTATTATTTGAGTCAAGTTTGACTTTCTTTATTAAGATGTACGTTTTATAACTGAAGTCCATTACTAACTGACTAAAGTCCAATAATTACTAGTGAACCAAGAAAATACATCTCAATTAGCACTTCTATCCTAAATGTAAGTTTTGCATATTACAGGATGGCTTCTACATGAGGTATATGTAAAAAAAGCAATAAACTCTCTTGATAAATAAGACCCTAAAGTTAATTTGACCATGACTTTTTGGATAATGTAGTTAAGTGCCAATAACTCTAATGAAAATAAATGAATATAACAAACTCTTTGGTTGAAAGTTAAACATCGACACAAACCTAATTTTCTGACATAGAATGAAATAGTCTTAAGAATGTTACATAATGTTAGTTGTGTCTCCATTAGAAAGTTGACAAGTATATGAAGAAAACTATAGGATCTAGGGTTGCACTTTTTTTTTTTTAATAACTTTAACTTTATTTATAATTGATTCCCATAAACATACAATTCTCCCAGGTTTTCCTAAATAGATTTACTTAATGCTCACCTTATATCAAGGTAGAGAGTTTAAAGAAAGGTGAGAGATGTATAAACCCATTTATTGGGGGAAATAAAGAGCATGAAAACAATAACTTAGTTTTAAAACATTTGCAAAATGTTCTAATGTCATAAGAGGAAATATTGTAATTTCAACCTCCAATACCTGAGTTTCACTGTCCCAAATTTTTAATACAAACTGAGAAAAATAACGTTGTCTTGCTTTTTATGTAAACATAGTGCCTGGCAAAACTAAACCTCCAATAAATATTGTTGAATTAATTATCTAATTTGTGTTGGTATGAGATTTATCAGACAATTGAGCATCTTTCCTTTTGAGATTTAAACAAACAAGCAAATACATGAATTTGGGGTATGGAAAATATCTCAATGTATTAAGAAAAAATACTCAAGTAAAATAAAATATCCTGAAATAAGTTAAAAAATCTCTAATCACATGAAAAACATGTTAACTTTTTTTAAATTGCATATTATCATTATTTTTGTAAATGTTAAGTAACACAAAAAGAAGAAAGTATTTTTTATTACCCCAAATCTCATTACTCAGAAATAACTATTAACAGCATTAAGTAAACTTTATTGCAGATATTTCTGTATGAATATATCCAAAGAGAAGAAATATTATTACATAAATTATTTTTACAGAGCTGAGGTTATATTATATACACTATTTTAGATTTTAAATTTTTTAATTTAACAGAAGAAATGGAAAGAAAACTGAAGAAATTGTCAAACATTATATAAATTGGTCACATAAACTGTATTTCCTATTAAATCTCCCATATATATATATATATATATATATATATATATATATATATTAATATTAGGAATTTATGCACAATATTTAGGAGTTTATGCTTATTTTATATATAAATGGTAAGATAATATATATCTTATTACATGTTTACTAAGTTATATATTTCAACTTTAGTTGTGCTTTGCAAAATGGTACAATTAGCATCTTAGCACTTCTTCTTCCCTTCCCCTATTTTCACATTCCAATTATTGTCAGGAATATCATTTTTTGTATCATGATATATAGAAATATTAACCTTCAACTTATAATCATAACAAATTTGTTTATATTCGTTATATTAAAATTGTTTTTAATTTCATCAGAAGTTCTTTTTCTAGAACTTTTTCAAACAATTCTATATTTCCATTCATCTCTTCATTAACTGGGTTTTATTGAAAAGTGAAGAGATTAGCCTAAGCATGAAAAGGGAACTCTTCCCTCTCTGAGAAAACAGAAAGAGGAATGGACAGATGAAGTTCAGTTTGTAAGTCAGAGTGAGGATATGGAGAGGCACAATTATTTTAAAAGTATAAGAGGCAAGATCAATACTTTGAATGGGAAAAGAGGTGATGGCATCAACACTGTAAGGGAGGTAAAATTTTGTACACTGTTTAATGGGAATGGGAGGGATTGTTGACAAAATACCAAAAGTGACATATGGACAGTACTGAGTGATCAAATATGAGAGATAAGATTTGTAGTAACACCACCAGAGTCACTTTTTTAAATAGCACACAAATGGGGGTGGTGAGCTGAAGAGAGAGAGAAATTTAATTTTTCAAAATTGGAATCTCAATAAAATAGAAGAGAGGGTAAATTGGAATTAATAATAAAAGAGCTAAAAGAGATAAAGCTATGGTTACTGAGTGGGTTGCTGAAGCTCAAGACTCCAATAATTGAGTATTTCCAGATAATGATAAAGTCCATAGAAGTGTGCTACCAAAGTCAAAAAGAGATGAAGGTGTTAAAAGGACTGAAAGTCGAATGCACAAGCATCCTTCCACATACACGTTAATCATGGAATGGCAATAGATAGCATTGCCAAGGAAGAGTGGTAAGAGAAAAAGGAATGGAGAAATTCTATGACAAAATCTTGAAGAACTTTGGACATGGAGGGAAAAAGAGCAACCAGGAGAGAAGACGAAACTTAGTCTGTTAAATATATGGATGGAGAATCAAGAGAGCGCAGGGTGGGAAAAGAGGGTTAGAAAAGAATGGGACTGGTCGTAAAGATGAAGACATTGTTTTAATACCCGTGTTAGTTTGGATCCCTAGGAGTAGTCCCTGGGACTAGGATTTGATTGCAAGTTGTTTATTTAAGGAGTGAGTCTAGAAAAAAAAAAACTGTTTGGAAGTGAGAAATTGAGACAGGAAAGAGAAGGCAGGGATTAGGAGTGCCTTGTAGAGCAAGTTGTCACTGTGGGTAAGAAGAGCTCGATTTCTGGGAAACTCTGAGCACTAGTATGAAACTCCTGGCCCAGAGTCATCTTGCCTGAGGAGTAGGGGAACTGAGATATTTATATGCCAATTTCAATCAGACATGATTGGTAGTTACTCTGAGGTCATGTTGACTTTCCAGCATTTTGACCTGGCATGTCCTTAAACAAACTACATTTGACTGATCAGAGAGAGCTCTCAGACAAAGAGATGCAGAGGCTGGCAGGCACTAAATGTGAAGGCCCAGAAGGATCTGAACAGGAAAGTGATCATGTTTGCTACAGGAAGGAAGCCAAATTGTGATGAAGCAGAGGCATCAAGTGTATACATTTCCTTTAAGAACTGTAATGGTAAAAGAAAGGCAAGGAGAAAAAAAAGTATTATGGTGATTTACATGTATGTGGTTTAATGATTTTTATAAATAATGGTTTCTAACCACTTGTCAGACCACTGGGAGATTGTTACTTCACCACAATATTGAAGCATACTTGGCTAATTATTCTGATTGCCTTATCCATAATCAATTCAATTTTTATAAATAATAACTGCAATTATGGAAAAAGAGCTTGTCAGAGGAGGGATGGTTTTGAGAATGAAATTAGTTTAACCCTTCATTTCATACTTGAGGAAAAGGAAATTAAATATGATGTTTATTCTTAACTATTTACAATGAGCATTTGAACCTGGTTGCTTATTGGCTGTGGTTCAGACAATGCACTGCTGGCATAACTGCACCAGCCTTCCAATCTGGATGGACTTGAGTGAGATTCTTATGAGTGATTAGCCGCATAAACCAACTTCATTTCAGGACATCATGGGCTGCTTTTCACCATTTTATTCTTAAAATTTCTATTAATTCCAGTTTTTCAAGCAAAACTACTCCTAAGTTTAAGTATTTCACACCAACTTTTTCAAACAGCCCAGTGGATTTATACTTGGTGAAAGAATAGGAATTTATATTTCTTGAAGATTCAATATGGCAGCAGAATAGGTGGAAGTTACATTCACTTTCTCCCAGGACCAAACCAGAATTACAACTAAATTACAGAACAATCAATCTGAATAACCAAATGAAGACTAGCTACCCTAGTCTTATAAACAAGGATTTATAGAAGTCGCACCAAGACTGGTAAGAAGAGTAAAGATGTGAAAAGGGCTGGCTCCACTCCCATATGCAGTTGAAAATCTGGAGGGTTATCTCAGCTGCAAAGGTTCCCCCTGAGAAGCAAGGGGGTCTCAGCCTTACTTCAGGCTCTCCAGCCTGGAGCACTGGAGCTGGAAGAGGACCCCACAAAACATCTGGCTGCAAATCAGCAGAGATTCCATCTGCTGGGGGAGATGGTAGTCTGCTAGAAATGTGGGCACCTTCTTAAAGATCCAAAGCACAAAATCTCATTAATGGCCACTCACTCTGGGCTCTGGTGGAGGGATGGTGGCTCAGTGGCCTGAAGTCATACAGGGAGAGACTGCATTGTGTGACTGTGGGGAGAGGGCTGAAGAGGTAGCCCTAAAGTTCCTATGCTGAGTTTCTCTCTCAAACCATGCACAGATGCCATCTTTCCTGGGTCCAGCAACATGAGCCTAGGGGATTGCATTAGCCCCATCTTCAGGGTCCCTGTGGTTCCACCCTGCCAAGCTTTCACCCTTACGATGAGACTGCTGGCTACAGCCAGCGTGGATTCATGGTGCAGACATTCTTGAAAGACTCTTGAGGATGTCCGGGCAAATCAGGGAGCAGCAGAGATGCAGAGAAAGAGAATGATTTATGTGGCTCTAGGGAGAGAGCCATTTTCCCCTCCCACACACACTGTTCCTTTACAAAGCCCTCCCTCCACACAGCCAAATCTTGGTCTGTTTTAACCGGATGAACCCTGCTAGCCTCCTTTTGATGACTCCCTAGACCTTGCCCCACCACAAAGGTTTGCAGATGCCAGCCAGGTGGTGGCTGGCTTTGATGTACAATGAGACTTTTGATGAGTGGCCTCAAACCCACCATGACACCACATTTGAATCTGTATCAACCTAGTGAGCATCATTTCTCTTCAAAGATAATGGAAATTTAAACACAAAGATATAGTTAGCATCCAAGATTCAGTTATTGTCAGTCCCTGCTGACTGTTTTCCTAGGGAAAGTCAGCCAAGAATGGGAGAACAAGGGCTTAAGATGTGGCAAGAAGAATGGGAAAAAAGCCACTGGTGATCCCCTCCAGTCTAAGAGCAGCACCATGTTTGGGGCTAAGGGCAGAATCACACTTAAGGGAATCTTGGAGGATTGTGTCTTTAATGAGACTTGGCATGAACCCAAACTTGAACTAAAGTCAGAAACAAATCATCCTGGCCATTCACTGGAAAAGAGGTAAGGACAAAAGAGACGATATGGGAGTTCAGAAACAATGACCAAAGAAAGAAATAGGAGTCACTGTCAAACAGGGAAAAGTACAGAAGCAGAAGAATATTCAATTCATTCAACAAACATGTGCTCAGTACCTTCAATAAGCAAGTAGAATGTTAGACACTAAGACATGAATTTGGGAACAGGTAGGCAACTGGGATTCAATCCCACTGATCTAAGAAAGGTTTCAAAATATTGAGAGATCAAGCCGCAATTTGCAAACACTCCTAAAATCTTTGCTTGTATCACATTTAAAAAGTCCAATTCACCAAAGCAAGCCATGCAGCTAACTAAGCTCAGAGTTAGTGTGGGAGGGAAATAACCAAGGGAATGAATACAGAGATCCATGAAAAAAAAAATGCAGATCATTACTGCAACACTGCATTACTGATACCCTCTGAGAGTTACAACATCTTTGAGCTGTCTCATCAAATGGTGGGGAAGTTGGAACATTTAACCACTAGCTCTGATTCTTCCTTAGTTGAGGGTCTGACCTGAAGGGCATTAAATCCTTTGCATTTCTGCCTGCCCCACGCAGATCATTCATACTTCTACAGTCAGAGAGCACCCTCAGGCAGAGGGATGCATGAAGATTTTGGCATATGTAGGAACTATCTACAGGTGACTTCCAGGGAAAGCCTGTGTCAGGTATCCTCTACTTGTCTCATTACCTGCTTATTATTTTAGACATAATACAAACCAGTTGTTTAGTTTTTAGGAGTAAACAATAGTGTGAATCCCACTGTGTTTAGTGCTACAACAGAAAAAAAAAAAAGAAAAATCATAGACAGCCCAAGCTGTTCCACATTGTTGTTCTCTTGGTCACAGGGAAGAGCGCCCCCTAGAATCACAGAAGAGAGTTGAATGTATTCATGGAGAACAAATGTGTATAGAGATGGTTTAGACATAGGAAAGGCAGTAGGCTTAGAGCCAGGGGTCCTGATTGCTAAATTAATGAATCCTATTCTCCCCTCTAACCTCCCTTCAAATAGCTAATAAACCACACCCCTTTCAAATAGCTAATTCCAGAGGAACAACCATTCATGCATTCACATTTTATTAACTAAGTTTTATTGGGCCCTATAGAGATGATGAGCACAATTACAATGATGGGTTCTGCAAATTGAAAAATGACATTCCTAAGTGTAAGTGCAAAGAAAAGCACATGATGAGTTTTCTGGGTCAGTTTATAAGACTTCACCTGATCTGATGTTGCCATCCCATTTTTGCAAATACCTATTTTATTAGTTGGAGTGTGAAAAACTCTCGGAACTAGTATCTGGTTCTATACACAAAGGACCTATCCGACAAGGCTAACCTTACAACATGCCCTGATAACTTGAGGCTAGGTAATATCCTCTGTCACATCTGGTTACTCAAAGAAGCAGCATCCTCATTCCACAAGCCTCCTGCTGACAGAGGCACTGAAGGAGCATACAAACAATTAGGCTCCTTTGCTGCATGAGCGGCATCTGTTCAGCGGAGCTGTCAAGCCTTCCACTCCTCTAGTGAAATCATATTTACTTTCTTAATCTAAATAATGTGGCTTGTTTGCCTTCTGTATGGAATTGTCTTGTGCTGTTTTCCCCTGATTGATTTTTATGAGATAGGATATCATTTTCTGTGTGCATCCATATGGTACTCTGCTATGAATAGAATGGCTTTATATTGAGTAGTATCAATTATTACATCCTTGTATAGTTTTGGAATTACTGTTTTTTTTCAAAATGTCTAGCTCTTTACCCCAATTTTCTTTACTGCCAACCCATGTGCCCCCAAAAAAATTAAATGAAAAAGAATGATGAAAATAAGTAGAAATAATCATTAAAATTAATTTTTCAAAAAAACACATAATCTATATTCCATTCCCAAGGTGTGATTCCCTGTTTGAATCTATTAAAATAGGATATATATATATATATATATATATATATATATATATATAACATATATATATATATATATATATATATATATATAGAGAGAGAGAGAGAGAGAGAGAGAGAGAGAGAGAATATTTATATAGGATATATATCCTATTTATTAAGACTGCTTCAAGAAATAATCTAGAGAGAGAGAGAGAAATAGAGAGAGAGAGACTATTTCTTGAAGCAGTTTTAAGTTTACAACAAACTTGAGAAGAACGTAGAGATTTCTCACATACACCTGCCTCCACTCCTGGGTATCCTCCCCCATTATCAACGTCATTCACTAGAATGGTACACTTTTTTACACATCATAACCCCACAAAATGTAGATTTTGCCTTCGGATTCACTCTTTGTGTTGTAAATTCTAATTTACAAAAATATGACATATACTCATATAATGTCACGTCCAAGTATTTTACTATTTCTCACATCTGTGCTCTGCAGTTCATTCTTCCCTCCCTCCACCCTCAGCAAACAATGATCTGTATAGAACGCCAGGTAGAATCATTTAGCATGCAGCCTTTTCAGATTGGCTTCTTTTGCTTAGTAATATGCATTTAAGTTTCATCCATGTCTTCATATGGCTTAATAGCTCATTTTATTTAGCACTAAATAATATTCCATTATCTGAATGTACCATAGTTGATTTATTCATTCCTCCGCTAAAGTACATCTTGGTTGCTTCAAATATGGAACATTATGAATAAAGCTTCTATAAACATACCTGGTCAGTTTTTTTTTTTTTTTTTGTGGACATGAGTTTTCAACTCCTGTGATTAAATACCAAGGAGTTCAACTGCTAGATCATATGATAATAGTATGTTCAGGTTTGTAAGAAACTGCCACCCTCTCTTCAAAGTGGCTTAACTATTTTATATTCCCACCAGCCGTGATACAGTTCCTGTTGTTCTACTTTCTCACCAGCATTTGGTGTTGGCAGTGTTCCAGATTTTGGCCATTTTGACATATCTCATTGTTGCTTTAATTTCCAGTTCCTGATGATATATGATGTGGACTATCTTTTCATATGCTTATTTGCCACTTCATTTGTAAGATGTCTGTTAAGGACTTTGGCCCATTTTAAAATTGGGTTTTCTGTTTCCCAATGAGATTTAAGAATTCTTTGTACATTTTAGATAACAGTCACTTATACTTCTTATGCAAATATTTTCTCCCAGTCTGTGGGCTTGTCATTTAAGTAATCCTCTTGATATTGTGTTTTATAGAGCAGAGGTTTTAAGTTGTAATGAAGTCCAGCTTATCAATGAATTCATTCATGGATTGTGTCTTTGGTATGGTATTTAAAAGGAATCACCATACCCACAGTTTTCTCCTATGTTACCTTGTGAAATTTTTATCATTTTGCACTTTATATTTAGGCCTATGGTTCATTTTGACTTTATTTTTGTGAAGAGTGTAAGGTCTGTGTCTAGATCATCATTTTGTAAAAAAACAAAACAAAAAAAACTACCTTTGCTCCATTGTTTTACCTCAGCTCTTCTGTCAAAGTTCAGTTCACTATATTTATATGGATCTATTTCTGGGTTCTCTGTTCTTTTTATTGGCCTATTAGTCTATTTTTTCACCAGCACCACATTGCCTTGATCACTGTAGCTTTTTAATATGTCTTAAAGTTGGGATTGCAATGAATCTATAAATTAATTTGAGACAAACTGACATCTTGACAATATCAAGTCTTCCTATCCATGAACACTGAATATTTCTTCATTGATATAGTTCTTTAATATCATTCTTCAGAGTTTTGTAGTTTTCCTCATATAGATCTCATATATACTTTTATTGGATTTATACATAAGTAAGTATTTTATTTTGAGATGGTGCTAATATAAATAGTATTTTATTTTTTATTTCAAATTTTACTTGTTCATTGTTGGTACAGGTGGTACTGTTACAGAAAACTGGAAAAGAACCAAGCAATACTTAGAAAGATGGAGTTACATTTATTAATTGGTCCAGAGGAAAATGTCTCTCAAATTCTGGGCCCCAACATGGAGGAACTTTCCCTATTTATGTTTTTACCTTTTTTGTCTTCCAAGTATGTTTTTATCTTCTTTGTCTCTATTTATATGTTTTTCCCTATATATATATATGTTTTTACCTTCTTTGTCTCTCGGCCCCCTTTGCAAGTTCTTAAAGAGCCCCTATATGCTGGGGCCTTGAGACCTCAACCAAAGGCCTGGCCTGGCACCAGCACTGATAATTTTGTCCAGGGAAGGTTTAATGGCCTCTCTGAAATGGGAATAGTCTTATTTTCCTTATTATTTAAGCAAGCAAACATTTACAGAAGCCAAATAGAAAGGTTAAAATTTCAAACAGCAGTTTTTATATAAGATGGATACTTCAATATTTTTGTTATTCAATCTCCTCATATTTGGATGCTCAGAAATATGTGAGCAAGCAGCACTGAATATACCTGCAACTGCCTGTGCCCAGTTATAGGAGTATTATTAGGTGAGTGAAATCAGAATGGTTAGTCTGAACTTATGCTAGTTGCATATAAAAAGCTGCATGTTGCATCAAGATATATACACCATTACATTTGTAATATTTCTCTCAAAATGCACACCTTCAATTTAATGCTGAGAAAATATTGAACATGACGACCTTTACAATATATTGTTTTTGAAAAACATTCCCAACTGAAAAACATTCTACAAAATAAGTGTCCTGTACTCTTCAAAAGTCTTAAGGTTATGAAAGACAAACATAAACTTTGAAGTCCTTACTGATTAAAAGGGAGATAACTATTAGAAGCAACATGTATTACTGTACTGAACTTTGGGCCACTTATTTTTTTTTTACTACAAGGACTTATTAAGAGAATTGGCAAAATGATGTCTATAGTTACAAAAGAGTATTATATTAATATTAGTCTTTTGATTTTGATACTTGTACTCCCTTATTCTTAGGAAACACAAACACTGTCTATAAGTATACTAATTCAGCAAAATTAATTCAGCAAAATTAAATATTTATTTAAAAAGTGAAAGAAAATTGCAATAAAATGTTAATGATTGGGAAGTCTGGGTTCAGCTCCTATGAGACCTTATTCTTTAAACTTCTCTGTGAGACTGAAATTATTTCAAAAATACAAAATTACCACAAATCAAGGATACAATGACTCAAAACTAATAGTTGAGTCTCTCCTTCTTATGAAACTGAGAGAAGTTAAACTTCCTCAACAGCCATGAGGTTTTATTTCACCCCTGTTTCTATAGAGCACTGTAACCTTGACCAAATTATTTAACTTTCTGGTCCTTGCTGTTTTTATCCACATCATACAGGCATCATTTAAGAAGGTATGGGCCTTTAGGACCTAGATAAGATCCATTCAAACCTCCCTCGCATCATATGCCCTGAAAAAATCTCAAGCCCTATCCAACATTCTTTTAAATTCTGAGGGCCAGTATGGATCCCTATTTCACTTCTGGATCCAGTTTTATGCTTCCAGTAAAATTTCCAAGTTAACAAAGTATGGCTTCATCCCACAAATATGATCTCTAGTCTTCACTGTCATAACTCATGTGTGAAATTCAGCCTCTGTTTCCCCTCACTAACCAAACCCTAATCACTCACTCAAGTCATTTGCAAGTGTAATGTATTTTACTGAAGATGTTAGGGGTACAGAGAAGAATTTATATTACAAAACACAAACTACTTTAAAGCAAGCAGGAAACATGCTTTGAGAAATCCTTTGGTCACCACTTCACCACTCAGGGCATGAGCAGTGGCCCCTTTGCTCCATGTCATGCCATGCCTCATACCTCTTACCTTCTCCTCTCCCTTTCTTTATCATACCTCGGATTGCCTTGGCAACCCCTTTTCTCATGGGTGAAGAAATTTTTCCCAGGAAGAGCATATCTTTTTGTATTGGAGGCACCCTTAGCCTTAGGGCTCTATCAACCACCATAGGATTCTCCAGATAATAACAGTTCCCTCCCCAACAAGGTGCCAGTTAAGATGTCACAATCTCCGTAAAGTGAGACATATTGCTGGATACTCTTGTAGGGCATTTCCAGTGTGAAAATGCTGAAATGCTATGATGTACACTTGCCTGTATTTTCTAAAATGTCACTTTTTAAGAGTACACAAAGCTCATTATAGAAAATACTACAGAAAGGTGAACAGATGACAAACTATCCTAAATTACACTACCTGTTATAAACATTTAGGTGTACATTAACTGAACATCCTCCCATGTGAGACCTTTACTTGCACATGCTATTTTGTTTTTTCAAAAACAATATATTGTAAAGGTCATTATGTGGCAACAAACAGAAATGCAGCAGCATCTTTACAGTCGTTCACTCTTTGAAAGTGCAATAAGCTTTCTTCCTGGAAACCCCTTGCTTTCTTCACAACCTTTCCTGGGCTCTTTGTAACTTCATCCCAGTAAAACCGGGGCTGATATTCCAATATTTAACTCGTCCTTCTTATCATTGCTCTCAGATATACAAAGTTAGAGAGATAGAATTTAGATAGATGAGAGAGAGAGAGAGAGAGAGAGAGAGAGAGAGAGGATAGATAGATAGATAGATAGATAGATAGATAGATAGATAGATGATAGATTTCAAACATGAACTCTTTTTCTCCAATCTTGTCATCTATGAGGAATTTATTATGGTACCAATAAAGCCCCCTTAACAAACTATATTTGATATTGACTTGGCTGAGTGCAGCTTTCTTCTGGGTTATTCCAGGTTTTGAATAAATAGCTTGCTTATGAAGAAATCGGCAAGTAATTTCACAGTTTAGGCTTTTTCATCCCTTCTTCTCCTTCATCATTTAGAAAGAACCTCAAGCCCAGAGCTGCTGTTTGGCAGTGATTAATCTCTCTGCCTTCCACATTTGCTCCAGAGAGCGTGGGCCCAACTGCAGACAACAGAAACAGATAGTCTCAGCCGTATCTGTAATCAAGTGGATTTCCCCCCTGGAATACCTGGATTTCTACTCCCAGTTGAACCTCATGAGTTTCTATGAATTCAACCCCTCTTTTGATGTGCCCTTTGCCAAACACTTATTAGAGTCCTAGACTGTTCGGAGATAGAAGGTACAATATGTATCACTCATTGGCTCACAAATTGGTTTTCATTTGTCCAGCACAGTGCTTTTAATCTGTTTGAGGAAGGGCATGTACTCTCCAATTTATCACAAGCCATTTGAATTTCCTATTGTCCTATACCTGACTCATATACTTACAATTCCTGCTTGATCCCTAAAGCAATAAATGTATTAAGAATGCCACATCCAAAAAATACTTAATCATTTACACTGAGGTACACAGCTACTTAGCGACTCTTTCAAACTCTGGACCCTCCTGATATTTTGTGTACATTCAACAAGTATTTATGAAACTCATACTATGTTCCAGACACCTGTGAGAAAACCAGTCGTGGTCTCATGACTTCCAAGTTCAGTTGCTCCCAAGTTTGTCTCTAAAGAGTGTTCTTTTTGTACACCAGGATAATTTTGAATGATGAAGATTTAGGCAAGATGTTACTAGCATTTTCTAAGCTTTTAGATTCTTATGATCCTTACTATTAGATACAAAACCAGCCTTATGTGTGAATCATCCTTTACAGGAGAAGCATTTCCTTGTTATAAAGAGTGTATGGTCCACTTGGCTATGGGTCAGAGTGGCTCTGCTGGTATTGACTGTAGATACTTGGTTGGCTGGATAACAATGAGAACAAGACAAGACACATGATCAGAGCACTTAGAATAATTACTATCAGCCTTTGGTAGTAAGTCACAAGTGTAAAAAATGAAAATGTAAAGGTCTAATCTGAAAAGTATGAACCAAAAGTACAAGGTTCCTGATTGAAGAGCAGGCTAGTAAATTCAGTTTGTTCACCAGAAAATGCCTGGGTGAAAGGCACCTCTCCTCTGTACTAGGGAATCTTGTTGGTTCCTGTCTATCCCTTGGAGGGGGTGTGACCTAAAGTAAATCTAAGGAGTATGGTCTGTGGCCTCCTTGTATTGGGCTGTCAATCAGACTATCCAGGCCTCGCTCTGGATGGCAGCTGTGGCTTCATAGTTGATAGGGGTGTGCCTGAAAAGAAAAGAAAAAAGGTTTTCTATTTCATGATGGGAATTGATATTTAATTTGAGTATTAGGTTAAGCCCATTTGCTCTTTTGTGGCCGTTAATTAAGAAATAAAATCATGCTGAAAGATGTGCTTCTCCTTTCCTTTGCTCTAAGATTGACATTCATACTGGTCTATAAGCATTAGAATTGTTGCTAGATCAGCTTGCCTTGCACACAATCCAGGGAAACCAATAATTGTCTCTGGACAGATGTCAGTCGGTGCAGGATTCATCCTCTAATTGACCTGAAGGGAAACGGGTCCTATGTAAGAAATACATTTCAGAAGAGCACAAAAAGGAAGGAGAAAGAGCATGGGATTCAAACCTGGACGAGGGTTCAAATAAACATCTCTGAGCCTCTGTTTCCTCATATTTAAAATGTATTGTATATAACATCCACCTTGCAGGACTACTATGATCAGTGAATAGAATAATGTTTTTAAAGAGCCTAGCACATTGTGGCAATGTGGATTTACAAATGGATCCCTTCTTTGAGCTGTCTTATGCTGGGAACTAGCAATACCCTGGTTTATTGACTTACATTAAGGGTGGCTTTCCTCAGGTGTCAATTATCCCATCTAGCAGATGTGAAAATGTTGGCATTCATTCCCTACATTCTTATGTAAGAGGACAATCAGAAAGTTCCAAAATATCAGCCAGCAATGTTATATATGCTTGAGGTTCTATCTTCAGGGTGGGCCTCCCAGTATGCTCTGAGTGTGGTATGTTGATTTATGGATGGCCTTCCTATACTACCTTCCTACATTGCCCTGGAACTTTGCAATTCTGCTAAGACTCTGGGCTAGTCTCGACTTGATTTGCCAAAAGAATATGGCAGAAGTGTTGGCATGCCACTTTGAAGCTTGGGACTCAAAAGGCCTTGTATATTTCCATTTAGTCTCTTGCACTATTGAGTTTCCTTTTGGAACCCTGCCTCATCCATGAGAACAAGCCTAGGAGAGTTTGCTAGAGATTGAGAGACCGTGTGGAGGAGAACTGTGATGCCCAACAGCCAAGCAATCCACAGAAGCAGAGCCAACTAGACAAAACACACCCAAACTGCCCTTAATGGAACCCAAATGTCTGACCCACGAAAAGTGAGTTAAATAAACGGTTGCTGTTTGAAGCTACCAAGATACTTGGTGGTTTGTAATACACGTTATCATGATGACACATGACTGAAACTCAAGTGACTGAGAGACTTTCTCCAATTCTAGAGAACCTTAATGAGGACCCCTGGGGCTCCTTAGCAGCTATCGGAGTGGCAACCTTTCTCCATGGATTTACCTATCTCCCCTATGTTCAGCCATCAATCACATTCTCTGAGCTTTTTTGTGAATCACCTGACAGCCTGACAGCAGAGGCAATTAATAGGTCCTGTAGAAGCTTAAGATAAATGAAGTCTTGAGCAGGAGAGAAAGTGGTCTTTACCTGTTATTCTCCAGACCCAATATGTGTCCCTTCCTTTCCAAAGCAAGACAGGAAGAACTGGGAGGATTTAAATAGCCGAAATATGTGATCCTAGGTCCAGGCTTTTAGGAGGAGAAACTTTGGTTGGGAAAAAGATGCAAGTTAGTATACCTGAGTATTTAGAACCTATAAAAAAGAAATTGTCCAGGATGAGGTATGGTTGTGATATAGGTAGGACTATGCCTGTGGTACCACTCTCTTAACTCTCCTCCCTTTCTTTCTAACCCTAGAAACCTCCATCTGATCAGCAAATTTCAATTGAAAATTTTAACTTTCCTGAGACTAAGCATTCAACACACACACACACACACACACACACACACACACACACGATTTAGAAAGAGGTTGAGCAGGAATCTTTTGAGGCAAGGAGAGACCTTTCAATTGTTAACATAAGAAACATTCAAACCTATAAAGAATTTTTGTGAATTTATTTAAGCCAAACTGTCGACAATTGCCGGAAAGCAGAATCTCAATGAATTAAGGTAATGCTGCAGATAATGGTGGTTTTTCACCTATTTTTATAAATTACCATCAAAGAAGGAAACATAAGTGATTCACATGAAATCCATTGGTGATAGATTTAGGGAAGTGGGAGAAAGCACAGTGGGGAAACCTCTAGGATTGGATTAAAAGTAAAATAGTAGACACGTGCCGCTTTTACAAAGGTGGATATGGTTAGCAGTCAACAATTAACACAATAACAGTAACAATGAGGGAATTTGTGATCTCCTACCTGGCCTCCTGATGCATTGATTGTGTCCTGAGGGGTCTAGAAAAAAAATGGAAGTTACAAGTTACCCTGACATTCCAAAGGTGAGTTATCTAGGTACAAAAAGACAATAGGCTCAGTTAAGATCAAAATTGATATTTGTCAGGGAAGATACCAATCTAGGACATGACTACCTACTGTAAAATGATTTTTAATTTAAAAAGATTTAATTTCAGACCATCATTTTTGGTTACTGTTAGGTCTCTGAGTTTGCAATGCTGCCATGCAGGCCTTCCCTGAGTTAGTCAGGTTAGCATGTGGCCCCTTTTCGTCCACACAATACTATCTAAATCACACTGAGTGACTATGCCTCTCCCCATAGAACTTCTCAGCTTATCCCTCTCTCCTACTCTCCATACTTCCCTCTGACTAATTCACAGCCATGATCTCTTCTTCTATCCTTCTTTGTTTCTGCAATGTTATATGTTTCTGTCAATTGCACAATATAGAGTTTTGTTTGTGTGTTTCCTCATAGGTTTGTAAATACCAGTAGAGTAGAGCCTGAGACACCTGCCCCCCAGGTCCCTTTCCCCCCATTCTTAGTGCAGAATGCAATTCCTCACTCAAAAATGATTGCAAGTAATTCAGGGAAATTAAGAATGGTCTTGAGAAATGTCAGTAAAATGCAAAGTCTATCCCATCTGTAAAATGCAGAACCCAAAGTGAAATTGACAAGCAATTATCAGCTGAGCCAATTTTTAATTCTTGCTGTATTGTTTTGTTTCCTTGTTTTTATTCCTTAAACCTCTTGATAGCATCTCCTCTTGAAAATAAAATTATCATGATCTTTATACATGGAATGATGTCTAATAGTCTATCAAACCAAACTTGCAACTAAGCCTGAAAACCAGGACAATGAATAAATGCAAAGAAAACTTCCAAAGGAAAAGCAATGGGTCTGAACTTGAGAGTCTTAACTATTTGGAGATTCTGTACCCACTGGCGACTCTGTAAGCAGCAGTGGCTTCTCCTGAAACAAGTAAATGTTTAAAGGCACAAACTTTGGGATGGTGGCCATAATCACACACCCCTGGAGCATCCAGGGATTGCCTAAGGGAAAAGAACTCTAATCTGTAGGGAAACAGGAAATGGGCTCCACAAGGATGCACCTTATCTGTTTACAGTTGGTTGCTAGTTCCCTGGAGTTCCCTGCTGTTGAGGAAAGGGACCCTGTGGGTTCAGAAAGGAGCTTTAGCTTGGAGCTATGATTATCAGTGGGAAGAGGAAGCAATGGGGAATGAAGAGAGGCAATGAGGAGTGCTGCTGGGATCCATAAAGCTTTATGGCATAATGAGAATTTCTAAAAACTGTACAAGTCTGATATAGCTACATTATTATACTGTCACTCAGCCTGAACCTTTTGCTGTAAATTCTTCTTTCGCTTCCTTTTATCTCCTTCATTCTAGAGCCATGCATAGTTTGCCTTAAGAGAAAAAGGTGATGGGATGAAAGAAGAAAAGGTGTGTGTGTTTGTTATGCCCAAATTTCGTGATCCCCAAGGACCACCAGGGAGCTGAGTCTGTTGCAATAGCAGAAAGCCTGTTCCATGCTAGCATGGGCTCTGTCCCACTTACACCAACAGCCGTGTGGTGGAAGAGCACAAGCTTCAACAGATCAAGGGGTTTTATAGGGATGGTGATGTCACTGCTTTGGCTGACCCTGATTGGTTGGGTGAGGGCTAGGGTCCAGTTACACAAAATGTATGATCAAGAGTTCCACCTTGCCCTCTCATTCCGAGGAGTTAGCCCTGCCCTGCCCTTTCATGTTTAAATGAAGAAAATACTTGAAACTAGATTAAATGTTGACATATATGAGAGCTTTGTTTCTTACTGGAATAGACAGATGAATGTTTGGGGTCTTAAGACTGTTTTTAATGTCTTTTCTATTTGTGAGATTAGCATTATGCTTAAGAAACTGAAAAACGCTAAGCTTTACATCACTAAGGTTGTATTGTCAGGAAGTACCCTATACTACTGTAAGACACACAGCATCTTTCTTTGCCTGCCTTTGGTGGGTCTCATGCTTGGACACTGATCTTCTCAGGCAGTAGCTTCTCAAGTCCTCACAAATCAGCAGATTTGGGATCTACACTCCAAAGACAAGAGGCAAAGAGGACTCAGAAAAATAACCAGTGCCTACAGGTTAATCTAAGTCTAGGATCAGTCAGGTTAGCTGTTTATTGCCAGTTTCCCTTTTCAGTTCTATGAGACCAATTAGCTTCATTTCTTCCATAGCCAAGACAATGCCTCTAATCAAAGAATCCTAGGTTGTGGGTCCCTACACAGCACAGGGGATGTCACTTACCAGCCTGACTGTCCTTGAGTCACACTCATCGTTGTCAGGAATTTTAGCCTGCAATCTTTTGGACTTACAGTGTTGGTTTCAAAGGAGGATGGGGCAGAGAAGGAGACAGCAACAGAAGCAGTGTGGTGAGAAGTGTGCTGATTTACAGTCAGGAAACCTGGAATTTTTGCTGAGAGTTCTGCTTACACTAGGTGCTTCAGTATGTGACAAGAGAAAGTGACAGGCTTCTGGCTTGAAATTGGTCCATTTTAACTTTTAAAATATGTTTACATTTTTAAACTTTTAATTTAAAAATAATATTAGACTTACAAATATATTGCAAAAATACCATACAAGTACACCCATATTCATAGTAGCATTATTCATAATAGCCAAAAGGTAGAGGAAACCAAGTGCCTATCAATACTTGGATGGATAAACAAATGTGATATATACATACAGTGGAATATTTTCCAGTATTAAAAGGGAAGGGGATTCTGACAATATTACATATGGGTGAACCTTGAAGATATATGGATGAGTGAAATAAGCCAGTCACAAAAAGAACATTGTATGATTCCACTTATAAGAGGTACCTAGTGTTCCCAGATTCACAGAGACAGAAAACAGAGTTGTGACAGCACCTCTCTCAGACACCAGAGAGGGGCTCTCGGAGAGTCAGTAGGAGAGGGCTGTCCCCAACCTCAATTCCTGTCTTCTTATTTAAGTGAATTGAAATGAGAGACTTCAAATAATGTTTATGTTGTGAATTTATTTAAAGTTAATTTATTTTAAAAATTAAAGAAAGTGAAGTTATTTAAAAATTAAAGCAGGCACATTTATTAAAGAAGCAAGGCAAGTAAATCTATATGTTTGGCTTATGAAGCACAGACAGGCTCTCAGCTAATTTGAAGAGTAAGTGGGGTAGTGGGATGGGTGATTCCTGTTTTATATACCTTCCTGTCTATAAGGTTTTGTGTGTGTGTGTGTGTGTGTGTGTGTGTGTGTGTGTGTGTTTTATTTGTGTGTGTGTGTGTGTGTGTGTGTGTGTGTATGTGTGTGTGTGTTTTATTGTAAGTCCTCTGCTGGATATCCTGGTACAAAATAACTATTATGATTTTTCCACAATTTATGAGAAGCACCTGGCAGCTTTATCTTGACAAACACAACTGCTAGCTTCACTATTTAACAAAGGGATGAGGTAGATGGCCCTCTTCTTCCCTCTCCTTCCTGCTGTTTAACAGCTTCAGGGTGATTTGCACTAAATACTACTTATTATTTGAATTCAGGTAACTCCTCTTTTTCTCCCTCTTCCTTTCTCCCTCCCCTCCTGAATTCTTTTGTGAGAAGGAGAGGTTTTAACTCTTTGTTCTAAAGATAAGGTTCTGATGCAAACGGCCTGAAAAATATTTTGGCTTAGTTTAATTTTTCTGCCTCAGTTTCCCTATTCCACTTATCCTGCAATGTTTTTGGCTTTTCATTATCCTAAAACATAAAGAAGAGTTTTTCTTTGCCTCCATTTAAATTTCATTTTTTTAAAATGGTAAAATAAAAACAAAGCCAGAGTAATGCTTCTCTAATGCTCACTGGCACTTGATAACTTCACAGTTTCTTTCTAGTTTTAAAAATTTCCAAATCTGCCAAAACCAGTTTGGCTCAGCAGTAGAGCATTGGTCTGTGGATTGAAAGGTTCCAGGTTTGATTCTGGCCAAGGGCATGTACATTGGTTGTGGGCACATCCCCGGTAGGGGGTGCGCAAGAGGCAGCTGGTTGATATTTCTCTCTCATCGATGTTTCTAGCTCTCTATCTCTCTCCCTTCCTCTCTGTAAGAAAATCAATAAAATATATATATATATTTTAAAAATTTCCAAATCTATTTTGCCCTCCACAATCTACACTAATAAAAGAGAAATATGCAAATTGACCTTACCTCCATGATACCCGCCAGCCAATCAGAAGTGGGTATGCAAATTAACCCAAAAAAGGTGGTGGGTTAATTTGCATATTCAGGCACATAGGAAATACTAAAGGCTCTGGCCAGAGCAAAGACTGATGACTAAAGACTGAAGATGACTGAAGACTGAAGACTAAAGACTGAAGAGTCTTGGCTTGCAGCCAGAGTGAACAAGCCAAGCCTCACTGCAGATGGAGTAGAAAAGCCTAGCTTCGAGGCTTGGCTTCTCTGCTTCAGCCGGAGCAAAGGCCTGAGGAAGATCAGTGCCAGCAGCCAAGGGAAGGAAAGCTTATTGCACGAATCTTCATACAAAGGGGCTATTGTAGGAAATAAAACTGCCAGTTTACCCCACCTGACAGTAGTCTGAGGCTCAAGTCTGTAGAGAGCAAAAGGTCAGCATAGTTAGTTACATTTTCATTTCTTCACCATTCTTCCCTCCCTCTTTTCTTGATCAAATCTTAACATTACCCTGAGTATATCAGCAGGATTGAATAGAAAAAACATTCAAGAACCACTGCCTTGGGAAATATACATGAAATATTTATGTTTACTTTGCCCTAGAGAATGTGGTTTCAAATAAACAGAAACTAAATCTCAAAAGCTGCAATGTTCTAAAAGATTTGTATTCACACACCAGACCCCCTCGGCCAAGCTTGCTGTGCCCTGTGGTTCATTCAGTATCTGCTACTCTGGCCCAGGCCTCTTGTACTTGTGCCAGGAATGTTCCTTAAGGGCCACCTCTGAGCTTCTCCAAGCTGGACAGACAGAACTAATATTATTATAGAGTTTCAAGTTTGAACAACCCTGAAAGCTAAAAGAATTAAACTTTTTTCACCAGTTTAGTTATTTGTTCCTGTTATGCACTGCTGAGTAACAAAGTGATTTAAATCTTATTAGTATAAACAAACCATTTTGTTATGCTCATGAGTTTGGGATTATAAATTTAGATAGGGCAAAGAGGTCTAACAAGGGAACTTGGTTTTGAAGAAGACAAGTAGTTGAAGGATGACTGGTATGACCAAAGTCTTCATTCATATATTTAACACATAAAATGGGATGACTGGAAGATTTTGCCTTTTGTGGGGTTGAACCCTAGAGTCAAAATAAGACCACTGGAGGCTGCTAATTGATAAAAAAAAAAAAAAAAAAAAAAAAAAAAAAAAAAAAAAAAAAAAAAAAACAGGTAAGGATTTATTTAACTGGCCAGGACAGCCGCTAGAGCACCACACACAGGTGGAGTCCACACTCATGACCACACCATTCCAGGTGTAGGTAGTCATTTTAAAGGTCTAAACCACAAAAATTTTCCTTTGTTCTAAATTCTAAATTTTAAGTGCTGGGAACAAGCTGCAGGGTGGCTCCCAGCCACATCCTGCTGGACATTGGAATGTGGCCCTATCTTGCGAAAGCAGATAGTACAGAAGCAGAGCTGAGCGGTTAATCTCTAAAGGTTATCTACAGTTTCTACTCCTGAAGCTACTGAGTCAGTGGGAATCAATCTCCTGTATTTCTGGTCCACAGGTACAGGAACATTGCCTTAGCTTCCAGGTCTCAATCAGAAGGTGAGGCAACTCCCCTATTGTTTAAGCAAGTAAGCGAGTGCCAAAGCCAGAAAAGCAGGGTTAAAATTCAAAACAGCAGTTTTTACCCATGTATGGTTGCTACCATACTTCATTGCCCCACCAACATTGTCAACCAAAGTTCTAAACGTGGTTTCCAATGTTGCTTAGGCTTTCTCCTAACATGGTGAAGTGGAATTTTTGGACTGGAGCCCAGATTCTTTGTCCATTGGAGTCAAAGAATAAATCCACAGAAATAGAGTAGTATAGCAAAGGTGGAGATTTATTGAAGAACAAGTACAGACTCCCACATAGGAAGGGAAAAGGGTCCCATTAAGTTCCCTTTCCCTATGGCTTTTAAAGGCTGCAGATCCTGGTGCCTTGATATCCCCTCTGATTGGTCACTATTCCCTTAGACTGGTTACTATAGTAACTCCTGAGCTCAAGGGTTGAACCTCACACGGACATGTAAAGTTCTCTCCTTATTGTTTTCCTATTCCCTTTGGGCTTTCTTCCTCTCCTTTCAGATGAAGGGCTTCCTTATCTTTATTTTGTAAATATAGACCTTTTGCTGTTCCCAGCTCCCTCATTCTATGGAAATGTACCTGTTGCAGCTTTTCAGCTTCCCTATTCTATGGAAATATCCTTCTGCTGCTCTGCAGTCCTGTGCTTCCTCCATGGTCCTCTTCATTTCCAAAATTTCTAAAATTTCCTAAAAGCTGCCTTTTTTCACCCCAAAAATTACTGTTTCAATGGCAGCTTAGGTAGTTGAACTTCTTAAATGGCAATTCAGAACTTTTAAGAGCAAGTATCTGGTGAACAAGGCAGAATTTTTGTGAACTCTTATGGTCTAGCCTTAGAAGTCACATGACATCATTTTCATAATACTCATTTAACTGAAGCTGTCACATGCCCCAAATTCAAGTGTTGAAATCATGAGCCTCATCACTGGATGGATGGAAAAAGTCTCAGAAAACATTTGCCTATGTTTTCTAAATAACCATACCCTACAAAACTGAAATATCAGGAAAATATATACTTTGATTTAAAAAGGGAAAAGATTCCTTTTGTATCAATATCTTTCCCTTTTTACAGAAATTTCATGAAACATTCCCTGTGTAGTCTTGCTGACTGAAATAGTATTTTGTTTTGTTCCAATGGTCCCTTGTCCATAAGTCTGTTACAGCACACTGTATTCTAATGATAAAAATGAGTACTCACTATGTGCCAGGCAGTATTTAAAACTCTTTCTATGCTTATCTCACTTAATTGTCATGATGAGAAGGAATCCTAATATTTAAAAACCCTGGGTCCATCATATCCACAACGACCACTCACACACAGCACCCACCAGCTCACAGCCTTTTCTCCCTGTCTTTCCCTCCATCCCAGCTCACTCTTGGAGCCTCTCTCAGGATGAGGAAATAAAACAGACTGGGCCTGAAGAGGCCTGGATGGAAGGGAGGGCAGGCAGATGGTGGAGTGACCCCCACTGGCCCTGTTACAGAAAACCGGAGAACAAAGTAATACCAGAGAGATAGAGTTACATTTATTATGCAAGGATCCAGAGGAAAATGTCTCTCAAATTCTGGGCCCCAACATGCAGGAATTCTCCCTATTTATATGATTTTACCTTCTTTGTCTCTCAAATATGGAATTGTTTTGGGCCCCTTTTGCAAGTTCTTAAAGAGCCCGTATGTGCTGGGCCTTGAGACCTCAATCAGAGGCCTAGCCTGGTGCCAGCACTGATAACTTTGTCTGGGGAAGGTTTAATGGCCTAGCTGAAGTGGGAGTAGTTTTAGCAAGCAAGAATTTACAGAAACCAATTAGCAGGGTTAAAATTTCAAACAGCAGTTTTCGTATAAGATGGATGCTTCAGGCCCACCCCCTCCCAACCACGAAAGAGGAAGAGGGAGACAGGGAGGTAGGGAAGTCTGAAGGACTGATGAGAAAAACAAAGAGAGAAAGAGACTGGGAAAGACTGGAATGGAGAGATGGAAACAAAACAGACTGGTCCTGAAGAGTCCTGGATGGAAGGGAAGGTGGGCAGAGGGTAGAGTGGCCCCCACTGGCCCTGCCCCCTCCCAGCCAGGAAAGAGGAAGAGAGAAACAGGGAGGCAGGAAGGCCTGGAAGACTGCTGAGAAAAACAAAGAGAGACAGAGACTCGGCAAGATCAGGCTGGCAGGGGAGGGTAGTTGGGGGTGAGATTAGGCCAGCAGAGGAGAGCAGTTAGGGGTGATCAGGCAGGCAGTCAGGTAAATAGTTAGGAGCCAGCGACCCCAGATTGTGAGAGGGATGTTCAGTTGGAGAGGGTGCAGGCTGGGTTGAGGGAACCACCCCCCCATCCACACACCCCCTCACAAGCACAAATTTCATGCACCAAGTCACTAGTGGCTTTATAAAATGAATGATCTGAGGCCCAGAAAGAAGAGTTCAATAACTTCCCCAAGGTCATACAGCTATTAAATGGGAGAGCCAGAAATTAGAACAAGGCAGTCTGAGTTTAGAACTCATGCCCTTAAACCACTATATTACAGAGCACCGTTCATTCGCTGTTATGTGCAAATCTGATTTCTCCAGTGGATTATGAGCTATTTGCAGGCTGAGACATTTCGTATTTATGTTTGTCTCTCTAGCACCAAATACAATGCCTGAATTATGACAAAGAATAGAAAAATGTACAAAAGTCATGAAACCAGACCACTAATGGGTCCGGGCTGTCAGTCACTACTTGAGGTAATTAAGCAGAGAGAAGGTTGAATCATATATGAGTGTTTATTCCAATAATGTCAATAGTATGGGAGAGCAGCAGGTCATCCTCAAAAATCTGCTCTATCCCCTTCCTCCCCATAAGACAGCTGCTTAAATTGGGTAGAAGGACAAAGATTACATGAGAAAGTAGGAATTACAAGCACGGGGAAGTAGGTAAGGTAAAATGGTTACAGGTAAGGCAGGCTTGGAAGTGCCCCTCCACACCAGATTGCTTCAGCAACAAAGTTGCTAATTTTTCCATGATGATAGGAGAATTACTACATTCCAAGGTTAACTCCCATGTCTCAGGGTGTACTACTCTCAGCTGGGTCAGAATGTGCTTTCTTTCATCAGAACAGTCACAGTTAACAGAACAATTAATATATTCACAGAGCATGATTAATATTTCTTAGAACTATAGCTAGTCCCCACTAATTCTATTCCTGCCCCTAACATTAATGTCTTCTGCAAATAGAGATAAATTTCTTCCTTTTCAATCTGGATGCCTTTATTTCCTTTTTTCTTTCCTAACTGACCTGGCAAGAATCTCCAGTACCCTGTTGAATATAAGTGGCAAGAGCACACATCCTTGTCTTGTTCTGATCTTAAGGGGAAATCATTCAGCCTTTCACCATTACATAAGTCAGCTGTGGATTTTTAGACACATTTATCAGATAGACGATATTTCCTTCCATTCTGTTTTTTGTTTTCTTTTTATCATAAAAGGGTTAGATTTTGTCAAATGCTTTTTCTGCTCTTATGGAGATAATCATGTGGTTTTGTCCTTTATTCTACTGATATGGTTGTTAGATTCATTAATCTTCAACTTTTAAAACAACTTTGCATTCCTGGGATAAATTTGACTTGGTCATGGTGCATAACTCTATATATTGCTGGATTCAGTTTGCTCATATTTTGATGAAGACTTTGTTATCTAAATTTGTAATTTTCTCATTTTATGTGTGATACCTTTGGTTCTTGTATGAGGGTAATATTAGCCTCAGTGGATAAGCAGAGATGTATGCCTTCATCTCCCATTTTGGGGAAAGATTTTATGAGGAATTGGTATAAATTCTGTCAACATTTGTTAGAATTCACTGGTAAAGTCATATAGGCCTTGGGTTTTATTTTGTAGAAAATATTTAAATTACCAATTCAATCTCTTTCCTTATTCAAATATTTTATCTTCTGAATCTATTTTGGAAATTTATGTCTTTCTAGAAGTTCATTTATTTCACCAAGTTTTTCTAATTTGTTGTAATACAATTATTTTTGGTACTCCCTAAAGTATTTCTGGGTGGTTAATAATGTCTCCTCTTTCATTACTGTGTTTGCTCATTTGAGTCTTTTCTTGGTCAGTATTTCTAGATGATTAGCAATTTTATTGAACTTTTCGAAGAATAACTTTTGGTTTTTTATTTTCTATATTCTTTTTCTATTTTCTATTTTATTTATTAGAACTTTCCTTGTTGTTTGCTTTGAATTTAGTTTGTTCTTCTCTTTCTAGTCTCATAGGTTCAAAGTTAGGTTATTGATTTGAGCATTTGCAGCTATGAGTTTCTCTCTAAGCATTACTTGGACTGCATTCTATAAGTTTTGATTCTGTGTTTTTATGTTCATTCAATTCCAAGTATTTTCTATTATTCAGTGTGATTTCTTCTTTGACTCATTATCTAAAAGTATGTTAATTTTTACATTATTTTTGAATTTTCCAATTTTTAAAAAATATATTTTATTGGTATTTTTACATAGAGGAAGAGAGAGGGAGAGAGAATTAGGAATATCAATGAGAGAGATTCATTGATCAGCTGCCTCCTGCACACCCCCCACTGGGGATGTGCCCGTAACCAAGGCACATGCCCTTGACCGGAATTGAATCTGGAACCTTTCAGTCCGCAGGCTGGCGCTCTATCCACTGAGCCAAACCAGTTTTGGCCCAATTTATCTTCTATTAATTTTTAATGTAATTAGAAATTATTATTACATAACATACTTTGTTAATTTACTCCTTTAAAATTTAATGAGACTTGTTTTATGGCCTAAAATATGATTCATCTTAAAAAATAAAACAAGTTTCACAAGTACTTGAAAGTATGTGTATTCTGATGTTTTTAGGTGAAATGGTCTATAGACATCTGTTAAGTCTGATTGGTTTATAGTTTTATTTAAGTATCCAACTTACTTTTTGTTCTGCCTGCTTGTTTCATACATTGTTGAAAATGAGCTTAAGTCTCCAACTATTAGTGATGGATTGTCATATTTTTCTCTTAATTATATTAGATTTTGTTTTAGGTATTTGGGGGCTTTGTAGCCAGATGCATATATGTTTACATTCCTTTCTTTTTACTATGGATTAACTCTTTTATTGTCATAAAAAGACATTACTTGTCTATATATTGTAATAACAATTTTTTCCTTAAAATCATATTTGTCAAATATATTTGTAGTCAGTCCTCCTACCTTATGGTTATGGTTATGTATAAGTAGAGGGAGATATATATATATATATATATATATATATATATACATCCTTGTACTTCCAACTTATTTATATATTTGAATATAAAATATAGATCTTACAGGTAGCATATAGTAGAATAATGAAGTTGAGTTCTTTCATCAATTCTGTCATTTTCCAATTTTTATTAGAGTTTCCAATTCATTTACAGTTGATGAGATAAGATTTACACTTGGCATTTCATTATGTTCTTTCTATATATCTTAGATAATTTTTGTTTCTCTATTCCTCAAAAATTGCTATTTTATGTCAAATATTTTAGTGTTCATTTTTAGTACTTTGTTGTTTATTTTATTATATTTTTAGTTATTTTTAGTGGTTACTCTTGGATTACAATTAACATTATAAACAATTTAGTAAAAAAAGTATACTTAATTTCAAAAGTATATAAAAACTTTGCTCCAATGTAACTATGTTCCCTTTGCTCTCTTTTGTGTGATCATTGTAAATATTATATTCTTATACATCATAAACCCATAAACATAGGTGTATAATTATTGTTTTATGTAGTTATCTTTTCAATCAGATAGAAAGAAAAAGGTTGTTACAAACAAAAACACATTTACATTATCTTTTATATTTACATATTTATTTACCTTTACTGTTGATATTTATCTCTTCATGTGTGTTCACATTAATGTCTAGTGTCCTTTCCTTTTAGTCTAAAGAACTGCTAGTAGCCCTTGCACCAGGGCAAATGTGCTAGCAATGAATTATCTGTATTTTGTTTTTCCAGGAATGTATGAATTTCTTCTTCACTTTTTAAGGATAGTTTTACTAAATATAGAATTCTTAATTGACCATCTTTTTCTTTCAGCACTTTGAACATGCTGCTTAGCTGCCTTCTGACTTGCATAGCTTCAGATAAAAAAAAAATCACTGCTAATCTTAGTGACATCTCATATATTTTTTTTCTTACTGTGCTGCTTTCAAGATTCTCTCTTTAACTTTGACTTTCGAAATTTTGACTATGCTATGTCTAGTTATGCATCTCTTTGATTTTATTTTGCTTTGAATTTGTTAAGCTTGGGTGTTTATATTAATTTTATTAAATGTATAATTAATTTGTAATTAAATTCATAAAATTAGAAATGTTTTCTAACATTATTACTTTCTTATTGTTTTTGCTCCTTTCTCTTTCTTATCCTTCTGAAACAACCATTATGTTTATATAAATATCCCTGATAGTGTCCCACAAGAGTATTCATTTTTATTTATTCTTTTTTCTATTTTTCATACTCAATAATCCCAATTGACTTATCTTTATGTATGCTGATTCTTCTGCTAACTTAAATCTGCTATTGAAACGCTCCACTGAAAAAGTTTTTTCAATTATTGTACTTTTAGTTCTAAAGTTTATATTTTGTTCTTTTTAAATAATATCTATGTCTTTGTTAACAATCTCTATTTGCTAACATATCATATTTATAAATATGAAGATATACAGAGAACTTTGAGGCTCCATTTTCATAAAGGAGAAGAGAAAAATATCCCCAGAGGAGAAATGACTTGCCTAATGTTAGATTGTAATAGACACAAGCCACATCCAGGCTTCCTAATTCCTATGTCAAGATTTTCCTCACCAAATTTCCTTGAATCATAGAACCAGTGACAGTTCTCTTTAGGTTCACCTAGATCTTTATAGGCCCTGAGTCCCAGGCAAGCTCTTACCATTGTGGTTTCTCTAACTAGATCTGACACTCATATCTAATACTAAGGATCTTTAGGAAAAGGAGATAGAGGGAAACTTGGCCTGTCATCCAGCAGGTACTAACTAGATTTACATGGTTACACTGTGCCCAGCATGATGAGAGGCATCAAGGGGTCACAGAGAAAGTCCAAGACATAAGACAGATAATCTAGCTGTGAAGAAGACAGAACTAGGTCATAACACAATGCTGGAGCAATCCAATATGGATTATAAACACTAGTCTGAGAGAAGAATAGAGAAGTTGGTGTAGGTATGAATATAAAGGCAAGGCTCCATGGAGGAGAACAGAAAATTTAAAGATGGGTAGAAACTAAAGAAATGGAGGAAAGAGTAGAAAGTATTTGTGGAGGGAAGGGTAATAGGTACATTGTAAGAAAAGATAGAAAAAAGGGAAGGAGTACAGTGATAGGGAAATAGAGGATCAAGTCTGAATAGTCCTCTATTTCTGAAGGTTGTCAGTGGTTTTCTCATAAACACTTCTATCCTATAGAGCCTCAACATGCAGCTCCAGCCTTGATGTCCCTGTTCTGGGGCCACCTTCAGAAGCTAACCATTTTCATATGTCTGTTTGACTCTTCACAGCTCCCTTTCACTGAAGGCCTGTACCACTTTTATCACAATGGCCTGGCAAAGGCCAGGAGAAAACGCAGTCTACATCACAAGCATCTGCTGGAGAGAGACCCCAGGGTAAGTTTTCCTGGAAACCTATCTTCCAATTTCTGCCACCGGATGCAGACTCACTGGGATAGTATAAAGAGGGTAGGCAGGGTATTTTGAAGTAAAGGCATTCAATGTATTAGGATGGGCCAATTGGATCCTTGGCAGAGTGGCACTAAGGACTCTGCTCCTCTATCTTGTGATTATAAATAAATCCTTAATAGAACTGGGAGAATAGTAACAAGAATACTACTCATTACTGGTTGTCTTCTGCATTGTTGCGTGAGACCTTCTGATTGCCTGGGAAGATGTTTTGGCCTGTGATGGGTGGAAAGACACCAAGCAGGTTAGGGAGTCATTTTATAGAAGATTTCTACTGGTGAATCCTCATGTTCTGAGGAAGTTGCCATGCCCCATATTAAAAATGAAGAAAATAAGCTCACACTAGGCAGTGGGCTTCTCAGGATCTATGATAGTTGGAGTCATGGGAGCCTCTCAGTTCCGCTTCTCACCTTGTATTTTCTTACAATGAGTTAATTTATCATTAAAAAGATCATTGAAATATTTATCATATTTCAATGACCTTTTTAATGCTCATGTCCCTTATTTTTTTTACCTCCAAACTTTCTTGGAATCCAGGTCTCTTTTTCTATTTTTCCTAGCAGTTTAAATTCAATATTCCTGCAACCAAACTTATCATCTTAACTGAAGTGGCAACTTCTTCAGTGTTTCCATTCTCTGTTTTCAGAATAGAAACTGGTCATCACTGAAGACTTCCTCTTCAAATTTTGTGGGCATCTCATATATTTACATACGCACTCAACTAAACAGATTCTAATTTTCCCTATGCAATTCACTGAGAGGAAAATTAACAACCCAGGCAAGTTGCTCTCTATGCATCGAAGATGCATAACCTCTTTACTAGGACTCTTGAAGGAAAGTGGATGTAAAGAGGGTCAGATGTTTGAGCTGTGGGTTTACACATGAGACTCCTTTTGATCTTATGGAATTTGTAAATTCATTCTGGTGAGGCTCTTCATGTGAACATTTGACTGAGTTTAATTTGGGCTATAATTAGCAATGTAGATGAAACAGGGTTCCCAGCAGATCGCCAACTAACAGGTCATAGGCAATTTCCTTTTAATTCCTCAACCCAGGGGATCCCACATTCCCTGTAGTGGAAATTCTACTCTGAGAAGCCACTTTATCTTTACAGTCACACTGATTCAAACTGCATATGCTGCCAGCCAATGCCAAGCATTCTCAAAGCGTCTGTTGTAGAAGCTGGAACCACTATCTAAGGGAGAAGTTCCCTTTTCTGTGTTATAGCAGCCTTAGCCTGACTATACAATTCAGTGCCTGGGATGCCCTTGCTCACAGAGAGGGGTCCTGTCTTTCTCACCTGTGAATCCAGTGTGGGCAACAGTAAAGACCACTCTGGTACTCTAGGACACTGGCTTTCCCTACACTTCATCTTGATCTTGCCAATTGTTTTCCTTTTATTGATATATTTTCTTATAAGTCCCATTGGTTTCTACTCTTCCATGACTAAAGATGTTGCTCCAAGATCAGTAAGGAAGAAACAAATAAAAGAAACTGGAGCAGAAGGAAAAATACTTGAAAGATTTGGGTTAGGAAAGAGAACTGAGGAACAGTGAAACTAAGAAGACATTGATTCAGAGAGACTTCTTGGGATTGTTAGGCTAAGGGTTTTCTTATTCTTGCACTTACTTGAAATGGTCTTTGAAATGCTGATTCTTTTTTTAATATATTTTTATTGGTTCAAAGAGGAAGGAAGAGGGAGAGAGAGATAAAAACATCCATGATGAGAGAGAATCATGGATCTGCTGCCTCCTACAAGTCCCTCACTGGGGATCAAGCCCACAACCTGGGTATGTGCCCTTGACTGTAATCGAACCCGGGACCTTTCAGTTCACAGGCTGATGCTCTATCCACTGAGCCAAACCGGCTAGGGAATTAATTGCTAATTCTTAAAGTGTGGAGTGATGTCTCAAAAAGAGAAGGAAATAAGATGGGTTAGGTAATAAGAAATGAAATCATGCACTGGTGATTCTAATAATTTGTTTTTCTCCTCAAAATATTATCTACTTTAAGCAAAAGGGGCATCCTTTCTATCTTCATTGCCATTATAAGGGTCGTGGGAGCTCTCTGCCTCTACCTGGTACAGGTATTCATCTTCCCTGCCCATAAAGATTAACAAAAGATAGCAGGGAAACTGAAGATCATAAATTTCCTGCACCTTTTCTTTGTCATATCATTAAGGTTAAATGCCAAATCTGTTGTCAATAATAAAATCATTCCAGGAAAGAAATAAAGCATAAAATCTCATAATTACTTATTTTAAAAAAAAAAAAGTAATTTTTTTAATTGGCTGCCTTGTTTTAAAATATTAGATTAAGGCTCAAGCCTTTCCTGCATGATATTCTTGTGGTTATCTAATTTTGGCATCAGCTGATGGCAAAACATAGGGATGAGTATTCTTTAACAAAAGGCATTAACTATGAGCACTGCAAAAGTAGCAATGTGGGGATTCTGCCCCATGGGCTTTCTCACCTTAAACCAAAGGGCAAATAGGCCACGTGTTAGGATACCTCACATTTTGGGTTCTCAGGCACATTCAAACAGATTGCCCACAACAACAACAAAAAGTAAGTAGAAGTTATAGAGAGAAAAGAGGAAGAACCAGGTAGCCAGAAAGGATTAGTAATCCAGGCTTTTGTCTCTGGCATAGATATTGCAAGTTACATCTTATGACTCAAGATGTTAAAAACAAGTTGTTCAATCTTTCTCTAAAACATGTTGTCTTCTAAACCTACAAACTTAAACATGTTTCTGGCCCCAGGTTCCTTTTTCCTCCTGCCTCTGTATTGCTTCCTGGCCTCTTTCACTGACTATCCTTCCACTTGTGAAGAAGAATGCAAAACCCAAGGAACCATGCACATATAGCAGGAAGCTTGAGCTGCTTTAAATACTCAGGGATGAAACCACCCACCTAGCTTTTTAGCCAAAGAAACCACCAAGGTCTGCTACCAACCCAAGAAATAAACAAGAAAAAGATGGGGAACAAAATCTGATTTTGGTTTTGCTCTAATTTCATAATAGAAATTTCAAGGATGTTTGTCCCTCACTTAGCAATTAATTTTATGTTTAAGGAAAACAACAGAAAAGACTAGAAAAAGGATCATAAGTCCTTTTTGTCTAGACCAATAAAGTGTTGCTTTCAATATGTCTCTATTTGCTTATCAGTATATAGGGCAATAGTAAGAAAATACTGATATAGATTGTTTTAAATGTGTTCTTGCCTTTCCATTTCTTTCTGCTAAAAGGATTAGCAGAATGTTGAAAAGCATCATTTAGATGCTAAAAAACAAAAGTTGTGTCTTGTGTTTTTTTTCTGGATATCTTGCTATACTGCAGTTCTGAATACATAATAGATTAATTATTGCTCTTCCGGGTTTTAATCCAAGAAGTATTATTTTTTCTCATCTATTTTTTAAATATTGTTATTGATTTAGAGAGGAAGGGAGAGGGAAAGAAATGTCAATGGTGAGAGAGAATCATTGATTGGCTGCCTCTGACACACCCTACACTGGGGATCAATCTTGCAACCCAGGCATTTGCCTTTACCAGGAATCCTGATGGTCAGGATTGATGGTTAACCACTGAGCCATGCCAGCAAGGCTCTCATCATATATTTTAACCCTATTCTAAAAGTGCATCCATTAGGAAACAGAAGTATAGCTTTCCTTGACCTCTTCCTTTAAATGCATTCTTAATTGAGAGTAAAAAAAATGAATTATCATTTCATTATTTCTAAATCTTGTCACTGAAAATCCCATGAAGAACGTTTTTATTATTTCAAAAGTCTAGCACACTATATTCTTGGTATATTCACCATCCTAATACAATCACTAAAGCAAGAATAATATGTTTAAAAATTTTTGGTAGCCAAAATTATTTGAAAATGTAATAAATACATCTAGGTGAGATTTGTTAAACTCTGGCTAAGAGTAACATCAACAAATCTTGACACCAAACCTAATTGTGGTCCATGGTCTACATATCAAACCACAAATTTCTACAAGTATGTGGAAAATATATGTATTTAAGATAATATTTGTTCACACTTCTGTTGAACTATCTGATGATATAGCATTGAAATGAAATACATAAAAAAACACAAACTCAAATTGTTCAATAAGCAAAACACACTACTCATATGGAAGCACAATAATTCAACCAAAAAAAATAATACTTCATGTTCTGAGAGGATTTATGTTTAATTCAAGAATAGTAAGCATTTATTATCTTTTCTAAATAATTCTGCTAGATCTTATAATTATTATTTAAAATCATTTTTTAAATCTCTTTTAAACTTACAAGTCAGAAACTCCTATCAGTCAACTGAATTTTTTTTCTGTTCTGTCTCAAAGAATGGATGTTTTCCTTATTAAATGTATGTACATATCTAATGATCATAGATGATAACTACTTGGGTTATTTGACCTATTTTTGTTTTTCAAAGATCTAATCTAAGCATATTTATAAAGCTTTAGTGTACTCCAAAAACTCACAAAAGTTAGTTTCTCAGGATAGTCCTTCAAAAATCCCACAGAACCATACCACCAGAATAAAAGAGAATTTTATCTATTCTTTAAAATTAACTGGATGTGACTGGTGTGATTTGTTTGTAAACATCAAAATAATAATTGAATCATGCTTTTTTTGTTTGTGCAAGTTAATAATACAATAATTGATATTGTGTGTTTTTAATGGATTTATTATCATGGTTGAGACTCAGGTGGTTAACAGAGCTAGGACTAGCTTGTAATTACTTTGGGTCCTTTTCTGACATGACACAATAATGCTTTTAGGTCTAACTCAAATGGAGTAATTTTGCAATGAAGACTGAACATTTTGTACAGTGCTACATAGACTTAGATAAGAAAGATTAGCATAGATGACATGGAAAATATGATCTGAAGGAGTCCATGAGATGATCAGAGCAATTTACTACAATAGTATTCACAATTCATATACATCTTTATGAAAAGAATACTGAAACTTGAGCAGTTCAAAGCAAGCAAAGAAATTATTTACTCTCCTCCTCCACAAGTTACATAAAATTTTTTCACAATTGCTAAACTTAGCTTCTAATCTTTCTCAAATACCTAATATCAGTCATAGTGTTTTATGGTAATGACATGCCATTTGTATATATTGTGTCTTTGATTTATATTTGACCACTTAGATTAAAAATTAGAAAAAAGAAGGGAAAGCACCACTATTATAAAATCTATCTTCAAATAGAAAATGCCATGGAGAAATATCGCTTCCTCCACATCTTTCTGTTTTTTTGGGGGGAGGAGTGTTCGGAGGGGGTGACCAAGCCCTTCCTCCAGTGGGTAACTAAAGAATTTCAGATGTCTTCTCTTTACCACCATAGTGAACACATGAGAATATCTCAGCTGGGGTTCGGGTAAAAACAGAAATTAGAAAGGTTTAGTATCTTTAATAATCATTTATACCGAAGAATAGGTTGTCTTTTTATCTTTATATTTATTAACTCCAAAATGGTGAGGTTTGAGGTTTTAAAATACTGCACTAAGAAATGTATAGGAATTCTCCAATTTATCTCCTAGAATGTGCTGTGTGTCTTAGGCTCTTTTCAAGAGAAAAGAGGAAACATAGATTTAATTTTTTACCTATTAAAAAACACACAGACATAGTAAGTTTATTTAAATATTATGTCAAATAAATAGTATTGTGTATGTCTGTAGAACTTTTATTGCAGATGCCATTCTGACTGCCTTTCCTTTATGTTCTCATTTCCTTGTAGCATGCATTGGGCCAAAAGGTTATTCTATTCTGAAGTGGAAGTACAAAAGGTGGATGTGTGCTTGAGTCCACACAACTTTGTGAAAGTTCAATAAAGAAAGTTGGGTCCCAACAATGGTGACCATCTTTTCCAATCTGGATTTAGTTCTCCTAGTTGGACAAGGGAATAACCTATTTGAAGTTGGGATTCTCACAGGGAAGTGATTGTCTGTGATGCATGATCATAATAATTCAGGGCCTATCAATAAAGCTATGCAAGAATAGAGTTGGTCATCAGTGGGGTTTAGCATAGAATGAAATTATTCCTTCAACTCTTGGAGCCTCAGAGTAAAGATTAGCTAGAATTCCTAAGAGAGACTCCTTTCTTGGCTAGCAAGTGTTCCTGGGTACCTATGCCATGTCTACTCCAAACAGAAAAATAAAATATACCAGAAGCTAGATAACGAAGAAGATAGAGACAGAGAGACAGAGGTACAGGAAACATCCTATATAATAAAATCCTAATATGCAAATAGACTGAACGACTTGTGGAATGACTGGTCACTATGATGAGCACTGGCCACCAGGGGGAAGATGTTCAACATAGGAGCTACCTTTAGCCCGCAGGCCCAAGGCCAGCCAAGGTGGGTGCCAGCAGGGACCTCCCCAATCACCCTGCTGATTGCCTCACAGATCAGCCCAGAACACTGGCCAGGCCTAGGGACCCTACCTGTGCATGAATTTCATGCACCAGGCCTCTAGTTTTTAAATAAAACAAATTAATTGGTAGAAAGCAGATGATATCCAGTCCCATACCAATGCTGCAACCCCCACATTCCTCCTATCAGTTGTTTCAATATAACTTGAACCACATGACCCCTTCAGTGACCTAAACATTTTCTATTCTGTAAATAGCTCAATTTCTATATATAAATAGGATCCACTTTGAAGGGGCTAATAACTCCAAAAGGAGTGCCTAGCAAAGTCAGGCAAACATCATTTCCCCCTTTCCTCTGGTTTTCCCTCCTTGCCTCTTTCCACCTTGTTTTCTCTCCTCAAGAATCTGTAAGCAGCAAACACACACTTCTAGTATGTGCTGTGTGTCTCAGGCTCCAAGAGGAAAGCTGCTTTACAAAAACAGACAAACAAAACAAACAAGAAAACAAAACAAAACACTATAAATGCAAGTGAATACATATATGATGAAATCTATTAGGAAGGCATTTGGGCTCATACCCCTCTACTCCCAGCCAGACAGATAGTCACTCTTTGCACATGAGTGAGGAGAAAGCAGTCCTCCAATGATCCGGCTTATGACATTTCTGCAGGAACCAGACCACTGAGTCAGAAGAAAACAGACAGGATCACTCCTGGGCTTCCTCTCGCTTTTATTTGATAACAACTACAAGAATGTGATTGCATGTTGAATGCTGCTGTTTTAGTTTGGGTTCCTTCAAAAAGCAAACCTGAGACAAGGACTTGGGATGTCAATCCCAAGAGAGAGTGAAATGAGAAATGGAAATGAGGAAAATAAATAGAGGGTGATTTTTTAGCACATTTCCACTGTTGGCACCTGAGGCTCAGTCCCACTGGGGACTCTCTGAAGGTGTGTGTGTGTGTGTGTGTGTGTGTGTGTGTGTGTGTGTAGAATGTGCTTAGGACTTGTCCCACAAGGAATAAGGTTGCTGGATGACTAATCTACTGGCTCTGTTTCCCCTTTTTGCATTGATTCATATGACAAATCCCTGGCACTTCTGGGTTACCCTATGCATAGGCGAATAAATCTTAGGATGCTGGAGAAAGCCCTCAAGTGGAGAGGCAGAGGTGGTGATGCTTGATATGAGAAGCTGTCAGCAGTGACAGGTGAACTCAGAAAAGGGCTGAGAAAATATGGGGATGCCAACAACTACTGCTACAAATCCTACAACCCAACGTTATTCTAAGGATTTAACATGCATCTTCTTATTAAACCCCAAATGTCTTCTGTGAATTAAGTGCTGTCAGATTTCCAATTGATAGGTGAGGAAATGGGAGCTTAGGGAGCCTCTTGATTTATGAAAAGTTTGTAAGGGGTCTTCACCACTGCACAGTGCTGCTCTGCCATTGATTTGAATTTCATAAATAAATTTTCCCTGTTCCTCTACACAAATAAAATTACAAAACAGGAAGAGCTCAAAGGAAACATTGATTCGGCCCTTTGTCTTAAAGCTTTAAAATACAATTTTACCATTGAGGCAAAATAGACCTCTCTGAGGTGACAGCCATAATTGATGGGAAGGAAAGAATGAAATCATGACATCTCTCAATACTATATCTGACTTAAATAAAAAGCTAAGTGAGATTTGATATTGCTTATGAATTTGTGATTCTTTAAAATTTATTCTTGCTAATTAATAATTGGATTCTCTAAATCAAAAATAGCTTAGGGAAAAAAATGAAGTTATATCATCCAGTTTATGTAACTTAATGTGAATTCAATGAATTCAGCTATAAATGAAAAAGTAAAAAAAGAAAGAGAAATAATAACAAAAGTGGGTATTTCTGCTCAGTATTCTGCTCAACTAGCTTATGCCCTGCAATGGTTGTGAAGGACTAGTCAGCTGAGTACCCAGCTGGCATCATTTTCCTCATGATTCCCATAGTGGGAGCATTTCTCCTCTGAGGGTGAGAAACTCTAGCACTTAAAGTTACATTTTGATACAAAAATATGCCCTAAGCATAAGCAAACTTGATCTGCTGTGTAAACAATGCAACAAGACCAGATTCTTTGTGGAGGCGATATTCCACACACTTTGATGTATTGAGATAGTGCATATCAATCTCTAACTTGCCTCAGAAATTTTCTAAGCCAATTTTGACCATGCATAGTTTCCACTATACCAACTTCAGAAGTGGATCCCTCCAGTGTGATTCCTCTATAGGAAATGAGACAAAGATGGTGTCTTAGCTTAGATTTCCTGGAAACAGACTCTGAGATAGGAGCTTGCATGTATAAAAGATACTGGGGGGGAAATGCTATTTGCATATGTGGCTGTGGCTCCTTCAAATCCTTCCCATGTCTCACATTTCTTTGCTTTCTCTTTTTGCTATGGTCTCAAATTACTTCATTGGGCCCACTCAGCATAACCTCCCTGTCTTAAAGTCAGCAGATTAGTAACTTTAATTAGGTCTCAAGGTCCCGTTTACCAGTGATGTAACATGACTGTGAAAATAACATCATGGGCTAAATACCAGGGGGTCAAAATTCTGCCCTGAGCCTTGACCTTTCTGGAAAAGTTAGTATGCCTTCCAGGTGAGCAGCTCTCTCTAGGCAGCCTAGTTTCCTCTCACTGCCCTCCTCCAGGGACTACTTTTAGCTCAGAAGGAAACATAAATCTGTAAACCCATAAACTTGGCCATGCTTTGAGACCAAATGGTAAAGCCAGGAGACCCATGTGTAGCACATTCTGACTTAGCTTCCCAGCTGGTGACCAAATTCATTTTCTAGAGCCTCCTATAATAGAGGGATGAGCTCAGCAGGTGTAAAGTTTCCAGGGGTTATTATACATTTTGAGAGTGACTTGCCAGCATTGAGAGAAGGAGAAATGTGTTGCAGGAGGAAGCAAGGGAAGAGTGTCTTCAGTAATGCTCCAACCTGTGGGGAAAGCTAATCTGCTCTAATCTGTTGGTTTTATTATGCAGGAGAGAGCAATTTTCAATATCTCCTGTGGGCATCACAGATGTGCCTGGCTTCCTGCCTCAAAGAGCTGCTGCTAGTGCTATAATTAACTATTTGTGGGGAACAGGGAAGAATTATTTACTATGGATTCAGAAAGGCACAGGGAAAGCTGCTAGTGAGTAAGCCTGGCTTTTTCTAGATGTTGTGGGCACATTTTTTAATAATTACTATTGTTCATGCTACCATGCTGACTAAAAGAAATGGAAACATTCTGGGAGACACCATTCCAGCAAGCCCAGAGATCTCTGAGGAGTGTTAGCTTCCTTTGGGAGAATTCTAACAAGCCCTAATGCAGAGAAAAACAATATAGAAAGAAGAAATTGGTGCTATATCATCTTTATAATCCACAAGAATGAAGACTCTCAAATTATGAGCTGGCAAACTCTCAGGGCTTCCTAAAATGTTAATGTCTATATGGCAAATATTTTTCTGATCTGCCTTACCATATTCTCCAAGGTGCTTCCACAATCTTCTCCAAGATTCAAAAAGAAATATCTTTAAATATCTAAAAACCCTTTATTAAATCTCCTAAAAATTAAAATTTTGTATGTTCTTTTTAAACTCATAATACAAGTGTAGGCAAAAGGAGGTTTACACTTGTAAATATGTAAAAGTTTATTCTTATTATTTATTTATTATTATATCATTTATTTGTATTATTTCCATATGAAACTGTAAACCTACTTTTGTCAACCCTGTATAACTCTTTTATCTAGTCGCTTGCTAGCAAACCATATAGCCAATCAGTATTTACAGAGATCAACTATATGTTAAGCACTATTCTAGGTACTGGAACACAATAGGGAACAAAACAATGCCCTCATCACATGAAAGTTATATATTAGTGGGGATAAAGGACAGGAACAAAAGCCAGATGAATGAAGCAATTATAAAACTGATAGTGAAAGTGTTATGAAAATGAATAAAGTGTGAGGAAGATGGAGTTCCAGTGGAGGGAAGTTTCTGTTTTATAAACAGCACCCATGGTGGTTACTTTGATCAGGTGACATTTAAATATAGACCTGAAGGAGGTAAGAAAGGTATCCAGCCCTAGCTGGTTTGGCTCAGTGGATAGAGCATCCACCCAAGGACTGAAGAGTCCCAGGTTGAATTCTATACAATGGCATGTACTTTGGTTGCAAGCTCAATCCCCGGCCCAGGTCAGTGTACATGCAGAAAGCAACCAATCTATGTGTCTCTCTCACATCAATGTTTCTCTCTCACTATCTCTCTCCCTCCCTTCCCCTCTCTCTAAAAGTCAATGAAAAAAAATATTTCCAGGTAAGGATTAACAAACAGAAAAAAAGAAAGGTATACATGTGGCTATCTGGAGAAAGGACATTTTCAACAGAGGAACCAACAAGGGTCAAGGCCTGGTGTCCAAGGGACACTTGATTATTCTATGAAGAGCAAGAATGAGAGTAAGACCGAGAAGATGTGAGCTGGAAAGAATGAGGCCAGAAAGAAGCATGAAAGCAATACCACAGAGGACATTATAAGTCAGGGTAAGAACTTTAGATCAACTTTGAATGAGATGGGATTTCTTTGCCTCAGTGTCAATAATAGACTATGGGGTGGGCTTGGGGAATACAACTAGAA
This sequence comes from Pipistrellus kuhlii, assembly GCF_014108245.1. NCBI lineage: Eukaryota > Metazoa > Chordata > Mammalia > Chiroptera > Vespertilionidae > Pipistrellus > Pipistrellus kuhlii. Next base: position 68,389,811 of record NW_023425562.1, read on the forward strand.
ATCAGGGAGATGAGTGCAAAGTAACTCCACATTCCAAAAGATAAAAGTTTAGGCCAGGGTAGAAGTTGGTGAAAATTGTGAGAAATAAATCAGATTTGGGGATATGCTGTGAAGAAAGAACCTTCATATCTGCTGATTTGTTGGCTATAGATTAGCTAAGGAATGTGAGAGAAAGAAAGAGGGCAAAGGTGTCCCCCCAAAGTTGTTGGTCTGAATTACTACAGCACGGAGATAGCATTTATGTAAATGGGCAAAATAAGGGTAGAGGCAAGTTAATGGGGAGTGAGTGAGTAGTAAATAAAGAGTTTAGTTTTAAGCATGTTAACATTTGAGATTTGCATTTAGTATCAAAGTTGAGAGACAAAATGAGCAAATGGACTTCAAGATCTAGGATAGATTCAGAGTTAGAGACACAAATTGGGGTCATGCACATGTTGGTAACACATGGTGTCGTGAGACTAATTGATGTCATCTAGGAAATGAGTGCCAATAGGGAAGACCAGCTATGTGAAATTGAGCTCTATGGCAGTCTAACATTTAGAAGTCTGGAAGATGACTAGGGACTAACAAAAAAGACAGGGAAATTACTATATAAGAGTAGTGCAGAAGTGAAGCAAAAACTAATATAGTCAATGTGCCCTTCCTTATTCACATTTTATCAGAGTAACTTGCCCATCTCTATAATTATTTCTTACTAGAACCACTGAAATATATCAATAAAATAATGTTTCTTCAGGTTTTCCCTGTCAAACCTATTTTTTCCTCAAAGAGTATTAAAATTCATGGTGTACACATGAGCTCATGAAATAGAAATGGTGGCATGAGTTTTACCTCAACCTGACACTGCTGTGCTTGGGCTGGGTGGTATGCTTTAAAGCAGGGAATCACATTGGATTCAGAACAGATGAGAATCAAGCTCTAAGGCCTCAAGCCCAATGAGGCAATATCTCAGAGACAAGACCTGGCTCTCAGAACTGTTGGACAAAGTTGCTGGGAAACAGTCTCTGTTTGACATGGCAAGAGGAGAATCTGAGTTGGGCACTTCATTTTAACTGTAAGGGACTACAACAGTCATGAGAAAGATCGAATTTGACTGTAAAGCAGAGGAAAGAACCTTAATCTCCAAGTAAGAAAAATAAATATGCAAGCTGTGTGGATTCAATCCTGATAACATTTTCATGGATTTCAGAAAGACAGAGTTCTTAAAATAATTTCCTGTTGATTCAAAATCAATCTGCAAAGTAATTTCTTACTGCTTAAGCTACTGTTCCAAAATGAATTTTATTCAATTCTTAGCTGAAAGGAGACTTATCAATGTTTCTTAATGATGGCATAACTAAATGGTTAAAATATGTATTTTTATCAACTACCTAATTTTCCTAAGATAATATTTAGTGAGCAAAGTTAGATTTAAATACGCCACAGAAAGGTTGTTGTTTTAAAAGCCACTCTTTTAAAAAACTCACTAGGATATTTTTTAATTGCTTTAGCCATTTTCCCTTTATGAGGCCCATTGACATTTTTGTGATCACATCTCCATCCATAAACAGGCTTTGTATTCTTAAGTCCAAGCCAATGGAATTTTGAAAATTAGTAAAATTGAATTCTTACCATTTCCAGTCATTTCAAATGCTTGTGGATTGAAGAGAGAATAGGAGTGAAGCCAGATCTAGAAGCAAGTAAACAGCAGTTAGACAAAGAGATTCTGGTCTCAATAACAACCCAATTTCTGATGTTTATCTAATTGGTTTCCCATTATCTGTACTGAAAATGTTATGTTTTCTATCTTCTCTATGGCAAGTATGTCCTATATAGCAATAAAGAACTTACTGCCTAAGAGAAAATAGGTAAGATAAACAATTTTCAATTTTCCATTCCCCTTGAAAATGGAGAGCAGCTCGCCCATGTAAAGAATTGTTTAATGAATGTTAGTTTGTAAGGACATTTCAGAGAAATGACAAGAGAACGCCTTCCCAAAGAACAGTAGAAAGGCAAAGCAATTGTGTACCAAAGAGAAAGGAAGCATGATAGAGTGCACCTTGAGATCATCCTTGTGTTCTAATACTAGCTCTTATACCAGTTATCTATGTTTCTTTGAACAAATCATTTTACCTCCAAGTCTTTAGTTTCCTCACCTATCCAGAGGGAGTTTCCAAAATGCCCCTTCAGGTGATGAAATCTGAGAATCCAGGGGCAAGCTGAAGTCCCTCCAACTTCTTAATGTCCAAGCCAAGACTAAAACCCAGATATTCCCACTAGTTTCTGATCTTTCCTTTGCATATCTTTATTTTCATCTGAGAAATTGAGGGTTTTCTTTAAACTAGTACTCCTAAGTGTTTAGAACTAACATTTACCTTAGTATCCTCATTTTTTTTTTTGGGGGGGGGAGAGAATTTCAAACTTTGTAATGTTCAAACCAGTTCATCAAAGCTCTACAATTTTATTTCTTGCCTCAAGGGAAATGTTAGATTTTTGAGGTAGAGATTATCCATCCACTGTAAAGGTAACAGCTGCTCTATGATGTCATATAAAATTGAGGTTTGACCTAAGATTTCATTTGGCAAGGTGAATATGAAAGAGTTGAAATATTTCAACTAAAAAAAAATAAGTTTTTAAATCACTGATTTCTAAATAAGTCCTATTCTCCAACCAGTCAATTGGTGTGTCCAACCAGGATCACAAACTGAATGCCTAGAGAGACCCAGGCAAATAAGTTACAAATTGAGCTAGGTCGAGTGTAAACAAAGCAGCCACTCAAGCAAGAGGACAAATGACAACATTATTTTCTGCCTCTAGGTGGGAAATTCAACAAGAAGTAGTGAGAACTGTGGAAAACCAGAGAGCACACACCCTATCAAAAGGAGGAACTAGATCCTCTTCCCCAGCTGATTATTACCTCATAAAAATGGAGGTCCATGATTGGCGGATTTTGCAATTTTTCAAGAAAATCAGAAAATACTAACCTTGTGCAAAATCTCTGTGCTTTTAAAAAATATTAGTGACTAAGTCAAAAATTTTTAACACACTAGGAAGCTAAAGAAAACATGTCAACAGAACAAATTTGTCCATGGAAGGCTACTTTGCAATCCCTGATCTAATACCTCTCTAAAGGGGATGACCCAGTATCTGGCAAGACACCTCTGTTACTAGTCCCTGACTTCACTATTTGTCAAGGTAGTCCACACAAAAGTTCTCCCTTAGGACAATCCCAAAGCTATTTTCTCAAAGCATTGGTCCACAATCCAGGTTCTACTTTCTGGGGCCAAATGATTTAATCCTCCATGTGAGAACACTTCAAATACTTAAAAATAGTTATTATGCACCCTGAATTTTCCTCAGGGTAAACATTCATGGTTCTTTCATATGTTTTCATTGAATTGGTGCTCATTTCCTATGTTTTTATAATGTCTCTGAACATTGTCTGAGAACTAAGTACATAATCCAGCTACAGTCTGATGATGATAGTTTCTCATATTTTGAAAGCTAATCTATTTATAATACACCATAGGGTCAGTTAAAAAGTCCTACATCTTATTTTTTACCAATACCGATACTACAAATACTCAAAACTTCTAGTTTCTTCTCAAATATTCTATGAATCAATCTATCCTTAGAGGATTGGGTATTGGTCTTAGACTAAGGTTTTATTTTGAATTTTTTACCCTGTTAGAGTTCATTTTGACCTATCAAGATTTTATTGGATCCCGATTCAGTCTCCTTCAGATTCCTGCCATCTGTAATTTTGATCAATATCCTCAACCAGTTCTTAATAAAAAGGTTGAATAAGACAGAAAAAAACGGCAAAGCTCAGAGCCCTTTGTCCGGAATGATAAAAATCTATTAATATAGATTCTAACAAGTATTTCACACTGACTCCATATTGAAAGGAAGTTATAAAGCATCCAAGAAAACATCATTCAAGTGAAATGAAATACAGCGTCTCACCAGGAAGGCTATTTGAAGATTGGACTTATATCGTGTAACTGCATCAATCTGAATCTAGTTGATTTGTTTGTGTAGTCTATTCTCTAAGCAATCAGTGTGTTTGCCATAGAGCAATCTAATTCAGCCATTTACACTACCAAAATTACCAGACCAACCAGTTTTCAATATGGTCTTTTGAGTAATTTGAATTCAGTTGATAATTTGTCCACACATCTGAAAATACTTGATGTTTAATCATAAAAAAATTAATCAAAGAACCAAAATCAATGAGTAATCATCAATTCTAATCATGAGAGTACCTAGTGGTACTCAAATGTAGACCAAATCAAATTTTTCTAAAACTTAAAAAAGTGATTCCTTTTAAATAAGTAAGTCAAGACATCTCAGAAATAGACTAATTTGGCTAAGGATCACATTCTCCATGGCTAAAATATGAGCTGTCATTTGACTTATCAGAGCACCCAAAAAATTTCTCTACCGCTTACTCATGTAACATGGGAAAGTCACTTAATATTCACTAATTTGCCTCTATTATACTATCTCTATCATTAAAGTCCAAATGTCTGGAAATCAGTTGCATCTCTAGCTCTATGATCAGGTCTTGCCTCCCTATCTCTCCAAGCCTCACCAGCAGCCATGGCAGTTGCTGATCAGGCCCTACTTCTCTCTTCCGGCCTCTCTCTGGGCCTGATCTGCAGCCTCCAGGACAGCAGCGAGGTCATTAGGCCTCTGGCCAGAGGCTAATTACCTCACTACACCTGCTTCACCACCTAACCACCCCCCTGCTGCTCTGCTGGCCTGCTGGCTGCCAGCCTTGCTGTGATAGGATCCTGTGGGCCACAGGGGAGGACCAAGAGGTACTCCATGAACTTCCTGGTGACTGGTCGTCCATCTGGTCATTTAGGTAGAGATGGCCCCTGGCCTTTTATAATGTAGATAGTGTATCAATATTGGAGGACCAATGAATAATTTTTTCTCCTTAAAGAAGAGTCCATCACTTGATCAGGTTTATTCAGTTTTAAGAAATTAATGAATCTTTAAAAAGATCTAAGAGAAGTGGGCTTCTTCAAAGCGTACTTTGGAGTGAGACAGAAGCAAAATGTCCCCATGACATCAGGAGGTGCCACCTGAGGAGCCACATGAGGAGCTACATGTGTGGCAGAAAGAGAATCAATGGAAGAATCAGGAGTTGTGAGTTCTAATCACAATTCTCTTATTTTGTTGTCTGACGTGTACAGAAAACCACTTTGCTTTATGGTCCTCAGTACCCCCCATCTGTGAAATGATAAGTGACATCAGCCCTGTTCATTTTGTGGAGTTATTATAGGCAATCAAATTAGATGATAGGAGTTTCTCTGAAAACATGTGTTATTATTTATTTATAAAAAGTCAGAGCAGCTGAAACTGGTTTGGCTCAGTGGTAGAGCTTCGGTCTGCGAACTGAAAGGTCCCAGGTTCGATTCCAGTCAGGGGCATGTACGTTGGTTGCGGGCACATCCCCGGTAGGGGGTATGCAAGAGGCAGCTGGTCGATGTTTCTCTCTCATTGATGTTTCTAGCTCTCTATCTCTCTCCCTTCCTCTCTGTAAAAAATCAATAAAATATATTTAAAAAAAAAAAGAGCAGCATTTTAAGTTTCTTGCTGAAAAACTAAAAATAACCTGGCTAAAATGTGTAGGAAGTAAGTTTAAAATAAGCTCAAATAAAATTATTTTTAAAATTCAAACCAGTGTCTTATCAAATAGCAAATTACATTGGATTTAAATTTTCTCTGATGCCCATGGAAACTTGCAGTCTGTTGGGATGCTAGATGTGGAAAATGATGAATTCAGAGCTCGGGCCCTTTCTTGAATTCTTGTAACCTCCTCATCTGTCTGGAATGTAGGCTTCAGGCCAAGTTTATGAGTTTTGGATACATTCAGATTTTAATCTTAGGACCACCACTTCACTTTCTAACTGTGTAAATTGAAATAAGTTATTTAGCTTTGCATAATCTCACCTATAAGATGTGGCTAATGCACTAGCCTATTTGGCTCAATAAATAGAGCATCAGCCTGCAGTCTAAAGGGTCCAGGATTCAATTCCAGTCCAGTAGCTCAGTTGCAGGCTCCTCCTGGGCCCAAGCCCTGGTCAGAGCTCATGCAGGAGGCAACCAATCTATGTATTTCTCTCACATCGATAATTCTCTGTCTTTCCCTCTCTCTTCCACTCTCTCTGAAAATCAAAGAAAAAATATCCTTAGGTGAGGATTTTAAAAAATGTGGCTAATAATAAAAGAACCTGACTCAAAGGTGGATATGAGCATTAAATGAAATGATGCTAAGATAAGTGATCAAAAGCTGATAGCTATGATTATTATTTTACTCTCTAGCATAGGATTACATAGTGATTGAGACATATCTCTGAAATTTACCTGTTTTCACTTTTATTCACTGTTGGTCTTTTTCACGTATACCAAAAACACATCACATTTAGTTATGAGTAGGTGGTTTTATTTTCACTGCAATTTTGTCAAAATAATACAATTTTTAAAATTAAATTGAAAGCCTAATATTAAAGACAGCGATCTTTTGCCTCAAGTCTCCCAAGTCTGCATCCCTCAGAGACATTATTCATCAATTCTTGGTTTGTCATATTATCTCCACATTTTTAAATAATATGTGTATACTAAAATTGTTGATTTTTTTTTTCATTTCAGATGTTGTTCATTGGTTCTTCTATGGAAAATGAGAATTTTTTCTCAAATGCAACACACACACACACACACACACACACACACACACACACATAATATTTATATTTCTTCCAGCTTTTGAGTATAGTTATATCACAATATGGGACTAAATTAATATTCGGTGTTTATATTATTTGAGTATTTAAGTATTATTCTCAGTTGAGCCACTTATTATGCCAATTATTTCCCCTTTTTCAAACAGCTTCCACACCACTCCCACAGTTTATGATTGCCTTGTTTTTCATTTCTTAGTTTCCTGAGTTCCTATGTCTAATTTTGTCTCTAAACTGCCCAGTGTTTTCTATCTTCTGTCAATATAGTCCAATGTATGTGATTAAATAATCAGTTCCTTTATATAGTTGAGTCATCCATCCTGGAGCCACCATCTCTTGGCTTCACTATGTCATGGTTGCTCTCTGGACCAGTTCACACCTCTTACCCCAGGACTTCCTTCCCCATCATCCCAGTAATTCCCCAGCATTGAATTCCTATGTCCTGGATCTTATACATTTCTTTTCTTCAGTTTACTCCCTTATTCTGATGGAGAATGCCCCTTATGAGACATGATATTTTTAATACTTTTATTATTCTGCATTCAGCTTCACTGATAGTTTGGCTGATTTTAGGTTATTGTTATAGATAATTGTGTAGGAAATAAACATCTCTCCAAATTGGTGTTGTATTACCTACTTACCAGAGGCCCAGTGCATGAAATTCATGCACATAGAGGAGGAGTCCCTCAGACCAACCTGCACCTATTCCATTCTGGGACCCCTCAGGGGATGTCCAACTGCTGCTTATAATATTATGTTTTTATTATTATAGATTTTTTCCTGACTCTGATGAAAAGTAGAGTCCAGAAGGAAAACCAATGAAGGTGGTCGTGTCCTCTTGGTGGTGACAGAATCCACACTTGGGTGCTGTTTACAATTAGTTCCAACCCTTGCTATTCCCATGGTAATACTGAAAATGTCCCACAGACCCGTCACCTAGTTATTGTACCAGATCAGGATGATTGGTCTGGGCATGTAAATGCCTATATGTAATATTTCTCTTTCTCTAATCTGCCCACTTGACATGGATGGTATGACTTCTCATCCCTGGACAGCCTTTTTTATTATATACTCTTATTCTCATTGGCTGTTCCCTGTTGGTTGCTGTGCTTCCCTGTACATGCTATATCTGTTAGCCAAGCAGTGGCACGTGATGGACAAGTTGTGCAGCAAGCAGACTATTCAAGTACCTTTTTTCACAGAAATGAGGTTGTCTCTGGACACTCTGGACTCTCTGGACATGGCCCCATCACTCTCACCTGACTCTCAGGCTCACTGCTCCTTCTGTGAACAAAGTCTTTCTCTGAAAATTGTAGGAGAATTCTCTATTATCTTATTTGGCTTCTTCTACTATGATGCCCTATCAAACCATTTGAATATTGCCCTTGGCTACTGCCCTATCCTTAAACTTTGGGCTTCCCAGTGCCATGCACACAATTCATAACAGTTTTTTTCCCACCCAGCAATGTTCTATATTACTCTGACTCCATCTTTCAGGAATTTATGATGGTATTCTTCATCTTTTCTTATTTTCCAATGCAGTTAAAATTAAAAAAAAAATTTATCTACCATCCTGTAATATCTAAGGATTTGAAGGAAAAAGAGCAGGTGGGGAGTGGCTTTCAATGTACTATTTGTGCATGTCATTTTAAGTATAGAATATCCATTTCTTTCATTGGCCATGCTTATTTTTGACCCAGATATTATTGCTAGCTCTTCTCTAAGGCTAGCTTATTCAAGGAAAGAAAAAAAGAAGCACCCCATTGTTGTATCAAATACAGATAAGCTCATACCCAAATAATATTTCCTTGTCATCTTATTTCTGTAGCTGAGGATAAAAATGAGATCTCCAAAATAGGACTAAAGAATAGCCACATTAATTAAAGATTTTTTTTCCTAAGAAGTGCCTAATAACTAATGGACAAGCAAAGGGGACTCATTAGTGGAAATATTTCCTTTGAAAGGGCATTCATGCTGTGAAAAAATAAATATATATATATATATATATATATATATATATATATATATATATATATACACACACCAGGGGTGGGTTTTTTTTTAATGAAGTAAGACCTTTGTCTTTTTCCTATTTATCATGCAGGCTAGAGAGAATGAATCTGAGTGAGTGTTGTAGATAAGTTACCATGATTTGAAATTTATGCAGACCCCAGGTTAGTTATTTCTCCCTGTTCTCAGGAAAAATAAATTATTTTTCATTGCTCATTGCCTTGCCTGAGGATGGTTAGAACTGAGAACCTCTTCAGTGTACTAGACTTAAGGGTGATGATTTAGACCATAGCCCAGCTAACTAGAATGGGTCCTGCCCCCATTGAGCAAACTGAACAGGAACCTATTCCCTTCCCTCAAGATACTACACTCAAACAGGAAAGAAAAAGATGCTATGATGGATGGATGGATGGATGGATGGATGGATGGATGAATGGATGGATGGATGGGAGGTGGGGGGTGATTGGATGGATAGATGATAGATAAATAGATAGATAGATAGATAGATAGATAGATAGATAGATAGATAGATATAGGTATAGATACAGATATATACATAAAAAGCCTAGATAATAATTGAGTGCTAAACTGCAGAAAGACCTATAATTGAAAAAAATATTCACATATGAGGGCAATTGGGAGGAATTTGAATACTTAAGGAAGTTTTATGGAGGCATAGAGTGAAGTCTAGGATTTGCATGATAAATTGAGATCTTATTTGGAGCTCATTTTGCCACCCCACATCCCACACCCGATCATGATGGTTGAAACAGCCTCAGAATCTCAAGGGGAAAAAAGAAGAAGAAAACTGGTTGACTTAATGAGCACAAACACAGTGCTGGATCTAGTGGAAAGAATACTGAAGCTGAGCTTCCACACATTAAGTATCCATGTATTAGACTAGGCCTAACCTCTAGCTATTTTTCTACCCAGCTAGAGTATGACCACTATAATTTCTAGGGTAAGCAATTTTGACAGGTGCTTAAGGCTTCTTCTTCTGCTGCTGAAATACTAAGTCACTAGCTATTTTGTCATGCTAAGAAAAGAGGCAGAGACAATTAGATTTCAGGTATAGTTGCTTACCCCACCTAAATCAGATTAGCGGCTGTACCTGTACTAGGACCAGCTAAAGTAGAAATTACTTACCTATTTCATGTCTATTCAAGCACAGATAAATAAAATGAGCCTCACAAAAGTTTTCTGACTTTCCTAAGATGTCCCAGCTTATCACTGATGGAGCCATGGCTGAACTCCTGTTTCTAATGCATTTGGCCCATCCACATTCTCTGTTGCTCTTCAGATCTTTAACAGGCATCCATGTAGCCCTGGCTCTCTTGGGAATCCTACAGAATGTACAGCTCCACCCCCAGCATCACCATCTCTATTGGGGTGAGAGTTTACAATTCTCTTTTATCCTCCTGTAACCTGTGTGAGATGAACCCAAGCATATCATTGTTCCCACTTTGAGAACATTGTTCCCCCTGGATGGAGAAACTGATGTTAACGGAGCTAACAAATCAGAACATGAGAAGAACATCCAGGTCTGTGGTGGCACCAATCTTGGTCTCTGACTACTTTTCAACTAACAGGGCTCAACTAATCTCCTGGAACATATTTTGGTTAAATTTAAGGTACTATCTGCTACTATTAACAATGACTTTTGTCCTGACTATGAAAACATTCTTTTTATTTTTTTATTGATTTCAGAGAGGAAGGGATAAAGAGAATGAGATAGAAATATCAATAATGAGAGAATTTTTGATTGGCTGCTTCCTGGACACCCCCTACTGGGGATTGAGTCCAAACCCATGTTACTGTCCCAACCAGGAATCAAACCATGACTTCCTAGTTCATAGGTTAATGCTCAACCATGGAGCCACATTGGCCAGGCATATGAAAGCATTTCTTGATTTTCCCAAAACCACATCCTAATCACCACATAACCATTTGGCTCTATCTTCCAGGAGTTATATCTGCCACATTTTCCTGGGCCTCTCCTTGTGTAAGAGAGCAGGCATGTGCAAGCCATAAATTTCTCAATAGTCCTTAATTCTTGAGGAGACTGTTTTTGAACTCCTTCTTCAGAAAACAGCAGAGTGGGCCCACAAAAATAGTAATCTTCAGACCAAAGCTTTGAGGAAGTTGCAAAGGATGGTATAAATCCTGGATTAGTTCTGTCTCTAGCAACCATGACCCACCATGACTGTCAAATATTGTAATTAGAAGCAAAATGTTCTATCCTCCAAATCTGGGAGATAGGCTATAGTCTACATCGTCCAAACCCTAGCACATTACCAATATACCTGTGGATCAGCACTATGACCTCAGGGGACACTTTAAAAAAAAAATCTTACTACCAGAATTCATAAGAACTCCTGAAAACATTCCCATATGACAATAACTGTAGATTTATCTTCAGTGTTTTCAGTTAAATTGTATTTTTGTAAATTTTTAAAAAATGTTTTATTGATTTTTAGAGAGACAGGAAAAAGAGAGGGAGTGGGAGAGAAACATCAATGTGAGCGTGAAACATCAATGGGCTGCCTCCTGCATGTCCCCTACCAAGAATTGACCCCAAAACCCAGATATATGCCCTGACTGGGAATTGGACCAGCAACCTTTTGTTGTACAGGATGCCACCCAAGTAACTGAGCCACACAGGTCAGGATTTATGAATTTCATGTAAATTTCAAAGCCTGCAGAAAATGCATAAATGGAAGACAAAATGGTCAAAACTTTCCTCCAAATAATTCTGTACAGTGAAAAAAAATCTCACCACCACTACAGAATTGTTTCTGTCTTCACAGTGAACAAGCTTTGCATAAGTGAGGGACCTCTCTTCCTGGAGTCCCACTGCCAAAAATTAGCAATAAAAGGCCTTAGTACCTGGCACATGTGGCTACTTGAAAATGATCTGAAATAAAAGCAAGCCAGAATCAGCATAATAGTGTCTAACAAAACCCAGATGTCTCTTGAATAAAAGGTTAATCAAATGCTAATGTTAAATGAAAGAGTTTCAAAGGCAGAAGGAAGAATATTGAAGATAAATGAGGAAATTAGGTGCAGCCTCCATGCAACTGGAAAAGCAACCTCTCTGAGCAAAATGATTCTCTTAAAGGAGATTAACCTTTTTTTTAACACCTAGAATGTGTCAGACGCTTTATAAGAAATGTACTAAATACCATCCAAGGAGCTGAAGCCTCACTAAAAAGCAAAACTACTGAAATGCACTTGGAGGGGGAAAAACTGTAGCAATTGTTACAATACTTTGAATATTAACCTTCAGCTGTAATTGGGGGAGACATTTTATATAAAGCCTGGTTTTGTCAGAAATTCAATAGGAGTTTGCAATGTTTTGAAGCCCTCTTCCTTTGATTCATGAATTGCAAAATGGTTCATTCTCAGCCTTTGTTTCTGCCTTGATGGAGGAGGGGTATGTTCATAGTCTCTTATAGGTCAGGGTTCTCCAGAAAAACAGCACCAACAGGATGTATACATAGAGAAAATTTTTTTTAAAGGAATACGCTTGTATGATTGTGGGGCTTGCAAGTCCAAAATCTGCAGGACAAGCCAGCAGTCTGGAAACTCCAATAAAAGTTGAAGGTGTAGTCTTGAGTCCTAAGGCTGTTCAGTGGCAGAATTCCCTCTTCTTCAGGGACCTCAGCCTTTGGTCTTATGGCCTTCAACTGATGAGATGAGGCCCAAATACATTACAGGGAGTATTTTACTCAGAGTCTACTGATATAGCTGTTAATTGTAGCTAAAAAATTCATTCACCAGCAAGTTTAAACTGTTGACACATAAAATTAACCATCCCACAGTCCAATAGGCAAGGCAAACAAATAAAATTGTAATTGATATGCAGAGGTGTAGTGAAGGGCTGCTGAGAGAACGTGATGAGTTTCCAAAAGTAAAGCAGAGTAAACAGCTGCAGAAAAATACTTTAAATACTTCTGCATGAGGATATGAAGGCATAGTTGGGGAGGCTGTACATGTGTGGAGACAGGTACATGGAAACCACTTTATGTTCTACTCCATTTGCTATGAACCTAAAATTGCTCTAAAAATAGTTTATTCACCACAAGATGAAAATTGGCTAATAATTATTTTTTTAAAAAACACACTTTTACTATTAAAAAAAACCTAGTACATCAATTTGTCTATAGATAGATGATAGATAGATAGATAGATAGATAGAGGCATAAATAGATATATCTATATGTATAGATAGATAAATAGATATGCATAGATATATTGTAGATATCTATATCCATAAATAGATACATAAATTTAAAGAGTATAACTTTTGTCTTAATTAGCTCAGACTGCTAGAACGAAATACCTCTGACTGGGGAGCTTAAACAACAGATCATTTGTTTGTCACAGTTCTGGAGGCTGGAAGTCCAGAACCAGTTCCTGGTGAGGGCTCTCTTTCCGGTGGCATTCACCTTTATGCTGTGTCCTTACATAGCCGGGGGGGGGAAGAGAACTATGGTCTCTCTTCCTCTCCTTAAACAACACTAATCCCATCAGGATGGCCCCACTCTCATGACCTTATCTAACCCTAATTACCTCCCCCAAGGTACCACCACATCTGGGGTTAGGGCTCTGGCATATAAATTTGAAGGTACACATTCATTTCACAAAACTTTAAAAATAAAAACTACCCATAGCCGAAGCTAAACATTGTTTAACATTTTTGTTTGTATTTTTAGTGTCTCTATTTTTTTCTTTATTTTGCAAAACCAGCAGCCTGTGCTATAATAAATGTCTGTTTTACTTTCTTCTATAATATTGTTTTTGAAAACTGCTTTGTTTTCCATTATATAAGAATAGTATTATTTATCTAACAATTTTTCTATTTAGGAACAATGACTATTTCTAACCATGTTAGTATATGAGCTTTCAAGAACTCTGTTGTGAATAAATTCTTTTGTGTATTTTTTAACACACTTCTGATTATTTGCAGCAGATAATTCCTAGAAGTAGAACTGCTATATTAATCAGTTGTTTGTTTGTTTTTTAACACATTTCTATAAACAGGGTATTTTCATAACTTCTTATCTTCTTCAATTTGGGAAGCCAAAGATAGTATCTGATTTTAGTTTAATTTGCATGTATTTGACATTCAGTGAAAATGAATTTCCCCACATATTTCCCATCACTTAATTTCTTCTTCAATGGGAAGGCATAGGTCTGGAATATATCCCTTAAAGCAATATCTGCAAAACAGAGCATTGCCTGGCATACAGTAGGTCTTCAATCAGTGACAAAAGATAGATTTGTTTTCTAGGCTTTTTCTATCCTTTGGGGAAGTGCTCATATTTTCTTTAAGGATCTGTAGGATCAAATTTTATCATAAGAACATTAGTCCTTTTTCTATCATTTCTATGATGAATAGTATACCCCCTTTGTTATTTAGAGAAACATGCAAATTGACCATCATTCCACTACACCCACCAGCCAATTAGGAGTGAGTATGCAAATTAACCCAACAAAGATGGTGGCAGCCACGGAGCTGGAGCAAGCAGGAGGCTTAGGTTGCCCCAGTGATGGAGGAAGCCAAGCTTCCCACACGCCCTGGCTGGTCCTGGTCTCCACTCAAGGCTACAAAGTTTCAATTATAGAAGATAAATAAATCCCAGATACCTGCTTCCAGCAGGCCCTGGCCTCTGCTCAAGGAGGCACTGGAAAAAAAAAAAAAAAGAAGAAGAAGAAAAAGAAAGAAAGAAAGAAAGAAAGAAAGAAAGAAAGAAAGAAAGAAAAAAAGGAAGGAAGGAAGGAAGGAAGGAAGGAAGGAAGGAAGGAAGGAAGGAAGGAAGAAAGAAAGAAAGAAAGAAAGAAAGAAAGAAAGAAAGAAAGAAAGAAAGAAAGAAAGAAGTGGGGGAGTGGGGGGGGGGGGGGGGCTGGGACATTGGGTCACCAGGGGATGTGGCCAGCCTGTAAACAGCCATCAGCCCCTCACCCAGGCTGGCCAGGCATCCCAGTGGGTCCCCATCCTGAAAGAGGTATGGCCAACCTGAAAGCAGCCCTCAGCCCCCCAGTAGCCCCAGTGGAGACCCCCACTCTGAAGGGGTGTGGCCAGCCTGTAAACAGCCATCAGCCCCTCACCCAGGCTGGCCACACTCCTATGGCCCAATAAGTCAGTCGAATATCCTTTGAGGGATCCCAAATTGGAGAAGGTGCAGTCTGGGCTGAGGGACACACATACCCCCAATCCCCATGCACAAATTTTGTGCACTGGGCCTCTAGTTTCTAATAATCACCATGTGCTTAACCTGGAATATTTACTCTACATACTTTATCTCATTTAATTAACACCAGAGAGATGGATATTATTAGTCTGTTCACTAATGTGGAGATTAAGACTCCCAGAGGTTAAGTAATGCCCTGGTTACACAGACAAAAGATGGTACCATTTATGTCTGCAATTCCATAAGCCTTCATCTTTGATCCTATACTGCCTTCTTTTTATTTCACTTAGGTGAGTTTCTTGGTATAGATAATATACTTACATGGATCAAAAATGTATAATAATAAAAACCTAATATGCTAATTAGACCAAAGATCCTGCTGGACAACCTTCCAGATGAACCTAGAACTGCAAGGGAAGCCCAGGTCCCAGGTGCTAGAGGGAAGAGTGCTGGCAGCCAGGGGAAGGAAAACCTACTCTTGCATGAATTTTGTGCATCGGCCTCTAGTAATATATATAGGTATAAAACTTTCAAAAAGTCTCTTACCTACTCCTTCTCCCATTAGCCCATATTCATTCCTACTAACTCTAAATAACTACTATGATTAATTTCTTGTATAATAATGCTGAGTTTCTTTATGCATTTACAAAATATGAATATATGTTCTTCCCCTTTTTACACAAATGGTAGTATACTATAAATGCCATTATATATCTTTCTTTAGGTACTCTCCATGTTAGTACATGAATGGCTTTATTGATCTTTTTTACAGATAATGATATTTTATTATATGAATGAATCATATTTTTCCTAACCATATTTTTAATAAATGGACAGCTGAGTTGTTTCTAATCTTTTGCTACATTGTTACATGTATTGCTTTCCAATGTGCAGATTTATCATTGAGATAAATTCCCAGAAATTCAATAGTTAGGTCAAAGGGTACATACATCTGTAATTTTAATAGCTATTACCAAAGTGTCCTCCACTGCAGTTGTAACACTTACATTTATAGTGTTTCTTAAGGTATAAAAGGTTTTTATTTTAACTATTATAAATTGTGTTTGGCTGCTAGTAATAAAGACCCAATCACAGCAGGAGAGATATATAAGGATTCATTTCCTCACTTAAATGGAATCTGGAGGCAAGTAGTACAGGAGAAGTATGTCAGCTCCACAAAGCCCTAAGGAACCCAGGCTCCTTCTTTTTGGCTCTATCATGATGAACATAGACTCCAATCTCAAGATCACAAAATGTCTGCTGCAACTCCACGGTCATCCACACATTCTATACAATAAGATCAAGAAAAATCTAGGAGTAGCCAAAACCGGTTTGGCTCAGTGGAGAGAGCGTCAGTCTGAGGACTGAAAAGTCTCAGGTTCGATTCCTGTCAAGGGCATATACATTGGTTGTGGGCACATCACCGGTAGGGGGTGTGCAGGAGGCAGCTGGTTGATGTTTCTCTTGCATCGATGTTTCTAGCTCTCTATCCCTCTCCCTTCCTCTCTGTGGAAAATCAACAAAATATATTTTTTTAAAAAGAAAAAGAAAAATCTAGGAGTAAAAACTGACTTGCATAATACTCCAATAACATCATTGTCTGAACTTATTGGCAAGGAATGCTAGGAAGTATAACATTTTGGCTGAGCACGTGGTTGTCCTCAAAAATATATGAGTTCTATTATGAAGGTAGAACAGAGTACAGATTTGAGTAGACAAGCAAAAATGGTACTGTGTAGGTCTTCAATCAGTGACAAAAGAAAGATTTTTGGGGTTGTTGTTTTTTCCTCATAAACTTCTCTTTCCAAAATCAAATATTTACCTGCACTTCCTTTTACTTTTTTTTATGGCCTCAATTTTAGTTATCTTGAATTTATTTTAGTACATGGTACTTTATTTCTTTAAGTGTTTTTCTTTTTTTTTTTTTAGAAAGAAATGAAAGGTTTTAGAAGATCTTCCTTGTTCAGTCCTTTGAAAAGAGAAGAAAATTCCTCTATATTTCCCCACAAGAAAAAAATCATAAAAAGTATTTGACAAATTGATTAAAAATAAACTTTTACGTGGTTAATTTATTTGGAAATGATTTTGTGTATGATGAGACATAAGTATTTCTTTTTCAGTTAGCTAATTGACTCAATGACACATTTAATTTATCTAGCCCTCATAATATGAATTTAAAATATACAGTGTTTGTAAATTAGTATTTGGACTGAGTTTACATTAAGCTTATATATTACTGGGAAGGAGTGACAATTACATATTTACAATATTGGGTCTTGCCTTTTAAGATTATGGTATGTCTCTGAATTTATTTACATCTTGTAGGTCCTTCAATAATATATCGTGGTTTTCTTTATGTAGGCCTTGCATATCTCCTATAGTTTATTTCCTGGACTTTTATGTTGGGGTTGTTATTATAAATATTTTTCTTATTACTTTTTTAATATATTTTATTGATTTTTAACAGAGAGAAAGAGAGAGAGATAGAGAGCCAGAAATGTCAATGAGAGAGAAACATCGACCAGCTGCCTCCTGCACACCCCCTACCAGGGATGTGTCCTCAACCAAGGCACATGCCCCTGACCGGAATCGAACCTGGGGCCCTTCAGTCCCCAGACCGACGCTCTGCCACTGAGCCAAACCGGCTTTGGCTCTTATTACTTTTTAAAAAAGACTATTTCTAGTGCATAGAAATGCTATGCAATTCTTAAATGTTGATTTATCTCCAGTTTTCCAAATCATATTATAATTTGCTTGCATTTTCTCAGAAGAAACTCAGATAAAATATAATGATAATAATTAGACATGTTTTTAATAATATTTATATCTCATACATTTTCTTGACAATTTAGTTACAATTTCCAAAGAAATGAGTAAAATTTATCAGAGTGGACATCTTGTGTTGTTCATGAGTTTAACAGGGAATGCCTGTTTTGTTGTTTGTTTGTTTTTTATTCTTCTGGATTCTAACAAAAACCCTTTATTATGTTTCAAAATATTTTTATGTTTCTAATTTATAAAGAGTATTTATCATAAATTGACACTTTTTCAAATATACTGGAAACGTATTTACATAATCATATTTGCTTTTTTCTTTTAAACAATCAATTTAATAAAGTACATTATTTTGATAAATCTCCCAATAGAAAAGCATCCCCAAATTACTAAATTTTACTTGTCATAAGATATTATCCTTTATTATACTCTAGATTTAATTTTTGATATTTTATTTGGAATTTTAAAAATCTATAATCCTAAGAGGTACTTGTCTCCAATTTTCTTTTAAGTAGTCTTTTTCTCAGAAGTGGTTAAAGCCTGTATAAAAAACTAGAAACTATTTCTCTGTGCTTCTTAACAGTTTAAATAGCGAAGGAACAACATGCTCTTTGAAGGTCAATGTAACTCCTTTTAAAACTGGGCTGTTTTCTCCTTCAGAGCTATATTTGACAACTTCAATTTCTTTTAAAATGTATATTATCTATTTAGTCACTTCTTGAGTCCATTTTGGTGATTTATAGATTCCTTGAAGAGTATTTATTCATCTCATTTATCAAATTTGTTGCAATAATTTGCCTACAGCATTTCCTTATCATTTAGAAATCTTTTCAGTATCTATAATTATATGATTTTATTCCTTATCTCCTGTGTTGCAATTTTTTTTATAATTTTTATTATATTATTTAAAGGTTTGTCTCTTATTCTTTTTAAGACCCAAAATTTCATTTTATTTATCAATACTACTCTTGGGGAAGGAGGGATTTTGTTTCCATTTTTATGTTAATGACACCTTTTTTCTATTTCCTTTGATATTATTGTTTTTGTTCCTTGAATTCAGGCTATGTTATTTTATTTAAAGTAAAAAGCTATCTATATTTTATTAAATATTCTTCATTTAACACTTTTTCTTTGGATCAAGATTTGGATTAATCTCACAGGTTTTGGAATGCGATTTTCCTTTCTAAATAACCTATAATTATTTTTAAATGAGTATTTGAAGAAATGTGCAGTATCTGTTTGACAATGCAGTTTGGTACATAACTGTTAAATCTGATGTGTTCCTTGTACTGCATAGTTCCTCTGTATCCTGCTAATTCTTTGTTCCTCCTGATCTGCCTATTTTTGAAGGATATGTGTAAAGTCTCCACTATAATTGATGTCCAGTTGATTTCTCCTTGAATTTCTGAGTTGCTGATTTAAGTTTCCCAAAGCTATTATACGTGTGTAAACGGTGGATGTCCCATTTAACAGTACGAAGCCCCTATATCCCTTTTAGCAGTTTTTGCATCATTTGTTTCTCCTGATATTAACCTTGCCAGCTCTGTTTTTGAGTGTCTCTTGGTGACAGTATATAACTAGGTTTGCTTTGGTTTATTCCATTTGAAAACCCTTGTTTTAGTTAGGCTTCTATGTCATTCACAATCATTGTGACCATGGAGTATATGTACCTTATTTCCCGAGTTGTAAGTCCTCCGTATACTATACTATTTTGATGAGGTGGGAGGTGCCTTCCCTGCCTTTTTCTGGAATAAACAACTTTAATGTGTCTTCTGCTCTCACACATGAAGGTTAGGCAGCTCCAAATTGAATCTGGGAGCCACAATCCATTTTCCTCTGAACTCTGTAAACCTTACTCTATTTCCCCTAGCATGTAGTATATTGAGTAAAAGGGCCAGTACCTAAGAAGTCTAACTTGATTCTCCCTTCTTTATACTTTTTTTTCTGCCTTGTCTAAAATATTTATAGGACTCGTCCTTTATCCTGGAAATTTTGAAATTTCTCAAGATATGATTTATGTTCAATAATTTTATCTATCCTTCAGTGAGAGTCACCAATCTGAAGTGAAATTTTGCAGAAAAAAAAAATTATTTTTGCTTATTCTGTCCCATCTCTTCTGTCTTCTCCTCAGACTGATACCACATAGATATAAAATATTCTGGGGCTCTCCTGCATGCCTTTTACACTGACTTTCTTTCTCTCTCTCTCTGTCTTTGCCCTGTTCTCTGGAATAATTCTTTGAATTCATCTTACTCACTAACTTGGTTTTTAGCAATGCCCATTTTATTCTTAAATTACATTTAGGACAGTAATTGTTTCAAATTTCTTACAGGCTTCCCATTTTCCTGTTCATTCTTTTTTCTCATGCCGAATTATTCGTATCATATTGATAAAGATATTCCTCAAATTCCACTGAAATTATGAATTCAAAACTGGGGTAACCTCCCTGATTTTTCAATTGTTTTGATGAGCTACCATTTAAAGAGAGCTTGAGATATTTCAAGCATTGCTTTAAATGCTTTATGTTAACTCACTTAATTCCAAACACCCTGTGAGGGTTATATAGTTATGACATGCATGATAATTATCTGCAACATTTCACACACAAGGAGACCCAGTGAGAGCCTGATTGCCAACCCTGGCGGTCTGGGTCCAGAACCCTGAAAATCCCATCCCCTTTGAAATGCCTGCATTTGCTCTTCACACTCAAGGTGGGTCTCCTCTTTCAAGCTTCTACAGATATGCGTACGTCAGTGGTGTTTCTATTATCTTGCTCATTTTCATACATAAAATATTAATATCCATAACCTGTGTGACCTGCACCTCTTCCCTCCCCAAGCAGGAAATCTGCAAAATTGCTTACGAGGGTGAAGGGTGCATAGCCCAGGCTTAAGCCATGCCAACTTCTCAGGGTGCAGAGCTCAAAGGAGTTCAAAGCTCCAGGATCTGGTGTCTGTTCAATCTGCTGCTCTGGCCCCCAATTACTGGTGGGCAGAGATGTAACTGGCTGTGCAAAGCAGCAAGGCTGCCTGAGCAAAGCAGGCGACTCCCTCAGGGCCAGAGACATGGCAAGGCAAGGGTGGGCTCCAGGGGCGTCTGAGCAAAACATTGGCAGAGTCAGCTGCACACGTCATCACCAAAAACTCCCAACATCCCAGAACAAGATAGTGAGTCACCTACGTAAACTGTGACACATAGTAAACCATAGGTTCTTTTATCTAAAACTGGGGGGGGGGGGGGGGGAAATAGTTACCAATTTTTTAAAGATAGAGAATGCATTCAAAGAACCTATCCATGAGGTTTTATAGACATCCCTGCCTCTGAGGCACTAAAACCATATGTGTCCCCATCACCCTTCACCTGTGCTCACCTTGATACCATCTGTTCCAGAAACTCTGGCAACCTGGCTTGTCAAGTCTGTCTTGGATTTTTCAGCTCTGATGCATATTTCACCTTAAATTTATATTCCTTTTGTTATTACAATAGATTTTTTAAATTATTTATTTATTTATTTATTTATTTATTTATTTATTTATTTATTTTGTAGGGAAAGAAAGAGAATCCCTGAGCTAAAATCACCACTTTGTATATCTGGCAGATTTTGTATTACATATTTTTAACGAACTACATTTTTTTCATCAGAAGAAGAAATGTGGGAAGGATTTTTTAATGACAAAGTCACCTTAACCCTTATAGTTTTAGTGAATTTACTTTCACTTTAAAAGGAAAGCAGCAGGCCCATTGATGGCAGCTTCTAACAACTAAGTTAATGTATATTTCAGAATTCCCCAAATATGTTGGCCCAAATATGCTATGTGAAAGGAAAATATATTTTACTGCAGATCAAGGAGCAGCATATCTAGAGAGCAATTTAACCTTTAATGACATTCAAAGTGGCCCCTTTGTATTTATATTTTTATTTTAAGGGTATTTTAGAAGATAAAGTTTTCATAACATTTGAATTAAATTCCAATTGCATATGCCACATTGATTAATGGAGGTGGTATCTGCCCACCCGGCACAGCTCAGAGGTTGAGCAATGACCTAGGAACCAGGAGGTTGTGGTTCAATTCCCTGGGCACATGCCCAGGTTGCAGGCTCAATCCCAGTGGGGGGCTTGCAGGAGGCAGCCAATCAATGATTCTTTCTCATCATTGATGTTTCTATCTCTCTCCCTCTCCCTTCCTCTCTGAAATGAATAAAAAAAATATTTTTAAAAATAAATAATAATAAAAGAGTTGTTATGTGAGCAGAGACTTGAGTGAACTGGTTGTTAAAAGCACATGCTGAGTGTTGTAGTCATTGGGGACAGCCAAGTTCAAAGTGAAAAAAGACTGTTTTTACCTGGGAGAAACAGGAAGAGGCTAGTGTTGGGAGAGTGGAAGGAAGCAGAGGATGGCAAGGGACTGGGTGTCAGGCAGAGATGTAAGGTCTGGAAGAGACAGAAGTAAGCTTATATTTGCTGTGGAGAGGGAAGTGAGAAAGAAGATGTGGCATTTGGGATACTAATTTGGAGACCCCACTGAGACTCAAGAACAGGATGACATTGGTGAGTCACTGGGTGCCAGGGTTGAGTGTCTCAGACAGAGGGAGACTACTCAACACAGGAGCACCATCTGGCTTTTTGGGAACAGAATTATCCTGAAGGAAGCCAGGTTCCATGCTGCGTCTACAGCACCACTGGCTGGCGGCAGGCCAGAGGGTGTCTCGGCTGCATGCTCCATGGCTGCAGCTTGAGTTCGGGTCTTTTCCATGTATCTCTCTTCCTGGGCCTATTGGCTCGCCAGAGCCGGCCCTTTCCATAGTGTCTTAATCAGCTCGAGCTCCTAGAAACAAAAACGCCATAGACTGGGTGACATAAACCAGCGTTTTTCAACCGCTGTTCCGCGGCACACTAGTGTGCCGCGAGATGTTGCCTGGTGTGCCGTAGGTGCAGACAAGACAAGAATTTTATAATTTTTCACTATTTTGTTTACTTAATATTTCATAATAAAGTAATTATAAAATACTTTCTTTGTGTTTATTTGATTCCTATTCAAGAGAATTACTTTATATATAGTCAATATAGGCACAGAGTTAAATTTTTTAACATTTTCTAATGGTGGTGTGCCTCGTGATTTTTTTCATGAAACAAGTGTGCCTTTGCCCAAAAAAGGTTGAAAAACACTGACATAAACAACAGACATCTGTTTCTCGCCGTTCTGGAAGCAGGGATCGCAGCAAAGGCTCCAGCAGATTTGGTGTCTGGTGAGGGCCTTCTTTCTCAGTGGTCTGGCTGTGTCCTCACGTGGCAGAAGAGATGAGGGAGCTCTGTGGAGTCTCCACCTCATGACCTAAACTCCCCCCATAGGCTCCTTTTCTGAAAGCCATCCATTGAGAGTTAGGACTTTAACATGTGATTGGGGTAGACACATTCAGTCTATAGCAAGAATGTCTTCAAGTGTTTTGATGTGGTATTATTTCATTCAGAGTCATCATTGTTACACTTCATTATGAATATAGTTCTTATCAATATGAAGTCAGATCATTCAATGCCTTTTGCCTTCAAGTCCACTTTTTCCATTAATATCACCATCTTGCTTTCCTGTTAGTACATGAGCCTGATTCATCTTTGTTAATCCTTTATTTTTTTCCTCCTTGGGTCAATATTTTTTAAGATAATTTTTTAAAATAGCATACTGTTGAATTTGAAGTTTTAATTTCAACTAAAATTATTTGTCTTTCCATAGGGGATTTTTATAATTATGAAAACTACTATATTTGTTCTTATGACTTCTAAACTATAGTTCCCTTTTTTCTTTTCTTTTATGGATTATGTATATTTTTATTGTTGTTCTTTTCATGCTTTGAAAGCTATAATCTATCTTTATTCCCTATGATTACCATAAAATTTTAAATAATTTAATTGCTATATGAACCCATTTTTCTCTATAAGATGTCAACTATCAAATAATAGTTATTAAATAATCTTGGGAAAGATATTAAATTTCAGTTTGCTGTTACTTCTCCACTTGGCTACTTTGCAGTTTCAATTGGTGTAAGTGAGGGTTTCAAATTTAGCTTCCCCCCACCTCATAGTTCACATTTTATAATTTAACTTTTGGGAAACAAATCTCACTAGGAGGAAGAGGGATGATTTGGGCCACCAGTGGACACTTGGCAGTGTCAACAATTGTGGGAAAGGGGGCACTGCTCCTGGGATCTAACAAGTAGAGAACAGAGAGGTTGCTCAGAGTTCTACAGGGGACGGGACAGAGCCCACAACCAAAAATTATTCATCCCCAAACCCCAGTAGTGTTGAAATTGAGAAACTGTGCTCTAGAGGTTTTGTTAAATACTAATCATATTTAAATCATTTTTAGTGCCAGTGCTTTAATATCCTCATTTTTAAATGTCCTAATTGCTATTTATGCCTTCACTGGCTAGAAATTTTTTTAAATAATTTTTTTAAAGTAGACTCTGTGGAGAACTACACTTCCCTAAGCGCCAGTGTTAGAGCCCAACTTCTTAGTATCTTCACAAACTCTCAGAGGAGAGAAGGTGCTTTGTGATTATTCCCCTCCTCTGAGAAGGAGCATTTTTCTGGGAGGCATGTTTCCCACAACTCTGCACATTTTATACCTCCTTTTCTGGATTGCCTTGCCCATTTTTCTATTCCTATTGTCTCTTATACAATTATAGTCTTTATCACAGTAGCCCTATATGTACTACAAAGATATCATTGACATGTTAATCAGATTTAGATTTTTTCTATGCATAGAAAGTTTACATTTTCCTTTTAAAAATTTTACTTCATCGTCTCTTCCTTTGCTTTTTTTGCCAGGAAGGTCTTTCAATACTGGAGTCAGGTATTTTCCTACTTATCTCAAATTATTTTTTTTACATGTTAATAATTTTAACCCAATAGAATTTATTTTGGACATGTTATTAAATACCCTCAAATAGTTAATATGGTTTATTAAATAGTTCATCTTCCCCCTCTAATTTGAAGAGCCAGCTTCTGAAGTTTATGATTTGTTTCACTCAATCTAACTTTTCTTGCATTGAACTCTGTTTTTATTATTTTGACTGTACACCGTCATTACAATTACTTCAAACAACCATTTCAGTCTATTAATTCTTTCCGATTTCAAATATATATATATATATATATATCTTGGATCTTTTGTTTGGAATTGCATTAAATTTCCAAACTAATGTGTGAATAATTGATGTCTTTGCCATACTAGTTATCCCTGATCCATCTTCTACCTCTCTTCTCTTATTTCTGTATTTTCATCATTTTTCCCCAAGTTCTGGTAGAATTTCTCAAATGTACCTTTTCCTTTACTAATCCAATTCTCTAGACGTTTCTGGCAGGGAGTTTTGAATTTAATAATCGTGTTTCTGCTCTTCATGCAATCTTTACTGATACCAAAGCTTTTCCTTCTTGTGGTTCTCAGCTCTACTTTCAGGAATCTGGTTGGAAATTAGAAATAAACTTGTTTTTCACTTTTCCCTGCTGTGAGGCTGTGTTGGTGGAAGGTGTCAGCTCTAAGTCTTAGGAATGAACGGCCCAGTCTTCATAAGGGGTTTGGGTATGCATCTGCTCCTCCTCACAGAAGCAGGTGTGTTAACCCTCGCTTGCTTCTGCCAGATGGGTCCCTGACAGATTGCCCTCCATCTACTTCAGGCCCAAGGAAAGGAGTGAGAGCTGAGAGTCACTGTGGTTTGATCCCACCTGTTCTGAGACCCAGGGGAAAGTGCCCCAGCCAGAGGCATGGTCCTTCAGCCTGCCTCCTGCCCCCTTGGCTGAGCAGCCATGAATTAGCCCAGCAGGGTCTCAGCGGCTCCCCAGCCACACTGCCCTCATTACAAGTCTGCAGCCCTGTTCTCCTGGCCGACAAGCCATCTGTGCCCATGGTAGCCTGGAGTCTGCTGTGCTGTAGGGGCTGCTGGCTGCTTCTGAGCATCATTGATGCGATTAAAACGCGGCTCCCAGGGCCTGCCCCACAGAATCCTCTCCGCAGGTCCTTGCCCAGCCCCTCTGCATTTAATCTGCAAGAAATGCCAGGCAGCTCCGGGCACACTCCCTGGTTCAGAGCCTCTGTGTAGATTTCACTTTGACATCCCTTTTGGTCATTTCCACAAGGGTCTGGAAGGGTGAGATCTCAATATCTGTGTCAAACCCACTCTCTGGACATTGAAGAAGTACAGGGGTGGTGAAGGGAAAATTAAGTTTTTATGATTTGATTGTTAAAATGAGAATATTTTCATTTTTGTCATTTTTATATTTTGTTATTAATGAATAGAGGACTTTTAACAATAATATTCAAATTAACTCATAAAATACTGCATTTGTCCTAATGTGAGTTGAGGTTTTCTCAAAATAACCCTCAGAAAAGAGTGCATTGCCTTGAGGCTGAAGTCCTCATAAAAACCCTTATAATATTAGTCTCTCTTCACTTATTTTACTTAAAAAAAATTAATTTCTCCTTGGGAGAGACATGACTTGTCATAACCTTCCTCAATGCTAATTTTGGATGCTTGTAGAAGGGACCCAATGAATCAAGTAAAGAAAGAAACTAAAAGCAATAGTCATGATTGCCTGGATATGGCCTTGCACTTCAAGGCAAGAGGAGGGTGGCACTGTAAACAAACACTTTAAAACCAATTTAAAAAGTAAGGCATTAAGAATGGAGGCTGTGACCTACTGGATAAATGAAAAGAAGAAAGCCGTTTGATGCTATATAAAAAGGATTTGGGGACAAAATTTGAGATAAAAATTCCAGCACTAGCATCATCTGTGGATTCGGGGAGTGCTATCTCAGATCATTGCCATGGCAATGAAATGTTAGAAGTCCTCCCCGGACACCTCTGTGTGATGACTCAAAAAGCAGCTTGAAGAAGGACCTCGTGTCCAAGACACCTGGGAAGAATTTTGGTAAAACAGTATCATGAACTGTGGCAGTGAAAAAAGAAAGCAATGGTTTCATTTCTTTTTTCTTTTTTTAATCCTCATCTGAGGATATCTATTTTTGATTTTTTTAGACAGAGGGAGAGAGAAACATCAATGTAAGAGAGAAACATTGATCAGTTACCTCCCATATGCACCCAAATCATGGATTGAACCCACACTCTAGGTATGTACCCTAACTGGGAATCAAACCTGCAGCCTTTTTGATGTATAGAAAGACCTCCAACCAACTGAGCCTCCAGGTCAGGACAAGCATAGTTTTAAGTCAACACTGTTTATGCATGGTTTTATTTTATTTTTTTCACCTTTAAATTTCCTTTTTTATTTTTATATATTTTTTAATTTTTTTATTGATTATGGTATCACATGATTGTCCTCATCCCCCGATTCCCATCCCAAACCCCTCCCTATATATGCCCCCACCCCCCTGTTGTCCATGGCCACTGATTAGGTTTATATGCATGCACACAAGTCCTTTGGTTGATCTCTCCCCTTTACCACCACCCTCTCCTACTTTCCCTCTGAGATTTGAGAGTCTGATCACTGCTTCTCTTTCTCTGGGTCTGTTTTTGTTCATCAGTTTATGTTGATCATTATTTCCTCTAGATGTGTGAGATCATGTGATCCAAGAAATACCCTTTTAAGAACCAAAACTGAGACAAACCATAATGGTTATGCTGAGAGGCAAATGAATCAGTCTGTAGTGAGTTCCTTTCTGGGCCAACAGTTCTTTTGAGACCCAATTTCAATGTTAAACAGTTCCTTATGTGTATGTCAGACATGATATTCCAGATAATGGATAAGGCATTGGCCTCCTAAGCATGACATTATATCGAGTAAACAAAAATTACCATAAGGAGACATTTGACAGGTTCATTCATATTCCAAAACGCTTTTATATTCGTGTTGCCCATCAAACAATTTTTAGATATTCTTCTTGGGAAAAGGGGATCTCCCCATATATTTGAGTTTACCTTTTATTTGAACAGATTCAGTATAAACACTGTTATGCACCTAAATTATTGTAATGGAACAGTGGTCCTTTCTCTTCATTTTATAACCCAATTTTTTATGACTTTTAAAAATATTTGGCTCTATGTTATTCTTCTACTGCTCACTAGCAAGTTGCAGTGTATTCCCAAGGAAATGTTTTATTATTTTAATTTCAATTCAAGAGTTTAAAAGATAATGGTTATTTGGTACATTTTTAGTGCTGCCAAAAAAAAATTGCTATGTAAAGTTGTTAGAAATCCTCAAACTGAAAGATCCCTGACATTTACCAACAAGGATCTAAGATTTCAAAATAAAATATAAAAGAGATTTATCCTCTTGAATTCACATACTTGGTACCACAGTCTTGACTTTTATATAAAGCCAAAGTGTATAAACCTAGAAATTTCCACATTTAGTATGTAGACATGAAAAAAAAAAATTCACACGTTAGTCGGAATTCTCTCCAAAAGCTGCCCCTGCTTAATCCAGGACTTCAGGCTGCCCCAGGCCTTGAGGAAGAGAAGAATTTTCTTGTTAGGCTCCAGCAGGGACTCCCTGCTCATATCAAAACAGCTGACACCAAATTTTCTTTAATCTTGGAACTTCATGACCCCATATTCACCCCACAACTCCCTACCAGTCCATGTCAGTTTCTATCAATTGTTTTTGATCATTTACCCCAAGCATGTTTACATTTACTAATACATTTTCCAGAGTGTTTTGTTGTTATGTTTCACTCTTGCTTCTTGTATCCCATTCTTCCAGCCTCCTTTTACTTCTTGCTTTAAACCTCAGCTCTGCCACTTTCCAGCCATTCAATTTAAACTAGTCACTTTCTTTTAGACAGTTTTCTCTTTTTTAAATGGGTTGCTACTGCCCGGCTGGTATGGCTCAGTGGTTGAACGTCAACCCATGAACCAGGAGGTCAGGGTTTGATTCCCGGTCAGGGCACATACAGGGAACTAGATCCCCAGTAGAGGAGTACAGGAGACAGCCAATCAATAATTTTCTCTCATCATTGATGTTTCTCTCTCTCCCTCTCCCTTCCTCTCTGAAAAATCAATTAAAATATATTTTTAAATGTTTTAAAATGGGTTAGTACTGGATCCCTCAAAGGGCCAGTATGAGGACCTACTCAAAAATATAAAACATATGGTCTATTTGTTGGGTTTTTTGTTAATCCTTGCCTGATTTC
Organism: Pipistrellus kuhlii; assembly: GCF_014108245.1. Lineage (NCBI taxonomy): Eukaryota > Metazoa > Chordata > Mammalia > Chiroptera > Vespertilionidae > Pipistrellus > Pipistrellus kuhlii. The sequence goes on from NW_023425562.1 coordinate 68,418,665, forward strand.
TTTATTGAGTTTTAGGGAGAGTGAAAGAGGAAGGAAAGACAGAGAGAAACATCGATGTGAGAGAAACACATCAATTGTTTCCCTGATGCACAAGCCCTGACCAAAGCCTGGGCCAAGGAGAAGCATAAAGGCCTATTAAATGTGCTTTCAGGACAAGAAAGCTTAAACATAAACACAAAAGCTGTCTTATTTACCCTTTATTCTTTGCATTCCTATCATTTTACAACATACCTTTAAGAGTAGGAACTTACTAAATATTTGTTAAATAAGTGAACAACAAATCTTTATTAATTTACTGAATGAGTAAGTAATCAAAACTACACAAGTTTAGCAGTGTGCCATATACACAAACATTAAAAAAAAAATGTTGTTATTGTCATTAAGTTGAATATGATGCATTTTTATAACTGTTAGGCTTTTTATTGTAAGTTCCACGTATTTTCTTCACCAGACATTTTTCTGCAAAAACTGTTACTTCCAAGATGAGGGAAGAATTTGCACAAATAGTATTTTGATATTAAATACTGAATTTATTAGGATGAACTACTTTACAGAGCTTTCTAAAACACAATTATATGGACATAAAGATATACAATGCAATCTTATCTCCCTTCAGCTAAACTTGCACATGTGTCAAACACAAGGCCCGCGGGCCAAATCTGTCCCGCCAGGCCTTGCAATGTGGCCCGCACCGCGCTGTCATCACTGCACTCCGCTGCGTTTCCATCACAATGACAGTTTATGACTGTTCAGTAAACCATTCGGCCCGCGATTTAGGCTGGATTTTAGATTTTGGCCCCTTCTCTGATTGAGTTCGACACCCCTAAGCTAAAGGGTATTGGCAATGCAATTTGTGCTGAGTTTATGTAAACTTCTTTAGTTCCTTGCTGTCTCTTGGTTTGCAGATAAATTATTCATGTTAACTAGATGATTTGTTTCCAACTTGGCATTGACATGAATGACTGAAGTATGCCAAAATAAATAAATTAAATATCCTTTAGTGAATGAACCTTGAATACTAACTGACATAAAGGGCTAAAGCTGCCCAAATGTAACCATTTGGATCCTCAAACACATGACCCCAGGCAGGTGATGACTTACATCTATGGTGCGTTGGAGTTTGCAAGTGAAACTGCTATTCTCTCAGTTTAAATGTGTGTTTCATGAGAAAAGTGTCCTCCCACCCAATGCCAGCTTCTCAGCACTTCAACTGGTCAAGGCCTAGTTGGGCAGTGGCTAGGTAGACAATTGGGTTCATAGATGGAGGCACTTTTAATGGCTCCAAAATCCTTTTTATGTCCCACATAGAGTTCAGATCCATGTGTGATAAAGCTGCATACAAACTCTTTAGCCTTGATACCTTTCCTGAAAAAAATAGCTCTCCAACCAAATAATAATGCTTTTGCCATAAGAGTTAGAGGTCTCTCTTGAAACTATATTGATACTTAGATAAAAATTTGAAATACAAATAATATGAATCACCACATAGTTTTGGAGGAAAGGTATTCCATATGTGCATAGTTCATTTGTTCCATTAAAGCTAGTATGAGATGTTCATTTTTTAAATATTTATTCCTAACTGAGCCAACCCTAGAAATAAGAGTGTCAACCATGTTAAGTTGTAAGAGTTTAATTCCCTCTACTATGCAGAATTATTTTTAGATTGTATCTTATTTTATGTCAAGTCTTTTTGGAGAAATTTCTTGCCAAGCACTAAGAATACAAAGTTGAGTAAGTAATTATCTCTAATTTCAATGAATTTTCAGGCTAATGTAAAAGACTATCATAGAAACATTTGTTATAAGCTCTAAAAATGTAGATAAGGGAGCAATTAATTATCCTAAATACCCAGAGATAAATAGAGGGAAGAATTAGAGGTTGAGCTGAGAGCCTTGGGGAACGAATGGTAGTGTGTCAAATAATATTCTGATCATAGTTAATGAGCCATGATGGAATATGACACATACACCCCACCAAAGGGTGATGCTGACAGTGGTGGGAGTAGCTTGAGAAGATGGCGAGGCCAGTATAGGAGCTGTAAGAACTCTGTTACTACAAAATGGTAAATTACCCATATTTTATATATTGCTTCTGCCAAATTGTAGTGAGTTAAAGAATGCCTTCTCTTCCTTTACCAATTTTTATTAAGAGCTCTTCTATGTACCAGCAGTATTCTAGGCCTTGGACATACATGGACTCCCTGTTTTCATGGAGTTGACATTCTAATAGAGTGAGATAGATAAAAACAACAACAAAAACAATTTTAATAAATACAAGAAATAGTAAATACTATGTAAAGTACTAAAGCAGGATAATGTGATAGAAAAAATTAGGTGGTATGATTAGAAAGAATGGTCAGAAAGGCCCCTCTTAAAAAGGTTGTATTTAAACTGAGACCTGGATCACAAAAAGAGAGCCAACATAAATGTCTGAGGAAAATACAAATTCAATAAGTTTAGGAATAGAAGGCCAGGATGGCTGGAGTACATGTATCTTAGCTATTGCTGCATTAAGAAAAAACAATCCCGAAACATAGCAGCTTTTTAGCTAACTATTCTGTATTTCAATGATTCAGGCTGAAATCTGCTAGGTGAATCCCTTATACATCTGGACAGCTGTAAGTTACCTAGGCAACTTTGCTGATCTTAGCCAGAACCCCTAACATGCCTCCGTTGATACATTTGAACTGACCACTCTGCTCCTTGTGGTCTCTCATCTCTCAGAAGGCTAACCCAGCTTGGTGACTGCAAAAGGTTCCAGAGAGTACAGAGGCTGCCATGCTTCTGGAGGCCGCAGAACAGGCACACCATCACTTCTACCAAATTCCACTGCTGAATCAATATCAATGCAAGTCAAAAGGTCAGCCCAGATTCAAGAGGAGGGAAAATAGACTTCACCTACTGATAAGAAAATCCCCCCAAAATTATATACTACAAAGAGAGAAAATGAAGTATATAGAGAGAAATGAGGGATTGTGACCATTTTTACAGGCTATCATAAAATTGAAGAGACTTGCCAGTGTCCCATCATGAAGGACTTAGCAACCTCTGCTGCTTAACTCATGACTGGATGAGAAGTGAGTCAATGAAGGGAGCATGTTTTTACATATGAATGTAAAATAGCAGAACTATGGCAGCAAAAAGGAAATAAAAGCTTTAATGGTGATCATTATGTACTTGTCAAGCTCGAAGAGACTTTGTTGATCCAAATACAATCTTCTCATCCTTTCATGAGATTTAATGGAAGAGCTGAAGTTTAAAAGCAGGTCTCCTAATTTCCATCTGGGAATCATTTCATCCACTATGCTGTCTGCTTGATTAAAGATGCTCTGGAACATTTGCTGCTAACTAATAAGCTGAAAATGCAAAAGCAGATGTTTAAAGTTTGGCCATTTCCCCTGGGCACTATATCTGGAGGTTTGGTTGCTATCACAAGGTAAAAAACATTGGTGATAAACAAGCATAATACTATTTCCTTTATATAGAAATGTTATCTAATATCCCCAACCATTTAAAAGAGAAAATGAAAGTAATAATCTATATATATAAAAGCCTAAGCAACCGACTAGTAGCTACGACCACCAGGGGGCAGACACTCAACACAATAGCGGAAAACACAGGTATGGAAATATGGAACAGACAGATGACTATCAGAGGAAAGAAGGGAGGAGAAAGCAGGAAGAGATTAACCAAAGGTCTTATATGCATACTAGAGGCCTGGTGTATGGATTCATGCACCAGTGAAGTCCCTCAGCCTGGCCTGAGGAGATCAGGCCAAAACGGGCTCTCCAACATTCCCCCAAGGGGTCTCGGATTATAAGAGGGTGCAAGCCAGGCCAAGGGATGAATCTGTGTATCCGGCCTCTAGTATGACACATAACCAGTAAACTGGTTGAGAACTTGCTTAGTTCATTTAATCTTGACCTCTGAAATACCTGTCTCCAATTCATGTTTGTACAATTACTCAAGTTATATTTTCTTCTATTGAAATTTAATTCTCAAAATCAGTCTGTTCCTTCACTTCATAGTAATTACCTTGAGATCTGGGACTATGTCTCATTCATCTTCATGTAAGCAGTGGTCCCTGCACCAAGTAGACCATCAGAAAATACTTGTGAAATAAATGAAGGAAGGAAGGGAGGAATGGAGGAAAAGATGGAGAGAGGAATAGAGGAAGGAAGGAAGGAAATCTCACTTGGGGATAGAGGGGATAAAAATAAAAAGCTATCAGAAAGATTCAACAAGCAGAGTAATGTAAGGACATTAAATGCAGCACAAATATCCACTGAGAAGCTGATTTCATCATTGAGTATTAATTGAGCACCTTAATGAAAACTTAAGAAAAGGAGTCCATGAAACCGGTTTGGCTCATGGATAGAGTGTCGGCCTGTGGACTGAAAGGTCCCAGGTTCAATTCCAGTCAAGGGCATGTACCTTGGTTGTGGGCACATCCCCAGTAGGGGGTGTGCAAGAGGTAGCTGATAGATGTTTCTCTCTCATTGATGTTTCTAATTCTCTATCCCTCTCTCTTCCTCTCTGTAAAAACTCAATAAAATACATTTTTTTAAAAAGAAAAATAAAAAAGGAAAAGGGTTAAATTTCTATTATGCATCCTAATTGATTTTGTTAAATATTTCTATTGAAAACATCTACTTTTTTCATCCATTTGACATTAAATAAGTAAGTTTCAGTTCCTAGAAAATTCACTTATATGGAATAATCTATTATCTAATAATTCCTGATAAATATTACATTACTATATCATGTGTATGTAGTTCTTAAAGACCTTAAACATATATAACCTGATTTTTATTCCATCAGGAGCAATGAGGAGTCAGGGGGTATCATCACCATTTAGCTGATGTTGTAAGCTGCTGGTCTTCCAAGGTGACCCAGAAAGTAGATGACTGAATCTAAAAGTGGTGACTTATTATTTCATCATGGGAGACCATGAAAAAGTTCTCAGCTTTTAGGATGCACCTTGAGCTATTACAGTGCACATTGACAATGAAGGATGTGGCTTCGTTACATGATTTATAATTAATAGATGAGGACTAGGACAAGAACCCACATCTTCTGACCCTGGTTGAGTCTCTTTTCAGAAAGCATGACCTTCATAGATAAAATCTATGACTCCCTGAAAGAAATCTAGACCAAAGTGAAATAGGAGGCTGTGAGTTTTACAAGACATAAAACCATGGCACCAAAGCTGATTGAACAGGTTTAGCAATATCTCTAGAAGAGAATCCTCTTTCTATTTTCTCACTTCTGTAATCGGCATGTACTCCATGTTCTCCATTCATTATGTGCCCACAGCAGGCAGGCTAAACAAAGGGACCCAGATAAATAAATAACAGACATTCTGTCCAGAAAGTATACCCTGACTGCTTTACTCTGCTGTGTCTCTTACTAAGAATGATCTATTTTGGCTGCAAACATCTCATCAAAGGTTCTCTACAAAGTAGATGACATTGAAAGGCAGTCTCTCCTTTTGTGATTTTATTGAATTCAAAACTCAGAAGTCAGCTCTCTAATCTGGCTCAGTCCTCCTGCCAGGCCCAAATTCTGAAATCACAGAGTGACAGCAACCTCAGAGGCAAGGAAACAGGGACTTCTGGTTTCTCATAATTTCTCAAGAAGTAAAACCTTGACCATTACTCTTCTCTTTTGGGAATGAGTGACTATCCACTCTTAAAAACCATTTAATGCTTATCAAACTCAGGAACTCAGTTGTGCCAGGTATCAATCTTATGAAGTCAGCAGGATAAATATTAACATTTGTAGCAAAAGTGAAAGTGAGATTCAGAGTGTTCAGCTATCAACTCAAAGATGAACGAAAGCCTGAGCATTACCTGGACAACAAAAAATTCACCTCACCTAACCCCTGATTGGGAAATTTCCCACACTCTTATGCACAGTAACTCTTCAAGACTATAATCGATGCAATTACAACTGAGCAATAGGCTAGTGTGAAGTGTTTCCAATATGTTAGCTATAGCCACCATATCTGGCCCCAAAGAATTGCCATTAAATGATTGAATGGATCAAATACAATTGTACTAGTATATCTGGAACTTTAAAACTGAGATTTTTATGTCTTAAACTCAAGTCTTTTTTCCCCCTCCTTTCTTCTGTCTCAAACTCAAGTTTACTAACTTTGTTTGCCAAACGGAGAATTTGGGTCACAAAATGACTTCCTCTCTGAATTCACCATCCAGACAAATGTCCACTCGAAATATAAAGTGAGCGATGCAGGTAATCTTAAACTTTCTAGTAGGCACATTAAAAAGATAAGACAGCTCTAGCCATTTTGGCTCAAGGGATAAAGCATCAGCCCTCAGACTGAAGGATCCCAGGTTCAATTCCATCAAGGGCACAAACGTTGGTTGCAGGCTCAATCCCTAGCCCTGGTCAGGCCCGTGCAGGAGGCAACTGACTGATGTGTCCCTCTCACATCAATGTTTCCCTCTGTGTGTCTCTCCTTTCCCTTCCACTCTCTCTAAAAATTAATAGAGAAATATCCTCCAGTGAGGATTAACAACAAAAAGATAATTAAGATGTGATTTTAATAATAGATTTTGTTTAACTCAGTGTATCTGAAGTGCTGTCAATTCAACATGTACTCAGTATTTTAAAATGTCTTCATGAGATATTTACATTCTTATTTTCATCCTTAGTCTTCAAAATCCAGTGTGTCTTTTTGCACATGTCAGTTAGGACGACCACATTTCCAGGGCCCCAAAGCCACACATGATGTGGCCAGTGGCTGACAACATAGTTCCAAGAGCTCTCACAAGCTGTTCCTCAGATTTTCTAAAACTGTCTCTTCAGAGATGTGCCTACCTCCCCCCCTCCACCCCTGCTGCTCCTGACCTCCATCACCCAAGAGGAACCCAGAAGTACCTCATTTATTGTTTCCAAGGAGACCACTGGCAACATTAAATAAAGCCTTGCAGACAACAGTGGCATTAAAACGTACAGTGGCTTCTTTGTGGGGAAAGCAGAGAGAGGTTGTTGGGCAAAGCAAATGGGTCACCTTCCCAACATGACTGCATTTGGGGTGAGAGGCAAGGCCTCCTGAGTGATTCACTCAACAATGGACCATAACATAAGGTTTTCCTTAGCAAGTCAACTACTGCTAATGGCAGGCCAACATTTACGACATGGATGGTGACAGATTGGAACATAAGGATGGGGTGTTACTTATATCAGCCCATTGAGAAATCAGGCCCAAACCCATTTACAGGACATTTCCTAATAGATAAATGAGAAACAAATCAGGCATGCGTGGCTGTAAATGAATAGCTTGCATGCACAAGGTAAAATCTGAAAACTCCATTTTTCAGCCAAGACACCAGCGACTCATGACTCGCTTTTGTCTCTACCAAAGACTAGGTGCTTCTTTCCATCAGGAAATAGACTTGAACTTCCACCTCCACCCCATAGGCTGAATTACTCCACTTGTTAAGAGATGTTGCCAAACCAATAGATGAGTGACCAAAAACCAAGCAAATTTAGCCATTTAAACTCTTTCTTAAAATAGCACCTCAGTGGATAAATGTACCTCCCGGTTAACAATTTCCAGGATTTCAAATCTGCTCTGATTTCCTTGCTATGTAGCTTATTATTTTATATTTCATCTAGTACCACCTCAACAATATCATGGGGAGAACAAGAGCCTGAAATCAATGCAGGGATGTTGAGATTCACACAGGTGGACAGTTTTCCAAATCTATAGGCAGGGAAATGCTTCCGTATCAGGCAAGTTTAACCGTCCATGTAGGAGCCGTGTTGGTTGGCAGTTATGGACTGAGTTATGCTCTGAGTTATGCTCTGCATAACCTACAGTTATTGCTCGGGTGTGACCACACTGGGTAAGGGATGAGTTTATGTGCAGTGACTTAAAGTGAAGTGCGGGATGGTTTTGGCTTGTCTGTACAGGTTGGTTTATTTCTTTTTCTACTTGTATTGCTTATTAAACCAGATGAACCCAAAGATGCTGGTTGGTGCTTTTGAATGATTTTTAAAATAATATATCTAGGAGAGAATATTGATTCTTCTACAGATTTTTTTAAAAACTATCTTTCCTAATTTTCCGGTCTCTGATAGTCACTGGTCTGAAAAACTAAGTTTTCACATGTTGCCTTTGCCACTAACGTTATCAGACACTTTTTAAATGTTCACTAAGCTAGTGATGCCTTTTATCTATTGTTCTTTTGTGTTCGCAAATTTGTTCCCTGGGGATGTGCTGGTTGTTAAATTGCAGCAATGGAGATTTAGACTAGACCTAAAGAAGGACTTTCTTACAATAAGAGCTATTAAACGCTGAAAAAACTTCCCAAATCCTTTCTGAAATAAACCAAGAAAATAATCAATGGGACCATCTTATTAGAGTTTCCTTAAAAAGTCAGTGTGGCCCTGTTTGTCCCCTATCAGGAATGCCAGCCTCAAGCCTGAGGTGCCAGGGCCTGTGAGTTCTGGAGGGTCTCCAACAGGCAGGTCCTGTCATGAGGTTTCTATAACTGGCAGACTCGCCTAATGTGACATCCTTGTAATGGTGGTGATGGGTATGTGTCTTTGAATGTGCTGGTGGGGCTGGGGTGGGAGGGGCTGGGGAAAGAAGTTGAATAGAGAAGTGGAGGAAGGAAAAGAAAATTGGAAATTAGCTTCTTCAGAATCCAACAAATGTCAGACATAGCAAAGTCATTTGCTGAAGGAAACTGTGAACTTAGTTGACAGTAGATCCTTTTCTAAGTCGAGTTGATCCTCTTAGGGAAGCTCCTACCCTCAAAGGGGGGTGCTCCTCAGCGAAAATGCTTCAGAGTGCACTTCTCACAGGTCCCTGAGAGTGAAACAGAAGCCTTGCAAGGCCCTAGGCAATGTCAGCTGCCTTTTTTCTGACCCTTCCCATGTCTCTACCCTTCCTCTCCCCTCCCTCACTCCAAAGAGAGGACAGAGCCTCCGTGATGGAGACACAAGCCCCAAATATGTTAGAGAATCAGAGATGTGCCCATATTTCTGCACACACAGGCTTAAGGTATATATTTGGTGAATAAGTGAGAAAAGGGAAAACCAAATTTTGGGATAAAGTTGGAGTTGGTTGACTATAAATTGACTTTAAGGCATCTTGTAGAGTAGGGGTGTCGAACTCAATCAGAGAAGGGGCCAAAATCTAAAATCCAGCCTAAATCGTGGGCCGAATGGTTTACTGAACAGTCATAAACTGTCATTGTGATGGAAACGCAGCGGAGTGCAGTGATGACAGCACGGTGCGGGCCACATTGCAAGGCCTGGCGGGACGGATTTGGCCCGCGGGCCTTGTGTTTGACACATGTGTTGTAGAGCATGAGGCTCCCAGTCCCTGACAGCCTCACTCTCCTGTGGGTTCACCCCTGGTCAGTCCGCCACCTCAGTGTGAATTCATAGCTGGCTGGACACACCTGCCAACCATGCTTAAAGGGCAAGGTAGCTAGGGGTTCTGAAAATTATTTCCTAGTGTTAAAGATTAACCAATAGGGCTTCACTATTAACAACTCTGTCATTATTGTTGACAGCATGGCTGCTGCCTCTCAGCCGCCCTCTCCACAGGGAGCCCAGAGGTTAAGAACTCAACCTTTGCCCACCTCGTTGAGCGTTGACTTATGAACCGGGAAGATATTCCTGGTCGGGGCACATGCCAGGGCTTTGGGCTTGATCCCAGTGGGGGGCGTGTAGGAGGCAGCCAATTGATGATTCTCTTTCATTGTTGATGTTTCTATCTCTCTTTCCCTCTCCCTGTCTCTCTGGAATCAATAAAAATATGTATCTATTTTTGCCGAAACCGGTTTGGCTCAGTGGATAGAGCGCCAGCCTTCGGACTGAAGGGTCCCAGGTTCTATTCCAGTCAAGGGCATGTATGTGGGTTGTAAGCACATCTCCAGTGGGAGGTGTGCAGGAGGCAGCTGATTGATGATTCTCTATCATCGATGTTTCTAAGTCTCTATCCCTCTCCCTTCCTCTCTGTAAAAAAATAAAATCAATAAAAATATATTTTTAAAAATATATCTATTTTTAAAAGAACTCAGCCTTTGAAGTCAGCTTTCTGGGCTCCAGTCCTACATCTCATCCTCTTTATGGCTCCTTCCTCAGCTGACCTCAAAGGGCTTGGTGCTAATGCATTAAAAACATCCAGCACCCGAGTGGACAAGCTGTCCTGCTCAGTCAATATTAGCTACCGTCCCCACAGTCTCTGCCCCTCTTGTTACTGCTGTCACACATTTCTGTGGTCCTTCCACCTGGATTGTTACTGACTCAGATAGGCTGATGTAAGCAAAAAAAAAACAAAAAAAAAACACCACGATGAGAGAGTAATTTATCCAAGTCATCAAGTGTTTTAAAATTATATGGGGTGTGTGTGTGTGTGTGTGTGTGTGTGTGTGTATGTGTGTGTCTACACACACATAAGCATGAAGGTTTGGTATATATATATATTGTCTCAGTCTCTTTACAAGTGTATAAATAGGTGAAATCCATTCCAGCAAGGCCTTGCACAATTTTCTTCAGACACCAGGCTTGAAAACACATCCTCTACTGCCTTCCCTTCCCCTGCCAGAGCTTTCTGGAACCATCTCCAAATGAACTACCTGCTTTGGAATTCCATGTCAGAGTCTGATTCTTAACAGAAATGAGAGGGCTGGCAACTTAGCATCCTCTCTCTGATTTCCGATTGATATAGAAAACCCTGCATCTTTACAATAGAGTTAGAATCATAAAATAGCATCAATTTGGGCTGCTCTTTAAAGGAACAAAGGCCCCTTTCTCTATATTTCTGACACTGTATTGTACAATGTTACAGTTGTACTGTGTGACAGGGTACAATGAGGAGGTTCTAAGAGTTGAGGGCAGGAGGAGATTTTGTTAGGTAAATAATTCTCAGGCTCCATGTAGTTTAGTCTTAGCCAGTGTTGCATTCCCAGCTCCAACAGCCAAAAGCCATGACCAAAAGTTCCAATAGCCAGAAGTAATTCGAGTATTTGCTGTCCTCTCTCAAAGAACGTTAATGGGAACAGGTCTTGGGGGTCTACTTTTTTCTCTCTCCCTTTTATCCAGCTATTCAAGAGGTTCACATCCTCTCTTCATGCCCTGATATCACCCCACTCCCTGAACACTTTGCACGAAATTCTTGTTAGGTGAATCAACTTGGCCTCTCTCATTTTCTCTGTTTCCAAAGTTTCTGTAATAAAGAAGAGTCCGAGAGCTGACTTGACAGTTTTCCAGTAGAAAGGTAGTGATGTGAGCCCTGGCCAATGTGGCTTAGTTGGTTGAGTATCATCCCATGCACCAAAAGGTCACCAGTTCAATTCCTGGTTAGGGCACATGCCCAAGTTGCAGGTTTAATCCCAGGTTGGAATCAAAACAAATCAATTAAAAATATATATATATTAAATAATTGTTTTTAAAAATGATAGCTATATGAGAAGGGAGAAATGTGAATGTTTATACATCAATCATGTTTGCCCCGTCACACTTTCCTCCCTGTGGACTCTGCAATTAGTGAGGTCCAATATCCATTCAGGTTAACCAGTTGATCTGTCTCTCCTTTGCTTTTCTCTCCAGAGTGGGCATAGTTCCCCACAAGTTTCTGTTGTCTTGCCTAGCTGATTCTGGCCTGTGTCCATTAGTGCTCCTCTGGGCAAATTTAGATTTGGAAAATGGGTAACTAAAACCTCATTTATTAGAGGTGTTTTTTCTTTCATAGCAGCTGCCATCTGTTCCTCTTCACCTCAATATAAGCCCCTTTTGTCCAACATTTTCCTGAGACATTTTCATTCATTTGTACATTCAACTGTAATTATAAGATACTTTTTGAAAGAGATAAATAAATAACTCGGACAGAAATAATAACAAATTATTACTCGAATGTAAAAGAGACATGGAAAGAATTTTAAAATGAAGAACATATAAACAACACACTAAAGGTCGGGAAATAAAGGAAGTGAATTTTTTTAAAATGATCTGCATGCAGGAAGGACAAACTTGTGTATGGCTGGATAGATGAATAATCACCAAATAGCTGGAGGATGGCCCTTAGCAGAGATGAAGGGTATAAATCAGAAGAGGAAAAAAATTTGCCTAATTCTATTTTACAGACGGTCCTTTCAAGGTTGTTGTGATGGGCCAGATATCTCCAGACTCCATCCTGGCTGTGGCTGTAACTAAGCTGTATGGCTGGATGCATTTTAAGATTTGCCTTCCAGGTTACATGCTGATTTACTTGCTTACATTGAGCTCCAGGCAGGAGCACAATTCAGAATGCCAAAGAAAACCAGGAACAGAACATGTTCAGTTCCTTTCCTATCCATAATGTGGCAAAAGAAAATCCTAGGCCTAACACTTGCACTCAGCGTTCACTCAGAGATTCCATGGGGACATTGCTCCCTGCCTGGCCTCTGTGAGAGATGAGAGATGTGATTGGCTCTTGATGAATTGAATACGCATTTGATATCCAAAATGTATTTAAGTTGACTCATTTGCCATCAGGTTTTTCATTTGCCCAGAACCCAGCCCATTTCAGAGGCAAAATGCATTCTGCATTGTATATGAGCCGGGTAATGTCAAGTGGCTATGATTGCAGCGTGGGAGCTGTTTTGGTTTAGTTTGTTTTGACTTAAGTCAGGAAATGAGTATTTTTGTCATTTTCTAAACACTGTGGCCCAAAACCACTTGTGGCTGGTGGCCTTTCATCTCCACGGGGCATTCCACCTAACAACCACCGTTTTCCAGGGACGTCTACGGATGTCAAAGTTCTGCTGGGTTTCTCCGAACCTCGCTTCTGCTTTCAGCAGCTTTGAATAAGCTACAGGGCCACAATTTACTCCTATTGTCATTTCTTCAGAGAGACCGAGGAAATACATCTGCTACTTTAGATGAGAAGTCTATGGGAAGAGTACACATACAATCAGTGCTGCCTGGTGCAGGATCATTCAATTCAGCAATCAGAAAGAGGGAGAAAAACCAAGAAGAAAAAAAAAACCTCATTCTGTGCAGTGTTTTCTATGAGCCAGTGTTTGAGAAAGGAGCATGCTGCTAACTTTGTGAGATAAATACCTATTTTTTTTTCACCAAAGAGGAATAGTCAACCAAGAATCAATTGTTAATAAACCATTAAAGAGTCAACTGTAAGAGAGGAAACTAATTTCTGATGGCAAATGCATTTTATGGGTGGGCTCCTATAGTGCCCCATTGTAAATAACTACCAACCTACAACCCTGTGAGAACTTGGTATAGAGACCGAAAAACAAAGAAGTCATAGTAAGTTAGCTTTGATTTTGTAAAAAGTCACAAGGTGTAGTAGTTTACCACAAGCATTTATTAGCTCATGATTCTCTGGCTGAACCATGTAGAATGGGTTCAACTAGGCAGGTCTTCTGCTTGCCTTGCCTGGGGTCACTCATGCAGGTGCAGTCAGCTGGTGGAGAGGTTGGGAGCTGATTGGTCTGGGATGGCCTCACCCATATGTCTGATGACTAATATTGGCTATTAGGTGGGGAGGCATGGGTGACTGGGCCCTCTATCTCCACTAGGCTAGCCCAAGTTCATTCACATGTTGGTAGTCACAGTGTTCCCAGGAGCAGCAAGTGCACAAATACTTGTGGCATGTTTCTATATCCCATTGATCAAAGCAAGTCACATAGCTAGCCAGTGTCAGTGTGGGTAGGAAATAGTCAAGGGAGTTATGAATAAATTGGGGCCAACAGCCTACCATGCAATCACTCTTGGAAACATTTTTATCTGTATGTATTGATCTAAAAAGTGGGAACTTGGAATCAGACAATTATGTGACAAAATGGATCTTAGATCTTCAAGTCCAAATCCTTCACTTTGATAAACGAAGTTCAGATGGGTCACACTTTTGCCCACAATCACACAACTAATTTCATAATACATTAATCATAAAGGTATCAGAAAGCATCAACAATCACTAATGTAATAGTTTGATTTAGTATTTAGAAAAGGTAAAATTATTTAAGCTGAAGGGAAAAAATTCATAAGGCTAAAGATCCTATTTTAAGACAGAAAAGATAGCTCAGCTAGGCAAGTAAAATGTAAGTTTAATGAGGGGAAAAACAATTAAAAGTTCAAGGTGTCATACTTACCTTGTTTCTTTTAGATACATAATGTAGTTCTTCCAAAATTTTAATGTGCATATGAATCTTCCAGGTCTTATTAAAATGCAAATTCTGGTTCAGGAGGTGAGGCCTGAGACTGCATCACTGACAAGCTCCCAGATGCTGCTGATCTCAGGACCATGGTGGTGGCAAAACTCTAGGGTTAGTTGTGTCTATCTAATTCCTCATCTCTCATTCAGTCTCTCCTTGCTGACATCATCTCGCCTCATGTTAACATATCAGAAATTGACAACAATGCCCTTCCAGGGAGTGAAAGAGGAGACAATTAGTTTTCATCTATTCATTCCCAGGAATAACATAGAATGCATAGGATGTATTCCTAAACCTAGATTCCTCCTCAATTTTTCACCTCAAGGAGACTCCTTCCCTCTGTCCCCAGACCCTTCCCTCTTGGAATCAGCATCTTATTACTGCAGCTATCACTCACCAAAACAGAGGAGGACTGAATTCTCTTGTCCCCACTCCCTGTCTAAGCCATTTTGTTTAAGAGGGTTTTGTACGCAGGGGAAGTTGGGGGAAGTTAAGGGAGAAGGGATTAGGACAGGAAAGGGAACAAAGCTAATAAAGTGTGTATTATCAAGCACATTATCATCATGGACATCAGGAGCTCAGGCTGGCAAATACCTCTGGCAGACTATATAGAATATTCCCCAGAATTACGCCACCCAACAGAAAAGGAATTGGAGTGCTCCTTATAGAATTATGGGATCAACTTTGGCTTCTCTAGGCATGGGACTAGCATTTGAGAAGGACCTTCAGGTAAAGAGTCACTATAATTTACAGGAGGCAGTTTCTTTTTAGCTTCTACAAGTTGAATGGGGAAGGAATGTAGGAAAGCCTAGAATCTTTCTACCTTAGCATCCTCAGAGAACTAGCTAGAAAGTCAGAAATAATTAACTGTATAAAGACTTACTAAAATAAAAGGCAAGTATTAACATGAGCAACATGTTATGGCAGCAAATCCTTTATATTATTTTTATTTTCCCCCCTCAATTGACTCTTTTGTTGATAATTTTGTTGTTGTCATTTTTATGGAAACTAACAATACCTCAACTGCCTTAAATACATGGTTGGCTTTCAATATTATCTACCCCATTCACTCTACAGGAAAGCAAAAAATATATTTTTTATTGCTTTCTATTAGGAAGCAATAGTATATCTGGGCTTCATTCTATCACTATTATTTACCTCAACTGTGATCTTGAACAAGTTATCCTCTCCAAGTTTCAGTTTCTTCATCTGTTAAAAGGCAACAGCAATTCTGACTGCACAGGATTGCAGTAAGGATAGAATGAAAGGAAGTATACTAAGCAGCACATCCACCAAAGGTGCACAAATGTCTTTCCCCTCCCTCAGACCCCAATATTCTCTTTGTTGCTGTTGATGAAATTCAATTCTATTGTATCAATTTTATATTAAAGTCTGACTGTGAAAAATATCTACCTCAGCTTTCACAGGAAGTATAGAGGTAATAAAACAACCCTTTCATTCCAGTCACATTTTACTTTGGAGAAAGATAGGCAAATAAAGAAGTAGCTATAATAAAATCAGGTTGTGAGAAGTACTACTTTTAATATAAAGAGTGTTATGCTCTGATCTCACAGGGAGAGAGAAATTATTCTCAATTTTCCTGTAATTTACACAGTAGTTGGTTCCATAATTCATACTCAATTGCTAGAGTCTACAAAATTCCCAATAGCTGCCATGTTTAACGGAATTGAATTACACATGAACAAAACCTTTGACTGACCTGTAATTGATAGTGACAATCTGAGGACTATGAAGAAGAGTTGAAAATAATTTAAAAACTGCTGACTTGTATTAGGGATATATTTATTCAGACAAAGCAGAGACAGCTTTTTGAAGGGAAATTATTTTGTCAATTGGCCATGGCAAAGAAAGAAAATAAAAATTATTGTTTAAGCTTTAAAACCCTTTATCTTGTGATGAGATTGGACAAGGTGAAAAAATAAAACTAACATTTACTGGCATCTCTAAATGCCAGAGAAACCTGTTGGTCAAGCAAAGCTAAGTTTGTCAGGCTTATTGAAGTATGGGAACACCTACTTTGATAGATAATGGCTTTAAGAGACTGAGATGCATGATTTTGAGATGGATCTTGCAAGGCAGGGACTTGTTGAGACTAGGAAAATTTTTTTACTTTATCATTTATTTTGGGTTGGTGAGTACATAAAGAAAGTCTTGTTGAATAAGTTTTTTATTTGGTCTTATGAGATAAATTATATCTCTTCAACACTCATATGTTGAAGCTCTAAACCTTAGTATCTGAGAATGAGACTATATTTGGAAATAGAGTCTTTAAAAAGGTAGTTAGGTTAAATGGGGTCATATAGGTGGGCTTTAATCCAATATGGACTTAAGTGTATCCTCATTAGAAGAGTATATTTGGACACAAACACACACAGAAGGAAGACAACATGAAGACACAGGGAGAAGATAGCCATCTGCAAACCAAGAAGAGAGACTTCAGAAGAAATAAAGCCTGCCAACACCTTGATCTTGGACTTCTAGCGTCTAAAACTGCAGCAAAATGTATTTCTGTTGTTTAAGCCACCCAGTCTATGGTATTTTGTTACAGCAGCCTTAGCAAACTAATACAATCAGTTCATAGTCTCCTCTTCTAGGAGCAGGTACTTCCAGGATCCAGAGTTTAATATCCAATATTACAAAACTATGAAGATGCGCCAAAATTCTAACTGCAGTTTATTGGACTGTAAAACTAAACTCTCCTCCCAACTCCCCAGAACAGCCCTCAGCCAATGACTGAGGGGAGTTGGTGGATAAACAGCCAGCTCCTCCTACCTCAAGTGGGATATGCTCTGCTGTTCTCACAGCTTCTCAGCAAGACTATACCCAGTTACCCACAGTAGTAACTGGCTTGATAAAACACCATTTACAATTGTCTTTCCTCCCCAACCTGTGTTTACTGGGATCATCCCCCAAATTTGCTAATTGTATACAGCTCTTTTAGTATCCTCTTGGAAAAGGAACTCAATTGGAGACACCAGGCCATAACTACTGGCTGCACTCTCCTGCCTCAAACATCTCTATGAACCTCTAGTTTTCTTAGGCTGAAGGTCATGTTCATATATGACCTGGAATATCTGGAATGATCTGGCACCTATTTTGTCAAGGTTCTTGGCTTTAGCAACACAAAAATGTCAGCAATAGTAACTAAAGTAGAACAGAAATTTATTAAAAGGGCCTCTCCTACAGAATCAGCTAGAAGGCCAGGAGCCAAGCTGATTCGGAGGAAAGCAGTCAGTCTCTACCTTAAGAACCACCTGTGTCGGACACCCCTGCAGAGCCCTTCACACCTTGGTCCTGATCATTCTCCAGGCTTCCAGATTCCACAGAAAACACACGTTACCAAAATGTGAGGAGAGGAGTCTCTTCCCCTTTTCAGCATTGTCACTGGGAAGTGGGGACAGTCAAAGTAATCAGTGTGTGTATACTGGGCAGTTGGAAGCCAGCCCCTTCCTGCCCCACATGCCCTTTTTTGCCCTGATGTCTAGTGCTTCTAGGCATTATGCATCTTCAAGAGCTGCCATGCTTCCTCCTACTGCAGAGTGTGCTGTTCTCTCTGCACAGTATGCTCCCCTCCTCTGCCCAGTCAATTCCCCATTGCTTCAGAATTCAGGTCATTCTGCCTCCGGGAAGCTTTTCCTGAGACAGCAAACAGGTCAGATCCCCCATAAATGCATGTATAATAGCTTTCCTGTAAGAAACACATCTCTCCTGTAACTGTACTTCTGCTCACCTCCCTGCCATAAAGTCAACTCCCTGAGAGCTGAGGCTGTGTTAACTTTTGATCATACCTGTATGCTCAGTACCAAACAGAAGGCCCAGCATGTATCAGGTACCAAATAAAAAGCTATTGAAAGAACTGGTGAGCACATTCCTAAGAAGCTCAACTTAGATTTTACCCAAATCACTCCGTAGTTTGTTTGTAGCCAAAAATAAGGTCCTTTTGGCTCAGAGATGAGGTCTCTCAGATTTTCAATGAGAAACCTGACCCTTCACAACAGACATTAAAATAACCCAATGAGACATGTGGCCCCCTCTTGGTTATATATTCCCCAAATAAACATTTTTTAAAATAACTTTGTAAAGTTTTTTTTAAAAGTCTTAAGTGTATCTAACCTTAGGGCATATATCATTTAACTGAGCTCAGTAAGCTCTCCAAAGCTCAGAGGCTAAAAATAATAATCACTGAATACTGTTCATTCATGTGTGAAGCGGCTGGGAGAGCTGGTCTAAGCTTTGTTCAGCTGAGGGTGGCTCTGCTCCATGTGACTTCATCCTTCTGCCACCAGTGGGCTAGCCAAGGCATAGTCTCTGCATGACAGTGATAAAAGCAGAGGTCAAGTGAAATCACAGAGATCCTCTTAAGCTCTAGGCTCACTTGTGGCCCACTGTCACTTCAGCCCACTTGCTATGGCCAGCACAACTCACATGATCAAGCCCAAAGTCAAGAGATAGAGAAATACATTCCACCCACAGTGAGGCCACTAAAAGGGCATGGTTTCAGGGAGGGTGAAAAACAGGCCAACAGTGAAATCTGCCCCAGATTAGAAGTCAAATACAGGATGAGTTGCATTTAGAAAAGCAAATGGCCAAATGGCAGTCATATCTTCAGTCAGCATGTATGTTTAAATTCCTTTGAGAAGCAGTATTCCTGAAAACTGTTGAAGTAGAAAAAAAAAAAAAAAAAAAAAAAAAAAAAAAAAAAAAAAAAGTCTGAAAACTATGCCAGCCAAAAGAATAAGAAAAGTTGACTTTAAAAATGTACTATGGAAACCTAGAGAGGCTAATGGGACAGAGAAAGGACACTAAGTGAAAATCTAGAAAACCTGGGTAAAATATGGGCTTTAGTTAAGGACAATGTTTAATTATAAGAAATGTACTGTCCTTACCATTTAGATGTGGGATATATAGGGCTTTCAACTTTTCTGGAAATCTAAAGCTCTTCCAATAAAAAAATATATGTTTATTTAAACAAAAATGGAATCAGAGATGAAATAAGGTTTATGACAGCAAAAATCATTTCTTGTCTATATTCATCAAATCCTTAAGCTTACTACTGTATTACAAAGGTCAGATTTGCAAACTAGGGGCAAACGCCCCTTTTCTGAGACCCTGAGACCAGAGATTATACTTACCTGAGATATCTATTCATAGAAGGGTTGGATGTATGTGGAGAGGGCTCATGTCAGAGGCACCTGTCAGCCGGGAGAGACCAGCTGTCTGCAGCGGCCCAGGATGGGGAACTGCCTGCCTCAGCTCCTAAGAACCCTCCATTTGGTTTCTTCTCAGCCTCATTCCACTTCAGTCTTGTTCTTCTCAGCTCATGTTCCTACTGGATTCTCTCCCACTTCTGTTTCATCCTCTCTAAGAAAGTCAGGCTGGATGACCCAACACCAAACTTCTATGAGTAATAATGTAAACAGGCTGACTGAAAACCCACAGCTATGCCCTAGCCGGTTTGGCTCAATGGATACAAGTGTCCTGGTTGGATTCTGTCAAGGCCACAGACCTCAGTGGCAATCTCAATTTCCCACCCTGGTTGGGGCATGTATGGGAGGCAACCAACCTCTGAGTCTCTCTCACATCAATGTTTCTCCCTCTGTGTCTCTCCTCCCTTCCACTCTCTCCAAAAGTCAGTGAGAAAGTACCCTTGGGTGAGGATTATCAAAAATAAAAATAAAACCCACAGCTACAATGGGATCAGGGTAAGCTATTGCAATTGCATAAATTCTTCAAAATCTAATTTCAATTCCACCTCCTTCCAAGAAAGCTTCCTTGACTGCTACAGCCTTGACCAATTGCCCTTTCTCTGGACACCTGAAGCTCTCTTTCATACAGCCATATACCTTTTCTTAGGGTGCCTCAGCCCAACTGGGACCAACTTGAGTAACTCCTGTAGCCTACAAAGATTTAACAAAATTCTAAGTCATATGCCCCCCAACCCCAAAAATACCCAGGATAGGACTGATGTTCTACACCCCTTCCCTGAGGCAGAGCCGGCTGTCCGAGGTTACAGACAGTTCACTGGCATAGCTGCTACCACTGACCTCCACCAGTGCCATTTCTGTTTCCCTGAATTTGATATTGGCTGGGATAATGACACAAATTAATGTATTTGCTGGTTTCTATAACCATCTTTTGGTAATCACTTTTTCCATATTAATGCACAAGAAAGAGATTGTCAACAAACATACGGTTTATTTCACTGAGAGAAAGCTTTAATTGCTCAGTCATGTTTTTCTAATACAATTCAGCACTTCCAAATTTATTTACTGCCGCCTCAATAAATTCAAGTAAATCATGCTTTTATACAGGCACACAATGTCCATGTAGAGAAGAGATTTGTTAACAGGCTGTGTTTGTTGAGTCCTGTGTCTGACTCTCTACACCTAGAGCAATTGTACTGAAGTTCTAGTCAATGACAGAATAAATGCTAGCAAAGAATTCTTGCTTCATCCTTTAAGGAGTTTTCCTTTACAGATGGCAGAAAAATGGAAAAACAAAGAGGGTAAAAGGAAACAAGTTCACCATCCATTTTCTAAAATTAAATTTGCAAACAGCAATTACAAAACATTTTTTAATTTAGGTTTTATTACAGATTTGGAAATATAATTAGATTGCTCTTTTCTCTGACTTCTCCCTAGAGAAGTTTTGTGAGTCTGAGTTTATGTGTATGTTTTCAACAATAAAGTTTCTTCTCCATGTAAGTGAATTTAAATACACACACACATATGTATATATGTATATTTAAATGTATATATATATACACATGCATATATTTACATATATTATATAATACTAGAGGCCTGATGCATGAAATTCGTGCAAGGGTAGGCCTTTGCAGTCCCTGCTGCCAGGGCCCTTGCAGCCCTGGCTGCCTTGTGGGCCCATGGCCCTGCCTGCCTCCCTGCCCGCCGCCCACACCCGCCTTGGCCTGATACTGCCTGCATCAGCCACCACACCCCCTGCCCCCAGTTCCCTGGTTCCGTGGAGCACCCCCATTGATTGCCCTGCAGAGGGTGGCCTGGGCCTCCCTCTTTGGGGCAATTGCAGAGCCCCACCCACATCAATCACCCCCCAGTCAATGGCCTGGGCCTCCCTCTTTGGGGTGATCATGGGGTGATGGCAGGCCCTCGACCAATCGCATCGCACCCACCTTGGCTGGCCTGGCTCCAGTGCAAGTCATAACATGGTCATCCAGATGGTCATTCTGTTGTTCAACCATTTGGTCGATTTGCATGTTACACTTTTATTATTATAAATAATAACATATAATTGTATATAATTTATTTATAATATGCATTATAAAACCTATCTAATAAAAGAGCAATATGCAAATTGATGTAACTCCAACAAAGAAGATGGCCACTCCCATGTGGTCAAAGATGGCTGCCCCATGTGGACACAAGATGTTTTTAATTAATGGCCAGAAGGGGAGGGCAGTTGTGGGTGATCAGGCCAGCAGAGGAGGGAATTTGGGGGGGAGGGGGCCAGGCCTGCAGGGAATGGCAGTTAGGGTTGACCAGCCTGGCAGAGGAGAGCAGTTGGGAGTGACCAGGCCTAAAGGGGAGGACAATTGAGGGTAACCCAGGCCTGCAGGAGAGGGCAGTTAGGGTTGACCAAGCTGGCAAGGGAGGGTAGCTAGGGCTTACTGGGCCAGCAGGGGAGGGCAGTTGTGGGTGACCAGGCTGGCAGGGAAGGGCAGTTAGAGGTGACCAAGCCAGCAAGGGAGGGCAGTTAGGGGCAATCGGGCTGGCAGGGGAGTGGTTAGAGGGTGATCAGGCTGGCAGGCAGAAGTGGTTAGGAGCAATCAGGAAGGCAGACAGGTGAGCAGTTGGGAGCCAGCAGTCCTGGGTTGTGAGAGGGATGTCTGACTGCCCATTTGTGGGATCGGGCCTAAACAGCTAGTCGGACATCCCTCGAGAGGTCCCAGATTAGAGAGGGTCAGCTAGGCTGAGGGACACATACACACCCCCATGCATAAATTTCATGCACCTGGCCTCTAGTAATATATAATTGAATAGAATCAAACCTTATTTATAATAATATATAACTATATGTGTAATTTAAATAGTTACATAATTTAAAAACCATAATTTAATGTTATATATTAAACAATATATAAGTTGATATATAATTTTTAGTAGAAGGGACATTTGTAATATAGATAATTAACTGTGGCTTTAAATGTCAAAAAATCCATATGTTTTATTGATTACACTAAACATTTGGAGAAAGAAGGTAGTGCAGAAGGGGAAAGCAGAGGAGAAAAGGAGGAGGCGAGTTCAAAGCTGGAATAATTTTGGAGATAACCTTCCCTACCAACATCATGTAACTGTCCTGGAAGATCAGGTCCAAAGGGGAAAATGACTTGCCCAACAGCACACAGCCAACCAATGGCTGAGCTATGAATAAAATGATGAAACCTGGAACAAAACCACTAGACTTTTTGCCTGAATTGAGGAAATTCATATAGTTATACCACTCAAAGACTCCACTGAATACCCTTATCATCAATTACCATAACTTTGTGGAACCCAGCAGGCAGCAGAGCTAAGATATCCTGCAGGCTCTCCATCCTCCCCACAGCCAGGCTGCTGAATTACGCTCCAGAACCATGGTCACTACTTAGTGTTCCAGCTTCATAAGCAGGTTGAGAATCATGTGCTGGGTTTTAATTAAAAATAATACAATTAAAGAACTAAACACGGTGTTGAATAGAAACAAACCATTACTCTTCCTTAATTACGTAGGCCAAGCAATTTATCTTTGTATTTGGCAAACTCTCAAAAGGAATAAATCAATATTAAATCTGAAATTCAATGACTCAGAGCTTTTGGGGGAAAATAAACCTCCGAACGCATAACAAAAAGGCAAGATCAAGGATGAGTTTGGGATGTTTTACACGTTGCTATGTTCTACCAGTGAAAAGAATTATCCTAAATAGTGCTAGTTATATTTGAACTCACCTCAAAACACCTTCATTTCTCTGTGTCACCTTTTAAATTTTTTATGTTGATCTCATAAATATGCCCTGATTATTTATTCACTGATGAACCAAAAGATAGATATAGAGACAGTAAAGCAACAAGCAGACTGTCAAATTACAGCAGGGAGGGTAGGGAGATCTGGGGAAGATAAGATATCAACCGAAGGACTTGTACACATGCATATAAGTACAACCAATGAACACAAAACTCTGGGGAGGGAGGGTATGTATGGGGGGGGGGCAATGGTATATGTACACAGATAATAATTTAATAATAAATAAATAAATTAAATTAAAAACAAGCTCATTTTCCATAGAGGAGAGTCCTGCTGATAAAAACAGATACACTTTTCACTGCCACAAACATTACCTGAGCATCTCTCTGTATACTTTGTCTGATATTTAAAGTTGTAGAGATTTAAAAATGCCTGATACCTATATTCAAGTGCATCTGATGTTCAAAAACAGATGATTATCAAGTTTAAAAACTGTATCTTTACAACTACCACGTGCATAGCTTTATAATTGACAAGGCATTATTGCATGCTTTATCTTGTCCTATATTCCTAAAACTCACGGAAGTGATCTAAAACTATATGCTATTTGTAGCTGCCAGCTAGGGCTTTCCTTCATTCCACGCCACCCCCTGGTGGTCAGCGCATGTCATAGCAAACAATAGAACTTCTAGTCTCCTGGTAAAACTTCTGCGGGGACACTTTGCATATTAGCCTTTTATATATATAGAGAGAGAGAGAGATAGATATGTAAAATAATTGTGTTCACCTACAGTCCTCTTAGCCACTGTCTTCCAAGAGGAACCCACCCTGTATTTACTTTGCTCTGATTTCTCTAGGAATGGAAAATTTGCAATATTTTCCCTTTTGAAAAGTATATAAATCATCCTAGATTGGATCCTGAATCATTTTTCTTGCCATAAAGAACATTAATGGGACATTAATTGAATGGAGACTGCTGATTAGATCATAGCATTTTGTCAATGTTAATTTTCTGATTTTCACAATTGAAATATGGTTATGTAATCGAATGTGATTGTTTTTAGGGAATACACACTAAGATATTTAAACTTAAGGGTCCATACTATTTGCAACTTCCTATCAGACAGTTTAGAAAAAAATATGTAGGGTAGGGGGAGAGAAAGATAAAGCCAGTGTAGTAAAATGTGGTGTACACTAGTTTTGCTAAGTTTTTCGTATTATCCTATCTAATAAAAGAATAATATGCAAATTGACCATCACTCCAACACACAAGATGGCTGCGCCCATGTGGACACAAGATGGCCACCTCAAGATGGTCAGCAGTGAAGGGCAGTTGGGAGGGATCAGGCCTGCAAAGGAGGGCAATTGGGGGCAATCAGGTGTGCAAGGGAGGGCAGATAAAGTTGACCAGGCTGGTAGAGGAGGGAAGTTGGGGGTGACTGGGCCTGCTGAGAAGGGCAGTTGGTGGGGACCAGGCCTGCAAAGGAGGACAGTTAGGGGTGACTAGGCTTGCAGGGGAGAGAAGTTAAGGGCAATCAGGCTGGCAGAGGAATGGTTAGGGGGTGATCAGGCTGGCAGGCAGAAGCAGTTAGGGGCAATCAAGAAAGTAGGCAGGCAAGCAGTCAGGAGCCAGCAGTCTTGGATTGTGAGAGGGGTCCCAGATTTGAGAGGGTGCAGGCTGGGCTTAGGGGCCCTCCCTCCCACCTAACCCCCCCACCCCCTGTGTATAAATTTCATGCACTGGGCCTGTAGTTCTATATAATAAAAGCCTAATATGCAAATTGACTGAACAGCAGAATGACCAGTTGTTATGACATGCACTGACCACTGGGGGGCAGATGCTCAATGCAGGAGCCCCCAGCCTGCAGGCTCCAGACCTGCCAAGGTAGGTGCCAGTGAGACTCCTTGATTACCCTGCCAGTTGCCCTGCAGATGGAGGGGACCAGCAGTGGCAGTGGGGGAGAGAGGGCAGTGTTGGTGAGTGGATGGTGCAAGGCTGGCCAAGGCAGATACTAGCAGGGGTCCCCCCAATTGCCCCATCAGTCACCCCACAGATTAGCCCTGATCACCAGCCAGGCCTAGAGACCCTACCCATGCATGCATTTCATGCACCAAACCTCTAGTTTCAAAATAAAAAGCTAAAAAAAGAAAAGCAAATAGAACCATCACGACTTATGCTGCAAATGTCTGCCATTCACGTCACAGATCTCCTGTTTCACAGTCTAGGGCCATGGTCAGCAAAATGCAGCTCATGAGCCACATGCGGCTCTTTGGCCCCTTGAGTGTGGTTCTTCCACAAAATACCATGGCCTGGGAAAGTCTATTTTGAAGAAGTGACATTAGAAGAAGTTTAAGTTTTAAAAATTTGGCTCTCCAAAGAAATGTCAATCGTTGTACTGTTGATATTTGGCTCTGTTGAATAATGAGTTTGCTGACCACTGGTCTAGGGTGTTTTGGAGCATCATTTTCAGCCCTCCAGGATGTCAGACACAGAGTGCCTCTGCTGGGCACTAGGGGTGGGAAAACAGGGATATGATGATCATCACAAAAGGAAGATTCTTCTCCCCTCCGATTTTCTATGACATTTATTGTCTTCATGCTTATTCAGCAATATTTAAAAGTGGTGTAAGAGCATAGTCTCTGGGGCCAAAGAGCCACAGTTCAAATCCTGCCTCATCCACTGTGATCATAGTCAGGCAACTCCTGTGTCCTCATCTGCAAATAGGGATTGCAACAATAACAGGGATTAAGTAAGTGTGAAGTGCTAAGTGTTGTGCAGAGTGCAGTGTAAGTTATTCAGTGTTTACTATTTTTATTATTGCAATGCACGTCTTTGTTATAAGTCACATTGTGTATTTATGGCTTGACCTCCAGATCCATAGTAAGTTCACAACTTGTTCAAGTTCATCTGGTTCATTCTCTCACTTTACAACTGATGAAATAGCGAGGTCAGATAACTTGCCCCAGGTAGTACAGCTTGTCAGTACTACCAACCGATGCAAGTCATTTGTGCCTGAAGTCATTTCTGCCAGCACACTCTCAAAGTTAGGGGTTTGGGAGAGAGTGGTATGGGCACTCTGGATTTCCAGAGAAGGTTTTTGGGTGGGAAACATCTTTGTTCTGGGTGTCAGATACCTCCTGAAGTGGGAATAATATTTTTCATCAGAGTCATCAGAATGAGAAAGCACCAGCTATTCTAGAAGCACTGAACTAGAATTCGTTTTTTAAATGTTTGGTATTTTGAGGACAATGGGAAAGAGCACAGTAAGAGAACCAGGAAACGGTGGGTTTAAAATCACAAATTAAGTTGGGGAAGTCATTTAATTTCTCTAAGCCCTGATGTCTGCTTCCAGATGCAGTTAGCTGTATTACCCTCCCAGTGCGGTGACAAGGATGAAATGAGATGATTACTAGGGGGCTGTGTCTGGGGCCATGGTGGTCAATAATTTTGGTTATTTGCTCCAAGGATGGCTACTTTTGACAGAGAAGCTCATGATAAAGATCGAGCTAGTCAGAGCCAATCGGCAGGTGCCAGTGAAGGGTTGAGAGCCTTGGCCGAAGAGCACCCACAGGTTCTTCCCTGAGAAAGGTCAAGAGAATCTAGAGCTGTGTGATCAGTACTTTTTCATTCACACACCTGTGAGCCCGGGATGGAGATTTTTGCCACCAAGTAGATCATCAAGGAAGCATATAAAATAGCAATATTTCACTTTTATTCTCACATCCTCGGTCATGTTAAATTCCCCCTGCCAATAATGGGCTAATTAGAAAAGCATTGTGATCTAGAGTCCAGGACTTTGGTTTCAGGCTGGGACAAATCTGGTATAAAACGAACAACTTTAAAATTGTGTGACTTTGGGCAAGTTACTTAAACTTTGTGAAGTTCCAATTTTCACTCGTAAAATAGTGAATGATTGCTTTGGTGAATATTGCTCTGTAATAAATTATCCTCACACGTTGAAATGTAAAAAAAAAAAAAAAAAAAAAAAAAGAATCACTCTTGCTCTATAATTTGTGGGTCAAGAGTTCCAGAAGGCCCAGCCGGTGTGGTGCAGTGGTTGAGCATTGACCTATGAACCAAGAGGTCATGGTTCAATTCCTGGTCAGGGCACATGCCGGGACTGAGCCTGCAATTGCAGGCTCAATCCCCAGGAGAGGGTATGGAGAAGCAGCCAATCAATGATTCTCTCATCATTGTTATTTCTATCTCTCCCTCTCCTTTTCTCCCTGAATTCAATTTTTAAAAAGAGAGAGAAAGAATTCAGGGAGGGCTCAGCAGTTCCTACATGGAAACATGTGGTGTCTCACATGGTTGCAGTCTCATAGGCCACTCACACAGCTACCTGCTGGGAATCTAGCCAAGGACATTGACATTATATGGCCTCTCCAGCATGGTAGCTTCAAGTTAGTTGTGGTGACTGGCCTCGCTAAATCAAAACAACTAGATAGCCTTTTCTGACCTGGTATTGGAAGTTAGATGGCATCACTCCACCAAGCTCTACGTGGTTGAAACTGTCACATGCCCACTTGGAGCAGGGGCAGAGTCAGAGGACCCAACTCTTACTGGGAGGACCACCTGAGAACTTACAAACATGTTTTAAAGCTGTCACAATAATACTGTGTTAGAAGTCTGCTGAAAGGACTAGACATATAAGACTTGTGAAGTCTCTTGCATGTAGTGTTATTTTTGAGATTTTTATAATTATTGGCTTATAACAGGACTAAAGGCCTGATGCACAAATTTGTGCAAGAATAGGCCTTCCTTCCCCCGGCTGCTGTCACTGGCTTCCCTCTGGCATCCAGGTCCTGGGCTTCCTAATTAGGACATGGGTCTAATTAGCATATTACACTTTTATTATTATTTTATTATATATTATAGATAATAAGGTGCTGCTTGTCATCAGCTGAAGATATGCATGTTATAAGAGGAACACAGGTAGATGGTGTCATTTCTTCAAGCCACACTTTTATAAAAACGGAGTCACTTGAATCCAGGCTAGCAACCAGGTGAATGCCATCGACTGCTTAGATGAATTGATTGAAGACCTTCTCCAGTCCCTAAGATGCATTGATTTGCTTTCCTCCCCAGCACTGTGTGACTATCACTGAATGGTGAGAGTCTGTCTAAATGGGCAGAGATATTGATTTTCTTTTCTACCTTTTTTGAAAGCTCTTTGCTTACCAGGTGCTGAGCAAACATCAGGCAAATGGCAGACCCTGTAGAAATATATCAAGCGAGGAACAACAAAGGCAGTTATGGCTTTCTGAACATGCAGCTGGTTAAGCTTCAGGTGCCCCCTCCACACACACTCTGCTTTGAGATTGCAAAACACACACCATTGTTCATCCCTTATTATTTGCCAATTGATAATGCACCTAACCCAGATGGAACTAAGTAGCATCATGGAAAATATGTTCAACCAATACATGGAAATTAAGCTCTCGCCCTGTGTGGAGAGAGCTGACTGAAGGCTGCAGTAAACAGAGTGTTGAGAATAAGTAGTGCTGTGCATTTCAGAGGATACAGTATGCATCCTAGAATTTCAAGTACAGAATTGATTCCACACTTGGAAATGATAAGGAAGGCCCATCTTACTCTGTCTCAGTGGTGACAAACACAGGATTTCTTTAATATGGGGACATTTAAGAAAAAAAACAAGAATCGACATTATATTATTACTAGAGGCCCAGTGCATGAATTTGTGCACTGGTGGGGTCCCTTGGCCTGGCTGGCAATCAGGGCTGATTGGGGCCAGCCACAGGAGGTTGGCTGACTATGGGAGGTTGGCTGTGGGAGCACACTGACCATCAGGGAGCAGCTCCTGCATTGATCATCTGCCCCCTGGTGGTCAGTGCATGTCATAGTGACCAGTTGTTTGGTCAACTAGTCCTAACAGTCGCTTAGGCTTTTATATATATATAGATTGACACCCAGGGAAATTGAAATGTGCTTATCTCTGCTCAGAAAAGACAAGAAAAATAAAGAGGCAGGGGTTACCTCACGCTGTCAAAGAGAGGCAGATTGGAAATCACCTGCAGCTCACATGACCAGAAGGAACTCAGTGAGTAGGACTAGGGATTTTGGTTGGCCATGTCTCCAATATGCATCCCCAGAAAACTTGCCTCAAAGACCAAAAAGACAATCTCCAAAGAGTGATATTTTTAATGATTTTACTAGATCAGTGTTTTTCAACCTTTTTTGGGCAAAGGCACACTTGTTTCATGAAAAAAATCACGAGGCACACCACCATTAGAAAATGTTAAAAAATTTAACTCTGTGCCTATATTGACTATATATAAAGTAATTCTCTTGAATAGGAATCAAATAAACACAAAGAAAGTATTTTATAATTACTTTATTATGAAATATTAAGTAAACAAAATAGTGAAAAATTATAAAATTCTTGTCTTGTCTGCACCTATGGCACACCAGGCAACATCTCGCGGCACACTAGTGTGCCGCGGAACAGCGGTTGAAAAACGCTGTACTAGATATTCTGAAGTTAAGTGGATTGTTACTTTCAACTGAATAATGTGAAAACCATAATGGGGTATTTTTGGGCTTGATTTTAGGTTTTTTCAAAGTTTTTTAAGAAAAAGACTATAACAGAGCAGGCTTGCCAAGCTCTGTGTTTGGAGCACATTCTCAACATTTAGTTTGAAGAACTTCAATTTTACCCTCAACTGCAGATGAGAATGGAATGCAGTGATTTCATTTCAAATCAGAAAACAATGTTCCCTTTTCTATTTAATTCCTAGAAGGAACAAAAAGAGAAAGCCATCTCCTCTTACTTTACAAAATTGAAATTCCTTTGTTCTCGAATGAATAGTAAAGTTTTTCAAAGTGCTGAGACCGAAGAATGAGGAAAAAAAGTCTAAACATCTCAGTTTTGCATATGATGACCTGGAGTTTAGAGATAGGAAGATGCAGGTCAGGCAGGCAGTGCAGCTCTAGACGGTCATACTACCCATCCCTGAACTTGGGCACTTCCATGCCTGAGGTCTCTCTGCGCTCAAGCTCTTTCTTCTGAGAGAAACTTGATTTTTGTTGATTTTGCTGTTGTTTTTGTTTTAAAATAGTAACCCTGAATAGGATTTCATTTTTGACAATACATATTTTATTTTTTAGAAATATAACCAATATTTATTGAGCTCCTGCTATGCATCCGGCACTGGGGAAAACTGAGAAATGAAGGACAGAGCTGTACCTCCAAGGAGCTTTGATTGTTGATGGGAGTGCAGGATGGATGCTGCTTTTTTATAGTACAATGAAGATATGGTGTTGCAATTCAAAGAGAAAACAGTCTCATTCCTCTGGTGAGTGTAGGTGAGGCCAAACTGGCAACCGAACTTTGAGAAAATTGCCCCACCTTCAAAGCCAAGACAGCAGGGCTATAGAATGTTCCCGTAGCGTCTTGTTTTTGAAATGATTTCACTGTATGCTTCAAGACATGCCATGTATATTTCATCAGGAATGCCACACATTTTTAGGAATATCTATCCAACAACTAAAATAACAAGACCCTACTCAGGATGGCTTCTTGGGCTACACATAACTTTTCAGATTTCATAAACTGGAAGCATAAAAGTAATCAAATTTTGCAGGACAAAACAAAGCATGGGAATGTAGTCTGGTATAACTACTATGGAAAGCAGTCTGGCGATTCCTCAACAATTTAACAATAGAGCTAACGTATGATCCAACAACCCCACTCCTGGGTACATACCCGAAAAACTTGAAATCATTTATACTCAAATATATAGGCACCCATATGCTCATTGCAGCATTATTCACCAGTGGCCAAGACTTGGAAACAGCCAAAGCGCCCTGTGATAGAGGATTGGATAAAGAAGACGTGGTACACATACACAATGGAGTACTGCATGGCCATAAGAAAGGATGAAATAGCGTCATTTACAACAACATGGATGTACCTTGAGAACATTATGCAAAGTGAAATAAGTCAGACAGAAAAAGCTAAGAACTACATGAATATAAAACTGAAATTTATAAACACGAACAGCAGTGTAGTGGTTGCTGGGGAGCGGGGTGGGGGGGGGCGGGGGGGCAGGGGGGAGAAAGGGGTCCTAATTTGAAGTGATGGGAGAAGGTTTGACTTTGGGTTGTGGATACATGGTCCTATATATAGATTTTGTAATGTAGTAACCAATACAGGAAACCTATATGTTCATGTTGACTAATTCATCCCAATAAAATTTAATTTAAAAAAAATGCTGACGAAGCATGCCTTTCTTTGTTTTCTAACCATAGGATGATCCAATTCAGGTCTAGAAGTGGTGGCAGAGGAAGTAAATGGAAATCAGACCCTGTCAGGGAATGATAGTAGGCTGTCCCATGTATAAGAGGTGGTGGTGGAGGTGGTGACAGTACCTTCATATGCCCAGTTCCACAAATGCAAAACTGGAATATGGAAATGCAGGAAGTTCTTTTTTCTCTGAAAGCAAGATAAAATAGTTTTACACTTGGTTTTGTTTTCCCCCAAGGAAACTACAGCTTAATGGCACACACAAAACCAAATCTCAGGAAATGTCAGATGGTCTGGTGCTGAATGGCTGACAAATCAAGTTTTGACTGTATGGTTTAAACAACCCATTTACAAGGGAGACACCAAAAATGGTGATGTGTTCGAAGCCATGAAGGCTTGGTAATTTGTTACAGTAGCCACAGAAAACTAAGACACTTCAGAACGAAAGCTATTTTCTCCTGGCATTTCTCAGGGGGCAAATCTGAGCACGTGGCTGGCTCTATACTTTCTAAGAGCACTGCTGCAAAGTTGATCCTTTACTTTCTTCATTTGTTCTGCATCACCCTGCTGGGCTAATTAATGCCCCATCGCTGGGTGTTCCATATATAAGTAGATGTGTGTTATGAATCAATCACTCTGACCTTTATTCCTTGCTTATGTTTTGTCATCTGTGGGCTGCTTAGCTTGGCATATGAATTACTCTCCAGCTGCTTGGTGAGGAGGATGCACAGTCACCAGCCCCCCAAATATTTTTGGCATATGCCAATTGCAATGTCAACACACCCTGTCAGCCTGGAACTGTTCCATCGGCAACTGATGAAATACCAATAGTAGGAAAGAATTGCCAAGGCATTGCTGTTGACAAAGGGGTGGACCTTTGTGGAAGATTAAAAATAGATGCCCTTTGGAAAGAAAGAACTGGGGAATTGAATCTTCTCTCTTCTTTAACTCTATTGTCTGAATCCAAAAATTAAAACTTCTTCAGATGTGAGTTTAAGAAAGGGAGGTTGTGGATTTTCAAGAATCCATTAGTGCTCTCTAGCAGGCAGCTTTTTAGTATGCTCCCCCACAGAAAACATATAAAGAAACAATACAGCAACCTTTGTCATAGCAATAGATGGTGCGTGTATCCTTCACACTGTAGACATGCTGTGCATAAAGAATGTGTTTCGAAGCAAACACCTTTGGGGGGGGCGGGTCAGCATGCCCTCTCACCCCCCGGCTCTCAATCCTCTCTTCTAGTGGCACCCAGTTCTGAGCCTTGCATCCTTTGTTGTTGCTTTCAGTAGCTCTTCTCCCGGGCTTGCAAGACACTGCCCAAGAGTCTCCAAATTACCTTTTCTATCATGTTCATTCCTTCCTGACACCAAACTCAACCAACATCAATGAGAAGAGCAATCTAATTAATGAGTCCACACACGTAGATCGGGAAGTGATAACACCTGGATGTGTTGCCTTTCCCAGAGGACTTATTTACCTAATCTTTTTAAATAGAGACATAATCAACTTAGGTAATGAAGGCTTACTGTGAAAACTTAACTGTTCGTGGCTGGAATTCAGTCAGTGTGCATGTACCCAGGGCGGGGGTGAGGGGGATTTTGGGTCACTAGCAGCTTTGTGCCCCTCAAATCAAATCGTTTGCATACTAATCAAAATCCTGCCCCTGCTTTCACCCTCATAGATGAAATGGATTCCATAGACATATTATATATCATAATTTCAGACAGTAACATTTATAGTGTGTCTCATAGTTCCCAAGAAGAAAAGATTATTTCACATGATCCTCACCATTAGGCCTCTATGGTCAAGAATCCCACCATCTATCTCCGTGCTCTACATCAAGGCATAGACAAACTTTTTCTGTGAAGGGCCAGAGAGCAAATACGTTAGGATTTGTGAGCTATACGATCTCTGTTACAGCTACTCAGTTCTGCCACTGTAGCATGAAAGCAGCCGGGGCAGGATGCAAACAAATAGGTACGGCTGTGTTCAACAAACTTCATTTGTAAAAAACAAGCAGTGGGCTCTATTTGCCAATCCCTGCTCTAGATGGAAAAAACAAAAACAACATAATTCAGAGAACTTGAGGAACCTACCCCAGAACACACACAAATAATACGTAAACTGATCCAGGACCTGATCCCATTATTTTTTCTAATTCCAAACCTAGGGCTTGTTTGCACACCGCACTGTGTTTGAGGTATGGTCTTTGGCAAGTGGTCAAGTCACGACTTGGGATTAAATCACCCATGCTTTTCACCCATCCCTCTTTTCCTCACACACACTTGAGAAGCAGAAGCTGGGACTGGGCTCCCATCATACCCTGCAATCATGGAAAGAGAGTGAAGGTAACTGGCTCATAGGACCAACCAAGCAATCTTAATGCTATTAGCTCTCCCTAAAGATGCTTACCAGCCATAGACAGAATAATTAATGAACTTGCACTGCAAATTCAGTTAGATTCACCTGTTCCTTCCAGACACACATTAGTAAGCCTTCCCTCCAGCAAAGAATTGAATTCAGACCAGGTATCCTAGAGACATCCCCACCCAGCATCTTCCTTCTAGTTCACTAGCAGAGCAGGACCATGCACCAGCGACAAGGTGGAGGTTTTGTAGGGGACAAAGCTCTGGGAAGCTGTGTTCCTGCCCTGTGCTATAGCTATTCACTCCCAGCTGAGCTCAGGAGCACCTTCTCTATGGGACCTGCCAGCTTTTCTTTCCCTCCCACTTCTGAGTGCCTTCCCAGGAAGGAGGAGCACTGTGGTGGGGCCATAGCTAAAGTGGATAAGGGCAGTACCTTCGCCTCACTGCACCCCTTTTCCCCCTCATCTTCCTGCTCCTCCTCCCAGCTGTCCACTCAGAAACCTTCTGTGTTAGACTGAGGTTCTTCTGCCTACCTGCAATGGAAAACAGAGCCATGCAAGTGGCCCAGGCAGGCTCTCTTTGGTTATATTGTGTCCAAGGCCAAAGCTAGTAATATATGAATGCTAGAGGCCCAGTGCATAAAAATCATGCATGGGGGGGTCCCTCAGCCCAGCCTGCAATGATGCCAGCATCCCGAACCCTGGTCAGCCTCTGGCCAGAGGCCTACTTGTCCTCCCTCCACAGGCTGGGGTGCGTGGGACACTGGGGCTCCTTGCAGAAACAACGCCGCCCCAGAGTCCTGCATGCCCCAGCTGGCCTCTGGCCAGAGACTCACCAGCCCACCCTCCCTCCCTCTGAAGGCCAGGGTGAACAGGACACTGGGGCTCAACACCACCAGCATCTAGCCTCCTGGCTGCTATGGGTGTCACCATCTTTGTGATGAAGTAATGGGTTAACTTGCATATTACCCTTTTATTAGATAGGATATTAAGGTGGCTTAGCCTTGCTTTGCTTCTTTTCCACACACACCTCTCAGGAGAACCTCATCGAGAGGATCATGTAGTTTTAGCCAAGACAGCTTTCAGGGGTACCTGGCATCTCTGGAAAATTGTCCTCTCAAGCATACCCCAGTCTAGTCATCCCTGCTTCCACATCTGACATAGCACCTACCATCTTTTACTATCCTTTTCCTTAATATAATCCCCTAAATCCAAGTCATGACATTCCCCACCATCTCGGAAGTAAGAGCAAGATTGAAATCATGCTGAAGTGCACACCCAAATAAGATGCACGTGTGCCAGCAAACCTGGTAGCTGGGATTGGACCTGCTAAAGGCACTCCGATCAGTTGCCTCTGTGCTTCACTCCACTAAAAACATCTTTCGATCCCTCCCTAATTACATTGACTTATCTCAGGATATCTTGTATACAGGGCTTTAGTTGATAGATAGCAATTTGTTAATATCTTGTCACTGAGATGCAATGACAGGAACTGTGGCCAGAGGCACGCAGCCATATCCTCTCTCCTCAATCGATCGTCTTCATTCTTGCAAGATGGGCAAACCTCTCTAAATGAGGGCAATCAATACCGTGCATTCAGCCGTGAGTGTGGCTTAACTCCCTGTTCTTTGAAAAGTTAATCCCTGTGATTTGCCTATAATTGGGCTTTCCAAAAGAGTCACCCTGCCTGCTCAAGGGGGAAATTAAGTAGCCAGACTCACCGACTGACTGCTGCCTGTTCCCTTCCTTCACTCTCCCTCCCAGCAATTGACCTCCCTGGGTCATGTCCCCCCATACCTCTCTCCTTTCTAGGTCCCTGTTTGCATTTTGATAACCAAGGCCAGCAGTTGGTAGCAAAGCAGATGAACTAGAACATCTGAGCGTAGGTGTGGTCTCCTTCCTCCATCATCTTTCACACCACCAGCAGCAATGGCTTTTTCTGGGTTCCTTATTTCCTAAGCTGTGTTCAGCTCATCAGTTCAAACACTGGTATAATACACTGCCTTGAGAGGCAAAGGCAAAAAGAGGTGGGTGTTCTGCCTTCAGTACACACATGGGAATGACTCCAGCTGGTTTCTCTTACCTTTGGTTTGTCTGAAGCTAGCTAAGAGCAAGAAGAAGAGAGTAAGGGCACTCTGGCCTGCTTTAGAATAAGACATGCCTGGTTTAAGGTGGGATGGAACAAGGGAAGGCACCATCCCAATGCCTTTCTTCCTTCCTCAAAAATTATAGCATTGGTAATGATTACAGCAGCAATTGTAGGCATATATTAGGTATGTACGGTACTATGAGTTAGGCAGTTAGGTTTTATATGCATCATCTTGTTTGATGCTCACCAACAACTTCATATGAAATAGGAGCAGAGAAGCAACATGGAACAATAGTGAAGTATGCAGATATCTGGACTTCCATAACCAAGTACCACAAGTC
Organism: Pipistrellus kuhlii; assembly: GCF_014108245.1. Lineage (NCBI taxonomy): Eukaryota > Metazoa > Chordata > Mammalia > Chiroptera > Vespertilionidae > Pipistrellus > Pipistrellus kuhlii. Next base: position 68,454,927 of record NW_023425562.1, read on the forward strand.
GGTGTCTTAAACAACAGAAATATATGTCTCACAGTTCTGGAATCTGGAAGACCAAGATCAAAGTATAGATGGGGTTCAGTCAGCCCTCAATATATGTTAGCCATTATTATGTTTCATTCCCACTTTACAGGTGAGCAGATTAGGACTTTTAGGGGGATACAATTAAATAAAATAGTTCTTAGTATCCTATATAATAAAATCCTAATATACTAAATGTCTGGTTGTGCATTCAACCAAAGCATGATATGCTAATGATATGCTAAGGCCTCTTAACCACTCACTATGTTGTGCACTGACCAACAAGGGGCAGACACTCCTATTGGTAGGTTAGTTTGTTGCTGGGGTCCAGCTGATCAGGACTGATCGAGACAGGCCAGACATGCCCTGGAGCCCTCTCAAGGTCCCTCCCAAGCTGGCCAACCTCCCATGTCCCTTCCCGGCCCTGATCGTGCACTGGTAGGGTCCTTCAGCCTGGCCTATGCCCTCTTGCAATCCAGGATCCCTAAAGGGATGTTAGAGAGCCAGTTTTGGCTAGATCCAACAGGCCAGGCTGAGGAACCCTACTGGTGCATGAATTCATACACCAGGCCTCTAGTAGAAAAATAATACTGTGACAATAAATTACACTGTGGATTCATAAACTTCAGTATTTTCAGCAACATGTATTTTTGTGTTCTGTGTTCCTTTTCCTGTGCTAACTTCAAGCCAAGAAGTTCCCCACACCCTTTGAGACAGGTTTTCCTATTGTTCCCCTTTCTCGCCCCTCCCCTGCTCAGCAAGTTAATGCTAATTAGCAGTTTAATCATCAGCCCAGGAAGAAAGCAATCCAGGACCTGCTCTTTAGAGAGTTACATCCACCATTCAGCCCTTGCCTTAGGAGAAGCAATGTGGCTTAGTGAAGAGTTCATAGCATTTATAAGTGATCAACCTGGATGACTCCATCATGCTTGCAACTGTTGGACAATGACCTCATAACCTCTGTTTTCTCAACACTACAGTTCTGTTGACAAAATTAAATGTCACTGTAACTTTTAAAATAGTATGCTAATGCCCAGAGATCGAACCTGCTTATAGATGCACAGAAACATTTTTCAGACGACTGAATAATTTTTAATTGAGGAGAAGGATTGAGGGGGAGGGTATAGGGGAGTTACTCAAGTAAAATTTGTGCTGTGTACGTGTTTTTAATTCAGGTTTAAAATATCCATCTGTTCATTTTTAATAAAATAATACCCAGTAACAAAACATGTTTGCTTTCTTATATTTTTTATTTGTGTAAATATTTAGGTCTATGTACCAACATAGGGAAGTATTCTAAAATGAAATACCGCCAAAACCGGTTTGGCTCAGTGGATAGAGCGTCAGCCTGCGAACTGAAAGGTCCCAGGTTCGATTCCGATCAAGGGCATGTACCTGGGTTGCTGGCACATCCCCAGTAGAAGGTGTGCAAGAGGCAGCTGATTGATGATTCTCTCTCATTGATCTTTCTAACTCTCTATCCCTCTCCTTTCCTCACTGTAAAAAAAAAATCAATAAAATATATTAAAAATAATAATAATAAAATGAAATACCAATGCTAGCTGTACATTATTTTTTGAGAAGGTAAGAAGCTATAATTAAGGTACATGCATGTCATTGGGACCATATCTAAGTGGTAATGAAAGATATCCTGTGTGAAAAGTTATAATTAAGAGGAGGAAGAAGAGATAATAAAACCAGCCTTTTAGTTATAATGTGAGGAAGGAATGTAAACACTAGGAAATACTTCTCTGACATTTAGGGCTTTCTCACAAACAGAATTAAAACACAGAAATCTTCCCCAGAGGTCTTTAAAAGTAGTTTATAACCTCATCTTTCTGCTCCTGGCAATTTTACTTATGATAATAAAAAAATCCAAATGACCAATAGAAGGGAAATTGTTGGGTAAATTACAGTACTTTATGGAATATTTAGATAGTCATTAAAATTAAAATATGAGAGCTATATAGCAGCATATTAAAATTCCTATGGTTAGATATTTAGTGAAGAGGGTGCACAATTTTATCTATAATGTGATTACTGTTATGTAAAAATTAGAGTTGAATGCAAATTCAGATTGGGGGGGAAAACACAGAAAAATAAAAGCAATTGATGGTATTGCATGGTATTGTTGTGGCAGGGGGGAATGAATTGTTTTCCAGTTATTTAAATAAAAATATGTCTTAAAGGTGTTCATCTCTCTTGAAATTGTATCTGTGGTTTTTACTGAGGACCAGAAGATAAAGCCCTCTGCAGTCTTCTGAGGCCTAATTTTTAGTAGCACAAGATTTCAGACAATGGAGTCCTGCTTTGGTGCTCCTGAGTTGCAAGGAGGGTGGTATCTAGAGGGTCACATTCCAAAGCATCACTGGTCTCCATTAAAACATAATTTATGAAATTGAAAATTAATTTTATGGAAATGCATTAAACAGTCTTATCATTAGCATATACTTGGTCTAATTGATTTGGGAGTGACATTGTAACAGCTTTCACTGCTATTACATATTTAAAAAGATGAAATCTGATGTGTCCTCCTGTGTTTATGCTGCTGGGAAATAAACTTGCAGAAGGGAGTGTTCAAACGTCCACGTGGTAGGTAGTCTTGCTCAACAAAGATCCCTGCGAAGGGAAACTGCTCAATGAAGTCATTCCTGACGATGAATCCAATGTAACCAGACTCCCTCAGGGCAGGCCAGTAACTGCCTCCATTAGTGAGGAGAGCAGATAAAGGCCAGATTGTGGGACCAAAAGGGGAAGATGAGATGGCCAAAATCAGGCTCCTTCCTTCCCAAGTTAACTTGACAGTCCTATTTGAATATAGGTTCTGCCTTTATCCTTGGTTTTGATCTCCACGGTTTAAGTGGTGGTCGACTTTGGTCAGAAAATATTAAATGGAAATTTTCAGAAAAAACAATTAATTCTATTTAAATGGTGTGCCTTTGTGAGTAAATTGAATTCTCACGCTGTCCTGCTTCAACCAGCCCAGAACGTGAATCATCCCTCGGTCCAGTGTGTCCACACTGTGTAAGCTCTCCCTCACTCCCTCAGTCACTTACTAGCCTTCTTGATTATCAGATCGACTATAGAGGTATCCAAGTGCTTGTGTTCAAATAATCTCTATATTAATAGTGGCCCCAAAGCACAAATGATGCTGGCAATTCAGATATGCCCTAAAGTTCTTCTTTTAAGTAAGAAAGTATGTGTGTGTGTGTGTGTGTGTGTGTGTGTGTGTGTGTGTGTGTAGGGAAAAAACAGTACTTTTTGCACTTTCGGTCATTCACTGGGGCTCTTGGAATGTGGATAAAGGGTAACTATTGTATTTGCTTTCAGAATATTAAAAAGGTTTTATGAGGGGTGTGTCTGGTTCTTTCCAGGTTGAAAACTACATTGACTTGGACATTTTAAATGTTCTATATTAATGCTTACACACAAGCACAGAGACACATATATAAACGTCTGGATATATTCTGTGGCAGCTGTGAGAATATGCTGACAGGCCTCTGATGACAGATAGAGTAATTGACCAGGGACCCCAGCAGCTGCACTCTGAAATTTATTACCGTGTTGGCAACAAGCCACCCTGGCTGGGGCTGCTCCAATCGGTGACTGAGCTCGGCAGAGTACTGAAGCAGGCCTACCCCAGGGAGACACAGGGGCCCTCTGACAGCTGACTTTGGATCCCCAACAGCTTTGCCAAACCTTCTTTAGACTATGGGGCAGTCAAGGACTCTTTTGCCCAACCTTGTACGCCCTCTTCTTTATGGGGTCAGACTTGCAGCACAATTTCTTGCATTTTTCTCTCCTAATAAACTTCTTGCATGTTTAATCCTATCTTGGCATCTGCTTCATATAAACATATTTAGGGTGTCCCAAAAAATGTATAAAGTACATGCATTTTGAATAATTATAAAGGCATTGCTTTTTAAAATACATTTCATTTTCAAAATTGAGTAATCAGCTGTTAAAGTGTGTACACATTTTTGGGACACCCTGTATGTGCATATGTATTTAAATTTGAATCATCTGATGGGCACTAGTTGTGTCCAAATTTTGCATTATAAAAATATCCATTTACCCCCGCCAGCATGGCTTAGTGGTTAAGCATTGACCTATGAACCATGAAGTCATGGTTTAATTCTCAATCTAGGTACATGTCTGGGTTGCAGGCTGCGACCTTAGTGTGCAGGAGGCAGCGAATCAAGGATTCTCTCTCATCATTGAGGTCTCTATCTCTCTGTCCCTCTCCCTTCCTCTCAATAAAAAAATATTTTTAATAAATATACCCATCTATCCTCCTCCCCCCTTTTTTTTTTAATGATACTGCTACTTTTGGGGGGGATTTTTATAGAAACTACAGTGAATGTCTCTTGCTGCAATACCTCCAAAGAACTCACAGAGAAAACTAGATTTCAGAGTGCAGAAGTTAGGATCCCTGGTCAATTACTCTTGCTACACTTCCTATTTCTCTTCTATATGGATAGCATTTTGGATAGAATTAGGAGTTTTTCTGGCACAGGAGCCCCAGGCTTTCTGTGTGTGTAGATGGGGAAGTGAGGAACTACTCCCCCACAACATTCTTCCACATTCCAAGGAATCAGGAAGACAAAGGTTTGGGCCTCATCATCAATCTCTTCATTCTTCCCTGCCCACCACCATTCTTGATTTGGACTCTCTGATTCCATATCAGAGTTCTTGATTGTAAGCAACAGGAATAGATTCTATATCACTTATGCAAAAGAGAACTTGTTGGGAAAGTTTGGGAGCTTACAACCTATGAAAGGCTGAAGGATCAATCAGGGCTGGCTCTCCACACAGATTGTTTGTTTGTTTGTTTGTTTGTTTTGAGCTGATTCCCATGGCTGTCCTGCAGGATTCAGGTCCTGGAAGAGAGGTACCCACTGAGCACCTCTATGGCAAGGAGAGCTTCAGTTTCTTTACGGCAGGCAGGTGCCTTAAATTTCACTCCAACTGACAGAACCTAGTGGGTTCAGTGATGGCTCAAAGTGAACTTCTCTAAATAATATTCAGGTGGAAAAAGTACTCTCAAGGAAGATTAGGTGGTAGGGCCATTAAGAGAAATAAAATGAAAAAAAATAATATATATTTTTCCCTAATATACTAGGGAAATTTGTTAAAAGGAGAAATAAATGTCGGGCAGAAAAAAATATAATTTAAATAAATAATAGATATCCAGCACACACTTTTTATACATTTGCATAGTCTGTGAGTGTGTAGACGTTCAGAGACTAGCCACAGCTATTGAGCGATAGGTTAGTTTTTGCCCAAGTGAAAGAAAGTTTCCTGATTGAGACCGAACCTAGCTGTTGCCAGGAGCTTGTTTGAACTAAATTCACCTCCTGAGTTTATTTCCATCCAAGGGTTTTGGGTTCTAATGTTTTACTGTCCAAAACTGAAGTGCTGTTATTGCAAGGAAAGCAGCACCATCCATCAATTTCTCTTCAAAGGTCCCTCGCTTACCTTCTAGAGCTTTGCTATTGATTTTCTGGCTCTCCACACAGGTCTTTTGTTTTTTGTTTGTTTGTTTTGAGCTGATTCCCAAATGTGATAGCACAGTACTATCAACAAATGGAAAGGCTGAGAAACCCTCCAGAAAAAATGATCAATGAGGTTTCACTCTCTCCCTCCCTGAATCCATATCACTCTCCTTTCCTTCATAAAAGTATTCCTTTGCTTTGCTTTCTTTCTCTTAATGGCCCACTACCTTATCTTTCTTGAGAGTACTTTTTCTATCTAATTCTTATTTAAAGAAACTCACTTTGAGCCATCACCAAGCCTGTTTGCTCACTGCAAGCAGAAATAGATGCCCTTGGAAAATAATCAGAAAGTGAGAGTATATATGAGATAAGCATAGCTTGGGGGGGGGGGGGATTAACACTTCAGATACAAATGGAACTTGAATTCATGGAAATAAATTTCAAAAGAGGAATGCTTAGGTTGATAGTCAGGTAATGTGCCATTATTGTCATTCCAGGTAAAGATGGCCTTGCAACAAGAAGGATTCCAACGGAAAAAGCGAGGATATAGAGATATCAATGAGATCGATATCAACATGAATGATCCTCTTTTTACAAAGCAATGGTATCTGGTAAGTGTCTCTGTATTATTCCTAACATTTCTCATTTTGAGACTTGGGATACAAAATGCATTTTCATTTCCTCATTATTCTTTGGGACATTGGCCAGTATTCGACTCAGTCAATTGCTCTGTCCCCTCTGATCCGTATTGATTTTTTAGCACCACCCAAACATCTCATTCCCTAATCTGCTTTCTTCTGAACTGCTAAGTAGCCATGGCCTCCTAGGGTCAAAGCAAGTACCAAAAGCAGATCAGATTCTCCCAGACTCTGAAAAGTGCCCCAGCTATCTTTAATCAGATGAACAAATATTTTTAAAGCAAGATTGGTGTGGTAGTATTGAAATCATAAAGGTAAACAGAACATCTCCCTCTTGCAAAAGATACTGTATGTAGTAAGGAAATCATATTCACATAAGAATAACTCCAAACAATATGTGCTAAATTCAAAATGTGAAGTATAAATCAAGAACTACAAAAGCAAGCACTTAATTCTAAACTGGGGAGGGTTTCTGGAAACGGCAGCTCTATGGAGTTTAAAGATCACAACCTGCTCATAAAAGATGGGAGGATTGAAACTGTGTTTGCATACTTATAAAAAAAAATATATAAAGCATTAACAGTGTATATCAAAAAATTAAAGGAAGATGCTAGTGGGGGGATGCCCAGAAGTACTGCTTCAGAGAAGACATGGTCTTTGAGCTGGTGCTGGAATAGCAGATGGCTACAGAGCGTGTCAAGCAAATTTTTACACAGGTGCTTTACTCCACCAAGCTAATGAGATTCTTTGCTTGGAATTCCCGTACCAGATCAATACTGGACAAGCCGATGGCACTCCTGGCCTTGATTTGAATGTGGCAGAAGCCTGGGAGCTGGGCTACACAGGAAAAGGTGTTACCATTGGAATTATGGATGATGGTGAGTTTTTCAATGCCTTTACAGCACATGTGTCAAACACAAGGCCCGCGGGCCAAATCCGTCCCGCCAGGCCTTGCAATGTGGCCCGCACCGCGCTGTCATCACTGCACTCCGCTGCGTTTCCATCACAATGACAGTTTATGACTGTTCAGTAAACCATTCGGCCCGCGATTTAGGCTGGATTTGAGATTTTGGCACCTTCTCTGATTGAGTTCGACACCCCTACTTTACAGCATTTGTAAGCAAGGGTGTCTTTGCAGTGCTTCGGCATAGAAGAGAGTCCTTCTTTTGGAGGCAGAATAGCCAGATGTTGGGCCTGATAACCATCTATATATACTGTGGCCAAACCTTCACCTTCCTCCAAATCCATCATCCTCAAATTTGAGGATACTCTTAATAAACATTTGTTAATTTAATAAATTAAATAAACTAATGAAATCGGACCATCCTGCAACTTTAATTTCTTATTAAACCACTGCTTATACTTTACCTTAAAACATCTTCTAAACTTCTTTATATTTACCACCTGTTTCTCTAGATCCACACTGTCCAATATACTAGCCACTCGCCATATGTGGCTATTTAAATTTAAACTTCAATTAATTAATGCTAAATAAAATTAAAAATTCAACTTCTAGCTGCATTTCAAGTTCTCCATAGCTACATTTCTAGCAGCTGCTGAAATTCAAGCCAAAAGCTCCATTTTAATTGTCACAGAAATTTATTTATATTAGACCATGTGGCTCTATGTCCATGAAATAGCTTTTTAGCCGCAGGATTGCGCTTTGGAAAATTTTTTACTTTATTGTTACTTTCAGAATGAGCCTTTGTAAGCAGACTTTGATAACATTTTATGATGCATGACCCCTAGAACATATTATCCTATCACAAACACCTGCCAGATAAAGATTTAACAGAGCTTTATTTTCAATAGTTTTTTTATATGAAAGCCAACAGTTTGGGTGAATTGTTTTTCTAACTACACATGTCCTTGGCTCTGCCAAGATCTGGAAGCATATCCTCCCTGCAGTTATCTCATTGGGGATGTACTATCTGGGTCTTCATTAGCTGTCTGGGTCTCCCAGAAAAAGTGCCACTGTGCAGTTTTGGCCCAATTACATATAAAGACTATACAAAGATGAAACAAAGGATGGAGCCTTTCCCTTCTGAAGATCCTCAAAGAACACTGTGTTCTCTAAAGCAAGCCTTTGAAACAGAATTGATGGGAAAACAAGGGGAGCCAGAGTGATTAAAATGGCTGCTGTCTTTGTGTGGGCTCATTAAATAGCAACATAAAAAACAATGCCTCCCTTTTTCTGATGGGTTCAACGTTTTGAAGTGGATGTAAAAGCTTTCTCCAGCAGCCGAGGGTTTTCACAAGAAGAAAGGAGCTCTGCACAAGAGTGTCTGGGCACCCTGTCTGGAGCTGAAACAGTCTCTCCCTTCCTAATGTTTTGGTTTAGAAACTGAAGTGGCTGATGGCAGCTCGCCCAGGAGAAAGATGCACCTAGGTTTGGGGAAAACCTACCTGGGATCTATTGTAAGGACCATACAACATATCCACTGTGTAGTCCCTTTTGGGTATTAGAGAAGCACCCTCAAAGTGGCACCACAGTGACAACAGACAGGCACACCGCTCTTATGAAACCTCCATCAGCCCTATGATTCCTGCTTCAGGACTCTTTAAATTGTACCCCCCTCACCTGAATGTCCATCGTCCCTTCCAAAGATAGCAAAGATGGCTCTTGCCTCTGCTCCATGTTTCCTGGCTTGCAAGGCCAAGTCCTTCAGAAAGTTTTGATAGAATTTGATTTATGTTATTTCTTCTGCTCTTTTTAGGATTCCAAAAAGAGAAAAAAGCAAATTCTCTGCCTCCTAATTAAAACTCCTAACTTCCCCATTGTTCTGGTCACCTACTAACGCAGAGCAAATCACCCCCAAATTAAGTGACTTTAACCACTATATTGTTCTCTCTCACAGTTCTGTGTATTGCCCAGGCTCAGCTGGACAGTTCTGCTGCTGGCCTTTCTGGGGTACCTCATGCAGCTAGAGTCAGAAGACGGCTGGGACTGGATGCAACCGGAGGCTTTCTCCAGCTCCATGCAGTCCCAGCCTCTCCACTCCATGTGGTCTCGCCAGCAAAGTAGATGTATTTTTACACATGGCTCAGGACTCCCAAGAACAGGCATTCAGATGCTGGCTGGGCTGTGGTCATCAGAAGGCTTAACTGAGCTGAACCAAGATGGCTAATAGTTGATGCTGGCTGCTGCTGGGCTCAGCAGTCAAACAGGGACTACACATGGGATTCTTCCTTGGCAGCTTGCTTTCTGAAGAGCAAACAAGGGTTCAAAGGAAACAGGTGGAAGATGCCTGGCCTTTTCTGACTTAGCCTTGAAAGTCATAGCTTTTATAACCTATTTTTAGAAGCAACCACAACCCAGTCAGACTGAAGAAGAAAGAATAGACTTACCTTTAAATCAGGGAGGGGATAACCTTGTCATACTGTAGAATACTATATGGGATCGGTGATACTGAATCACCACCTTTGAAAATACAATTAATCCATTGAGGTCTACTCCTCAGCAGCATACAAATCCATAGGGATGGTGCAAGGGGATAGCTTTCTTAGAACAATGAAAGTAACTGGGCTTAGGACCAGTAATGCATCTCAACTATTACCGTTCTAACTAGGAAGATGTACATGGAGCTCCTTGCTAATTCCCTGAAGTCTCTGGAGCTTCCTGGGAATTTGGACTATTGTGGATTAGACTTCAAACCAATGGCAGATACTAATGGTTAATGAACAAAAATATAACCAAATATTTTAAATTTGTGCCCCATATTTATTAGGACTGGCTGATAAGTAGGTGCCCCTGCAGACCATGAGCCATAGCTCAGGTTCAGTGTCCAAACTGTCTGTTTTTTCCAGGACCTACATAGGGTCTATCAGTTTTTCCTGAAAATAAACAAATACATGAAAAAATAAGATTGAATATGTTACTAATACAAGAATTAAAAAGCTGATTAGAAGATGTATTCAGTATATTCCCCTGAATATAAAATTTACAAAACTCTTAAAATACTATTTAATTACCATATTATCATTTTCTAGCTTCAGTTCATTTTTATTTTTCTGGATCTTGTCTGTCATCCTTCACAATTCTATAAATAATATTTTCTTTCTCAGACTAAAGTCTGTATCTGTTCTAACTTAACACCTGGTCTTCCCCATAACCCAATTTAAGATGTTTTATTTAATTGGGCTAAATTTATCTTGTTTTAATTCTAATTTCCTTTTGGTCTCAGATTACCTATTTGCTTCAATATTTTCCCTTCACAGAGAAGAGAATTCTATTTCTCCAAAAATTCCCCTCCTAAACCAGCGTTTTTCAATCGCTGTTCTGCGGCACACTAGTGTGCCGCGAGATGTTGCCTGGTGTGCCGTAGGTGCAGACAAGACAAGAATTTTATAATTTTTCACTATTTTGTTTACTTAATATTTCATAATAAAGTAATTATAAAATACTTTCTTTGTGTTTATTTGATTCCTATTCAAGAGAATTACTTTATATATAGTCAATATAGGCACAGAGTTAAATTTTTTAACATTTTCTAATGGTGGTGTGCCTCGTGATTTTTTTCATGAAACAAGTGTGCCTTTGCCCAAAAAAGGTTGAAAAACACTGTCCTAAACAACTTGCACTCTCAGAACATTGGGTTATGTTTTAAAAAATTGACTCATTGTTAGAAAAAACGTTCTCTGTGTGTGCGTCTGTGTGTTTGTCATTTTTCTTTTACCTTACCTGTTTGTTACAACATTTTTTGCCTACCAATGAGTTCACAAAATTTAACAAATTTTAGCAAATATATACAACAACTTAATTCCAACACAACATTTTAAAATCAAGTCAATATTTTTAAACGTTCTGTTCTTCATCATGATCCACATACCTCTAGTGATATGGTAGATAATGGTACTAATGATGAGGATAGAAATATAATTTATCAAGTGTCTACTACAAGCTAAACACTTTCAATGAATTGGTTCTAATATTGAAAATTGCTTTACAAGGTAAATAATATCCCTATTTTAAAGACAAAAAAAAAAACCTGATGTTACAAGTTATTATGTCATTTAGCCAAAGTCACACAAATACTAATTATAATGTCTGAACCTGAAATGGTACTGGATCTATTGGTCCCATGGCCCAGGCTTATCCCTAACACAACCTAAACTAACCATCTCTAAATTAGAGTCCAGAACATGGACTCTAATTTAGGTCTGCAAACTTTTAAGTGTTTGTCTTTAAGTCTTCTAACCCCTCTCTCTCTCAGTACTTGAGAGGGAAATGGGGAGAGAAGGAGGAGAAGGAAGAGGAAGAGGAGGAGGAGGATGCTGGACAGGAAGTGACCAGCTATACTCTCCCAAGATATAGAAATCAGCATGATAACAGTAATTGTTTCAGATGTCAAAATATCAGCAGTGAGATATGAAACATGTTAGAGCAGCTTTCCCTAGAACAGTGATTCCCAGTCTAAAAAGTGCTTATCAGAAATGACTTGTGCAACAAGAAGAAGAAAAAAAACTTTTTTTACAAATACAATTGACCCTTGAAGAATGCTGGCTTGAACTTTGCAGGTCCACATATATATGGGTTTTTCTATTGGTCAGCACAGTTCAAACTTGCTTTCTTCAAGGGTCAACTGGTGGTTGGAGGACCAACTTAAGTTACACGCAGATTTTCAACTGCCCAGGAGGTTGCCTCTTCTAACCCCTCATTGTCCAAGGGTCAACTATACATCCTGATACAAGTTCTTTTTTTTTTTTTTCCCCAGAACAAAGCTATAACTGTGACCTGACTTTGGTATGCATGTAGTAAAGATGACAGCTATATGAGAGGCTGAATAATACTTCTGGCTTTTAAATGTTGCAACCCAATAGAGTTGTTAAATGCCACCATTACAAGCACACCTCACTGTTCTCACCTCTGCTAGATCAAGAAGAAAATAAGCATATAGAATCCACGTGCTTTCCCTGAAGTCCTGCAGCCAGTTGGCAGCATGGCTGGGATTCAAACTTGAATCTTTGATTCCAAAACCTACACTTACAACCATTATGCTAGATAGTGCAGGAGCCTTGCTGGTTTTTTGGCGGGTTTAGATGCTCAGGTGAAAAGAAATTGCAATAATTATATGCTCTCACACCTGAAGAAAAACTTTTCAATTTGCCCTTGAAGTTCTAGGGAGCTTTCTGAGACTCATGAGTCTGATGGAGGCCAGCAACTCATGGACCATAATTCTACCACTGGAAAGACTATTGGGCAACAAGGTAGTCCACATGCAGGAGGAAGCACAGGACCCCTGCAGGGCGACTCGAGGTCTCAGCTTTCAGGAAAAACACATTCTGGAAAGACAAGTATCACCTCCCACTCGGGACATCGTGCAGGAGACCATTTGCTCTTCACCTAATCACTTTTCTTGCCCAGTTATGTTCCTCTTGTTATTTCTATGCCAGAGAACCCTCTCCTAATCCGTTGCTGTCCAGGCCCTGTTCAATAATAATTGCTTTCCCTTGCCCAAGTCAGTTTCATTTCAGAAGAAATGTCTGTTGATGCTTTAAAAATGTCAGTATTTTCACAAATCTCTCTTGCATCACTGCCCTGATGAGCCATCTATCTTATACATACTATGCTCCTTTGTGCTGGCATTTACGGCAGAAGTGTTATCCTGAGGCTCCGAGCTCTAATTGGCTTCCCTCCTCTGATGCATCTGGTGGCAGCTGTCTCTTCACTTGGGTGGTGCAACCCACCCATCCTTACTTGAGAAGCAAAACACAAGGCTGGGGCCTCAGGCAGTGTATCCTGGGTGCAGTACATAAGATCTTTCTAGAGCAGCTTTCCCAAGGACAGTAGCAGGTATTAACATTTCGTTTCTGTGCTATTGTCTTTTCACAGGGATTGACTATCTCCACCCAGACCTGGCCTCAAACTACGTAAGTACAAGCTGACCTGTGTGGGTAAACATGTGCACTTTAGGTGTTCTGGTGTTCCTTGTTATTAGGAACATACGTATGCACATTTACACATACATGCATGCACACGGACACACACATGTGAACAAGTCCATGCACACACAGGCATGCACACTAAAACTGCCCATCTTGTTAGAGCCATGGCTCAGGCCAAAGACAAATAGACAGGGTAAAGAACCTCGCAGCAGAAAAAGCTGGTGGTTTTCTAAGAAGAAAAGCAGGAAATTTGAGGTCTGGAAGGTATAGGGAGGGGCAAACAGGAGGGAGGTTTAAAATCAAATCTAGCTAAGGATACTAGTATTGAATTGAAGGGTGGAAATGAGTCTGTTGGTTTTTTGCTGGATGAAACTGATGGCAAAATGCCAAAAAGTGCAGCAACTCACATTGCAACCATAGCTGTAGGAAAGCAAGAGCATCATCTTTTTTTATTATTTCTGTGTTTATGAGCCCTGCACACCGACTTGTCCCTACAATACTGTTTAGAGCATTTAGTTTCCCACCGATAAGAAATATCAACACAAAGGCATGGTAAGTGCTGTTGGGCTAGAACCACATGCAAGTCACTCTGCTTCCCTGATGAAACCTACAAACCCTTTAAAGATAAGTGATCACTTTATTTTAATCCCAGGAGGGCCACTATTCGACCATTGGTGTGTTCACTTAAAATCATCTAAACTATTACTAAGCAATACTTCTATAAGCTGCAGAACTAAGTATTCAGAAGGTTATTTTAGTAGCTGAAGAGGTCATATTGAAGAGAAACATGAACTTCAATAGAGAAAAGAAGTGTTTTGGGATCCACATTCTGGGTCATTCACCCTAGAAGGTGTGCATCTACATTGCAAAAAGAGAACAGAGGCTTCCCACGTGTTAAGTGCATTGAGCATTAGGAAACAGAGCACCCATCAGCTGGGTTCTCTTTACTGCGGGGGTCTTATAAATCTACAAGAGTATACTAAGGGCTGAGCATCATTTTAATAATTAAAAAGAAAATTAAATGAATCATTGGCACTGTCCAAAGTGGGCCCAGAGAGACATGACAAAAATTAATCTAAAGCTCTGTTCCAAGAGCTGAGACTCCACTCGTGTAGATAAGACAATAAAGAACCACTTATGAGTTGTAGGTTCCGCCTCAGTGGTCCATCTGCAGAGTCTAAGGAAACATTTCTCCTCTCCTTCCTGTGTCCTCTCTCCCCTCCTGCAGACACACGTGGAGCTGTCTGCCTGGCTGTCCCTTTTGCCTCCTTAAAAGGACTGCCCCACATAGAGCTTTGTTTGCCTCCTCTCATGCCATCCCTTTCTCTGTCTCCCCAGGATCTGCAGGGCTCTGGAGAGTTCTCCAAAAGGGAGATTGAGAAATGCTTGTGCTGTGTTTTCTCCAGCGCTGTGATACCCACAGGCTTTCCTTACACAGAAATGGCGGGGATGGTAGCCTGGGGAGGTACACACAGGGGCATTATTCACAAACCAGTGTTGCTCCATCTTGCAGCTTGTAGGACTTCATGGTAGGGTGGCTGCCAGTCGAGCTGGACAACTGACCTTTCACTTCTGCCAGTCCAGGCCCCACAAAAGCCACTTACACAGAGACTGACCTGGGCATTCTTCCCTGCTCTCTGCCCAGCCCCAGTGTTTCTGTGATGGGCTGATCCCAATACCAATTATCAGATTAAAAGAGATAGTAATTCAAGAGGGTGAAAAATTCTTTGGGGCTCTGATGATACAATGGTAACTAACCTTGTGATCCTGTCAAAACCCATAAGCTGAAATGGGAAAAAATAAAGCATCCAAATTGAAAGGTACTAGCTCCTCTTGACTCTGTGATATCAGAATATACCTGGAAGACTCTATGGGTTCTATGAGTGTTGTGTTCATTTCTATGTGCATATTTTTAATGAAATTGGGCTCTTAGTGGCATATATAGAGTATGTACCCTTCCACCTGATTATGTCATGAACACTTTTATATCATTAAGTACTCCTCAAAACATGATAATAGGGCTACACAGTTTTTACTCATGCTGCATTGTATTTAAATTTTCCAATCCCCAATTGTTGGAAAACTAAGTTGGTTCTAATAGGTATCTCATTCCAAGAGTAAGAGTGACAGATAGACAAGGTACCAGAGGGGCTCTGAACCATAGCCTGCTAAGGAAATATGAAAAATTGGGGGTTGACAACTTAAGAGGCAGATTAAATATGTTTTCAAATAGTTCCAATCTCCAATGCTCTATGTGGGATGAGGCATTAAATGAATTCAGCAATTTTTCTCAAGAAAATTCCTACCCATAGATGACAAATGCAGGAGAAAGATTTTGATTCAGTCACTGGGTTGGGGGTCACCACAACATGAGGAATTATATTAAAGGGTCGTGGCATTAGAAAGGTTGAGAACCACTGAGTAAAAGGAAAGACTGTTTAATGATTAAGGCTAATTAATAAAAGGAATTATAATTATATTTCCCAGTAAGTAATGAGTTCTCCATATCTAAAAATGTTTAAGAGGAGTGTTGCCCTGGCTGGTGTTGCTCAGTGGTTGGAGTGTCAGCTGAAGCACCGAGGGGTCTCAGGTTTGATTCTGAGTCAAGGGCATGTGCCTGGGTTACAGGTTTGATTCCAGCCTGGTTGGGACTCATGTGTGAGGTAGCCAATAGTTGTGTCTCTCTCACATATCTCTCTTTGTCTCTCTCTCTCTCTCTCTCTCTCTCTCTCTCTCTCTCTCTCTCTCTCTCTCTCTTTCTCTCTCTCTCTCCCTCTCTCTCTCTCTCTCCCCTTCCACTCTCTCTAAAAATCAATGAAAAAATATCCTATAGTGAGTATTAACAAAAAAAAAGAGGAATATTGATGACCAGTTGGCAGGTATGTGTTGTTGAGGAGATGGCAATGTCTATACTAATCTTAAAGTAGATGACATCTAAGAATTGAACAGAAACTTCAATCCAGAGGAAGGTCCTAGTCCTCAACATTTATTAAATACTTGGAACCTTACAACAGTTATTTCTAATTACATGGCTGATTACAAATTTTATAATATAATATTCTCTCACCCTGGCTGTTGTGTCTCAGTTGGTTTTGAATTCTAAAGGTTTTAGATTTGATTCCTGGTCAGGGCACATACCTAGATTGTGGGTTCAGTGTCTGTTTGGGGTGCATACTGAAAGATGTTTCTCTCCTCCTTTCTCTCCCCTTTTCTCTCTCTAAAATCCTTGGGTGAGGATTCAAATACTTCATTCTTAATTCCTCAGAGAGAACCTGAGCCTGAACTGATTTGTGCAGTCTCAGTGTCTCCCTTACTCTGTATAGAGACTGACAACTTTAAAGCTATTAACCAAATTTATCTTCTTCATTTTTAATTAAAAACTTTACACTATAATTAACAGAATGAGGATGGCAAGTGAAGTACACCTGCCCAGGAGAACAATGAAATCAGTGGACGGTGATAAACTCAAAAATTGTTTGAGCAAAGGATTAACAGAGATCTTCACACCTTGTTAGGTGACTTAATGGTTTGGATGTGATGAGCTAGCCTGGTGCCCTTCTAGTGAAATATACTTTGGGGGAGGGGGGGTCTGTGTTTGAGTTCCTTCACAAGCAGACCTTGAGACCAGGGTTTGAGGGCAAGTAGTTTATTTGAGAGGTGATCCCAGGAAGCAAGAATAGAAGGAATAATGAGATATGGAAGGGCAAGCAGCTAATAAATGGTAATTATCAAACAAGGGAGCAGCTGGAACTTCATCCCTCTGGGAATCGGGGACAGTGTAGAATAAATGCCAGTCATCCCACCCAGGATGGGTACCCAAGGAAGCTGGGGTGTTTTTACAGCAACTTCTGTCAGTCATTGGTTGAGGACTGGTTCCAGGAAATGTTAAAATACCAGCACATCCTACCTTTCCACAGCCCTTGTCAAAGGTGCAGGGACAGGCAGCCAGAACTCACCAGGGTGATAGGCCAAAGGTAAATGGGCTGGATACTGGCAACATCTGCCTCAGAGAGGATGACTTGGAAATTTATTAAAGGGCTATGTTGGGGAAATTACTTCTTGTTACAGATTATTTTCTGTGAGAAGAAAAAACTCTAGCAAAGTTTTTAGACAAAAATGACAAAACTTTCTTCATAATCAAACTAGACAAATTGTTTCCCAAACCATAAATACTTTCAAAGCTTGTTTTTTCCCGATATATTAAAAGAAAAGATGTCCTCGTTGGTTTAGCTCAGTTGATAGAGTGTCAGCCTGGGGACTGAAAGGTCCCAGGTTGCATTCTGGTCAAGGGCACATACAAGGGTTGCAGGCTCAATCTCCAGTACGAGGCCTGCAGGAGGCAGCCGATCAATGATTATCTCTCATCATTGATGTTTCCATCTGTCTCTCCCTCTCCCTTTCTCCCTGAAATCAATAAAAATATATTCTTTTTTTTAAAAAAAAAGAGTTGAGTCAGAGTATACTGGTAGTCTGGTGTTCTTTCTATTTAAACTGAGAATTAAAATCCTTTAAAAACTGCAAATATATAAATGTGAGTCATTAGTGTTAATTTAATTCAACAAATCTACATTAAATCTGTTGAGAGTTAGAAGCAAAGGATAATAATAGCTGCTTGAAGTATTACTGTATTGTTCTATGATTGGATTTAATCTGAGGGATCCAGTCCCACTGATAAATGCTCACTATCCCAAATAATTAAAACTCTCCTTTTTCCATCCCAATAGTTATAACATGAAATAAATATTGGCCAAGATGCTATTTTAGACCAAGTCTAAATCAGAGTTTCTTTAACCCATCCTCTCTGTGCTAATGGTCTGGATATACACACTAACACAACACTGTGAATTGAACCTACTATGTGCACGCCTCAGAGGAAGAGAGAGAAGCCAGACTCAAATGTTCTCCAGAGAAGCTGGTGGACAGTAAGGACACTGGTAAGGGATGTATCTCACAGATGAGGGGCTGGCAGGCAGAGAGGTTGTTCATCTCTTTACCGTGTGGCCCCACTCAGTGATGATCATGTGCCTGTAGCACTGGTCAAGTCCAGAGATCTTCAGGAATAGAGAGATACTTCTCCAAGAACACAAGAATTGTGACTGAGGTTCAGGTCCTGCAGGATGGGTGTGGGTGGAGCCAAGCAGCCCTGCTTTGCCCAAAGCCTTCTCTGCTGAAGCTATAAAAGTGAAGAAGTAGCTAGTGATTCGATAAAATCCAAAGAGAGTCCTCTTGCTGCAGGTGGGAGTTTTCTCAGAGGCAGACCTAAGATAAGGATTGGAAAGCAGGTAATTTACTTGGAGGAGGGGACTCCAGGAAGTACCAGCCAGGGAAAAAGAAAGCTATTCCAGAAGAAAGAGCAGCTGAGAAAGGGCTTGTTACAAAGCCTATTACTACTGAGAGCAAAGGAGCATGCTCTCACCATGGAATTCTGGGAAAGTGTAGACAGAGCTATTCAAAGTTATCCATCCATCAACTTGTCAATCACTGGTGGAGAGCTGTGTCCCAGGAGAGGACACAAGTTAGGGAGGCGGAGGTGAGGGGAGAACTTAACTCCCAAGCTCTTCTGGCCTGCCCACCATACAAGTAGAATACAGTCAGCAAACAGAGAGAGTCTTCAGGTGGAGAGTTACAGGTGCTGACAGAGTGGCTAGCATGCAAAGATGAAGTTCTGACCGTGAGACGATAATGGCAACTGAATGTGATGTTTGGCTTCCGGGCTCACAGTTGTGCAACTTGACACTAACCTATTAAACCTCCTTGAACTTGAGTATCCTCATTTGTGAAATGGGCAAAATGATTATCAGGTTTGCTGTGAGGTATCACTGAGATGCCATGTGTATAGGGTCTTCCAGATAACAGATGCTCAATAAACATTCATTTCCATCTCCAAAGAGCTGAGATTACAACTGTGCACAATGGCAGGCTGTCCTGATGGAGAAGAGTAGGAGCATGCCTTAAGAAAAGGTGTGATTGCTCAGTGCCCTCCCCTGTAAGCTCAAAGTTCTCAAAAGAGAAGAAAAAGCACCTCAACCAGATTAAGTATAAGATTGTGAAGCTAGGGAAGCAAAGGCCAAAAAGCAGAGGCTACCAAAATAAAGTTCAACGATTTATTTGAAAAAAATAAAGGCTTATTTTTAAAAGAACATCCAAGTAACAAAATATAAAGAGAGAGAGAAGATTCATTGCCCATGGCCAGGAATATAATGAAAAAGGATGTCTCTCTTCTCTGTCTCAGCTCTTTGAGCTAAAGGATATTCATAGATATTCATTCATAAGGGAGGCCTAATCCTTAAAGTGGGTGAAGTGATTGTAAAAATGGTAATTTTTCCAAATTAAGCTTTCTCCAGGCCAAGAAAATTACACCTCCTGGTGTTTAAGTGATCACAATGTGGAACTCAGTTTTTTCGCCCTGGTGACATGAAGGTTGAACCACTTCTTGAACGAGGGCCTCCATCTCTCAGCTTGGAAACTGCATCATCCTCTGAGCAGCTCCAAGATCCTGAGCTGAAATCTGTACAGATGTGGGTGCTCCTCCTTCATTTTTTCCACAACTTCTTGAGTGCAGCAAAAGTGGAAGACTACATTGGCTCCAACTCCTCATCCTTCCCTAGAACTCAGCTTCTACTGAGGGGCTTTGCAGAACCTCTCTCTAAAAGGGGGAAGTGTATTTCCCACCCCTTGACTTTGGGTGGGGCCATGTGACTTGTTTAAAGCAGTAAAATTACACGGAAGTGTCAGATTGCCAGTTCGGAGGCCTTAAAAGGCCTTTTTTATTCCCATATGCCCTCCTATACCTCTACCACCTCCATTAGAAGAGCATGCCCAGGCTAGCCCACTGTACCAAGGAGGAAGATGAGAGACACATGGAGAAGACCTATCCCAGCTGCCAGAGCCCAAAACACAGCCACTGAAGTCAACCTACAGAACTGCAGTAAGAAGCAGAGCCCATAACACAACCACCGAAGTCAACCTACAGAACTGCAGTAAGAAGCAGAGCTGCCTGGTGGAAGAGCCCTGCCAAAGCTAGCTGACCCCTAGCCAACCCCCAGAAGCAAGCAAGCCCAACCAAGATCCACAGAGCTTCCCAGCTGAGCCCAACCTAAATCATCCTGCTCCTAGTTGAATGGTAGACTCATAAGTGATATAAATACTTATTATAATATGCTACTTACATTTCATGGTTGTTTTTATGCAGCAGCTATTACAATTACCCATGCTACACCCCCTCCTTGATCCTCCTACAGTAATGGATGCCCATCCCAGCCTAAGGAGAATGCAGATTTCTCTGGCCCTACACCTACTGAATCAAAATCTCTAGGGATAAACCTCATAATATGGATTTCTTTGAAAACACTCCAATATTCTGATGATTAATCTTATCATTCATTTTGGCACTTCATTCATTCACTTATTCAGTCAACAATGCTATTTCCATATGATGGCATTAGGACTAGATCAAGACCTCTATGTAGGAAAGTATGTACTTTTTTAAGATTTGTTTCACCCTTAACATTTAGCACAGTGCTAAACAGGCATTTAATAAATATTTGATAAATTGCATTGACTATCAATCCATCATTCATTCATTGAAAAAAAAAATCAGGAGCTCAATCATATGACGAGCCCCTATTGTTTTTTTTAACTTTTATTTATTAATAAATCTTTATTGTTCAGATTATTACAAATGTGTTCCTCTTCCCCCCCCCCAATTGCTTCCCTCCACCAGGTTCCCACCCCACCCTCTGTCCTTTCCCCATCCCCCATTATCCTCATCCATAGGTGCACAGTTTTTGTTCAGGCTCTTCCCACACCCCACTCCCCTTTTTCCGGAGAATCGTCAGTCCACTCCCCTTCCATACCTCTGATTCTATTGATGATGGGGATCTCCAGCATGCAGAACCCTTTCACTCCCAGCTCTCAGTTATCTCATAGGTGATGCCACCACCCCATTCCCATTAATGCATGTCCCTGATTAGAGGAATAGAGGATCATAGAATTAACTGAGGTTCCTATAGTCAAAGGCCTGGAGAAGTATGATTTTCAGCGTGGATAATTCACATGCAAATAACCAAGAGCTGTTTCATGTCTGGAATGTGTAGAATACAGGTTGGTGAAAATGCAGTTAAGTTTCCAAATGGGAGAGGCCTCTGACCAAGTCTAATGCTCTTTGATTCAGTCCAAAATTTGGAACATTATATATAATCCAGAGTTGCTATTTCACCAACAAAAGCTCACCCTTAAGGATCTGCACTTTGCCATTCTTTTGATGGGTTCCTGAAAGATAACTGTCTTTGAGGAGAGGCCTCTGGAGCATTCTGAAGGGCTGCCAGCAAGGAGCCTGGAGAGAGTGACTTTGAGCCCAACAGCCAGGTACACACCAGGGCTCCGGGTGGCAAGTAGCCGCCATAATGAAAGGGCACCTGCTGGAGATGGGCCCAGTCCTCAGCCCTGGATGACTCAGCTGCTGTGAAGTATTGATTGCATGCATTACTCCAGGCTTTTAGTCTGATTAATATTTAAATAGAACACATTAATATTGCATATAAAATTGAGGTTTAAACAACCTTTGTGCCTTATTAAAAGGAGAGGCTGACTTTTTTTGATGTCACATCAGAGCAGCACTTTACCATGAGGAGGCTGCACTGAACACTGGAAATAGAAATGTTTTAATTAGCTGGTCAGACCATCAGTCAGATGACTATCATCTGACTCAACCCATTTAGCAGAGGAATCTGCCCATTTTTATAGGAATATGCTCTGACATAAAAATGGGAGAAAAAAATTTAACTCAAATAAAACTATTTGGACCTACACTTACAGCTACGGATGAAAACAAAGAAAAAAAATCTGGTCAATCAATTTTGCCACATTATTCAGTTGGCTACATTTTGTTCCATTTAATCTAGTGGACATTTAAGACACTACTAAGTTTCTACTGTATGCAAGATTCTGGGTGAGGAACCTAGATTATAAAATGTGAAAAATCTGGTCCCTGCACTCAGGGATTTTGAAATTCAGTAAGGGAGACAAGCCTGTGAGTATATAATTACAACATAATGTGCTAAGGGCTTTCCTGGAAATAAAAGCACCACCCACTATGAGAATGTGGCAGGAAGAATAAGCAACTCAGCCCTAAAAGCTAGAGATAGATATTTGAAAGCATTTTAAAAATGTTTTCTCACATTGATACAGCATATGAATTAATCTAGACCAGTGATTTTCAACCTTTTTCATTTTATGGTATGCCTAAACTAATTACTAAAATTCTGCAACAACCTGACTAGTCAGGAATTGTATGTTTTTAAAAAATCTTGAAATCACTGACCTAGAAGCTTGATCTCATGATTCTGAACAAAGGGGCGTTGGATTACAACTAGTTTTCCCTCTGAAGATTTGCTTCCACCAAGAAGCTTAGACTAAAATTTGCCCACAAAAATAATTTACTCACCCCAAATTCTCTAAAGGCCTCTGACCAAGTCTAATTTTTTTTTACAAAATTTAAGTGACCTAAGACCAAGATAATGTCTTCCAATTCTTTTTTATGAGAGAATCAACCAGAGGCTTCATTCCCAAGAATGGACAATGGATGCATAGATGGATGGATGAATAGCAAGGAAGCTATTAGGATTTTATTCTGCTTATCACCAAACATACCTGTTCTAAAAATGTATAGCAATAATTTTATTGCATGATAAGCCACAAAAGTCATTTATGAAAATATAAAAATATATTCTCCACTGCCTTTGTTTCTTTCTTCTTTTAATAAATTGTTATTGATTTCAGAGAGGAAGGGAGAGGGAGAGAGAGACAGAAACATCAATGTTGAGAGAGAATCATTGATTGGCTGCCTCCTGCACACCCCTGTTGGGGATCAAGCCCACAACCCAGGCAGGTTCCCTGACCAGGAATCAAACTGTGAACTCCTGGTTCATAGGTTAACACTCAACCACTGAGTCACACTTCATTTCTTTCTTACTCTCTTCCTTACTATTAGTATAAACTCATTGAATTCCCAAGATGTGAAACATTTCACTGGGTTTTCTATTTCGGAGTTTCACCTGAGAGAGCCAAATAAAAAAACCTTAGGTGCCCAAGCTTTGCTTGGAGCAATGCTACAAATAATTTATAATAACTTGCTGCAGCTGTGATGAAAAAATGCTACACCCATTGAGATGGCAAGCATTTTGCTCTCTCTTTCTTTGTGTGCCCATTTCCTCGCTGTACTTCCTTAAAGCCATAGGTCTGATGTAAAAGTTAGAGGTTTTGGGACCAGAGTCCCTGAGTTCAAATCCTACCCCAACTTCTTATTAGCTTTGTGACTCTGTGTCTCATCTCTAAAATAGGTGAATGCAATACTGACCTTATTGATGGTTGTGATAAGTCAATTAAATAGTATACACAGGGCCCTTCAAACTGCCTCTGGCACATAGAACACCCCATGTTAAAGGGTGCAAATTAGCTGAAACCAGTTTGGCTCAGTGAATAGAGCATTAGTCTATGAACTGAAAGGTCCCAGGTTCGATTCCGGTCAAAGGCATGTACATTGGTTGCGGGCACATCCCCGGTAAGGGGGTGTGCAGGAGGCAGCTGGTCAATGTTTCTCTCTCATCGATGTTTTTGGCTCTCTATCCCTCTCCCTTCGTCTCTGTAAAAAATCAATAAGATATATATATATTTTTAAAAGGGTACAAATTAAGCAATTGCCCTAGGTAACATAGCTAGAACTTAGCAAAGACCACAAACCTAAGACAATGAGACCTCAAAATCCATGCTCTTAACTCACTCTTTATTTCCTGCCTCAAGGAAACATAATGATTTATATGGATCATTTTGAAAAAGAAGTTAAAAGGGGGCAATTAGTATGTTATTCTAATTTTTCATGTTTTTCCTCCACTTTTCTTTTATTACAAAGTATGTCAAGCATTCGTGAAAAATAGCCTTCCTTTGTTTTGCTTTTTAAACAAAGTCTCAGATGCTGCTGAATACAAAATACTTAACCCACTGCTTATTTGAGAATTTTTTTAGCTCTAGAAGCACTTTAAAAATATATTCTTGTGCCCTAGCCAGTTGGGCTCAGTGGATAGAACGTCAGCCTGCAGACTGAAGATTCCAGTCAAGGGCACATGCCCAGGTTGAGGGCTTGATCCCCAGTGTAGGGTGTGCAGGAAGCAGCTGATTAATAATTTGCTCTCATCATTGATGTTTCTATCTCTCTCTCTCCTTTTCTCTTAATTTATGAAATCAATAAAAATACCATATATATACTTAAGCAACCACCCAACTGGTAGCTATGATGTGTATGGACCACCAGCAGACAGATGCTCAATGCACAGGCATGGAAATATGGAACAGACTGATGAATCTCAGAGGGAAAGGGGCAGGAGGGAGGGTGGGAAGAGATTAACCTAAGCTCTTATATGCATACTAGCGGCCCGGTACACAAATTCGTGCCCCAATGGGGTCCCTCAGCCTGGCATGTGCCCTCTTGCAATTCAGGACCCTTCGGGGGATGTTGGACTGCTGGTTTCGGCCCGATCCCCACAGGGATCTCTTGGGAACACTCACCCAAACAGGTCCACAGAGGGAGAAGTCTAGCCTCAGCCTGACCCACGGGGATCTCTAGAACATGAATCACATTACCAAGTGGGTCCCTCCTGAAGAAAAGAACCAGCATTTTGTGACCCTGTGTCAGTCTCTGGCTTCCCGTGGTCCTTGGGGGCCTATATAACTTCCTGAGCTTTGTGACTCCCATTTATCTAAGGCACATGTGTCAAACACAAGGCCCGCGGGCCAAATCCGTCCCGCCAGGCCTTGCAATGTGGCCCGCACCGCGCTGTCATCACTGCACTCCGCTGCGTTTCCATCACAATGACAGTTTATGACTGTTCAGTAAACCATTCGGCCCGCGATTTAGGCTGGATTTTAGATTTTGGCCCCTTCTCTGATTGAGTTCGACACCCCTAATCTAAGGGCAATTACTCTATGAAGAGAAAGCTGTGATCTTTTTGCAAAGCAGAGTCTGAGAAGGGAATCTGGCAGGTGCCCACACAACCCAAGCTGGGAAAGTGCTGAGTTGTAAATAGCCCTCCAGGGCCCCCTGCAGGACATGCCCAAAATCACATCTTGCTTTGTCCCTCCCACTGTCCAATACTACTTCACTCCATCCTACACTGGCTTCCTTGAAAGCACATCTATATATATAAAACCCTAATATTTAAAAAGACCAAACAGTGGAACAACCCATCAACCGAACAATTGAACAACCGGTTGCTATGATGTGCACTGACTACTGGGAAGGGGGGGGGGGAGGAGCTGAGGAAGGAGGGTAGAGGAGGGACACACGGAACATGGCAAGCATTGGCAGCAGGCAGCAGAGGGTGGAACATGCTGGGTGTCAGCCATGTCGGGGTGGTGGAGCAGATGAGTGGGGTGCCAGACCAAGGCGGGGCACCAGTTACTATCACTGGGGCAAGCCTCTGGTGGTTATGAGAATTCTTTGCTTCCACCAGGCATTTGCACCTGTTGCTAGCACCCATCATGCTCACACCCACTGCCAGTGCCAGAGCTGCCATTCACACCCACTGCTGGTGTTTGGCACTGGTCCTAATCGCTCAGTGCCATCAGCAGGTGTGAGTGGCGGCTGCTGATCCCAATTGCCCCTGAGGACTTCTCAACCTCCCCCTGCTCCTGAAGGGGCAGCAGTCACTGCTTGCACCTATTGATGGCACTGGCCCTGCTCACACCCACTGCTGGTACCAGCCTCAATCACTCTGTGCCATCAGCAGCTGCAAGCAAGGCCATTTCCATCAGCATATGTAAACAGCAGCAGCAGGAGCAGGGCTGCAGGCAGACAAGGACTGGGGGCCATGGCAGGAGGAGCTAAGTGGGGCCATGGAGGATGGTCCAAGACCCACCCCTGTGCCCACTGCAGCCTCTTGGCCCACAGTTCCTTTCAAGGTGCACAAATTCATGCACTGGGCCCCTAGTCTATAATAATAAACGTGTAATATGCTCATTATACCAGACAGCCAAACAACCTTATGGACGTCATTCCAGACATCCTTCCAGATGGTGGGGCCAAGGCAGAGGCAGTTAGGGGTGATCAAGCAGGCAGGCAGAGTGGTTTAAGCAATCTGGCAGGCAGGCAGAGTGGTTATGGGTAATCAGGCAGGTGAGTAGTTAGGGATGATCAGGCAGGCAGGCGAGTGGTAAGGGGCGATCAGACAAACATACAGATTTGTGCACCAGATTGAGAGAGGGTGCAGGCCAGGCAGAGGGACCCCTGTGGAATCAGGCCTTAAACTGTCAGTTGGATATCCCCAAGGGGTCCCAGATTGCCAGAGGGTGCAGGCTGGGCTGAAGGATCCCTCCCCCTCCCCCCATGCACAAATTTTGTGCACCGGGGCCTCTAGTCTTTAATAAGTCTCTTGCCCACATTCTTCATCTCAGAGTCTGTTCTTGGAATCCTCCTTACGTTTCTGCAGTCTGGAGCTGTGGGCAAAGTGGAACATTTCATCCTGCATAGCCAAAGTAGAGAGAATATCTGACATAGAAATAGGATTAGCTTCTCAACCATGGTAGCCCTGCTGGCTCCCAATGTACAGGAAATTATTTTTCACAAAAGAAAGAACCCTTAATTACTAATCGAAAAAAAGAACCTTTAATGACTAACCAATAATTAAAACCTGAAACCAAGTGCAGGAAGCCAGGGCTTGGCTCTGAGTAATGTTCCTCACCATGAGGTGTGAGTTCTGTACTTTGATGGTGAATTCTGTACTTTGAATGTCACACACACAGCCCTCCCAATGAGTGCTCTGCTAGGTGGAAGAATAAGATGTATTACAGTGTGTGGGTGGTATTTTCCCTAAGCTATGAAAATAGAAGGCTTATGTTTTATAGCTCAAACATTGCCAATTTTTTTGAATAAGAGGTTTGCTGTAAGCTATTCAGGGAACACTAGTTCAAGGGCTCCTCTTGAGTCACTGAAAGCAAAAACATGTTGGTTGATCTTGATGGTCCTCATTTTTCCCATCTGTAAAACAGGGACCATCATATTCTCTGCTTCAGAATCAAATGGGTATAATGATTTTCATATTACTGATATGAACAATGGGTCTTTGTTGATCTTTGAAAAAATATAAATTGGCCTGCCCAGAATGCTAAAGCATCGATGCCCTCCTGGTACTGATCCTGGACCACCGTCCCTTTTTTGTCCAATATAACCCATAGATCTACTCATACATGACCTCTCTCTTGTAGAGAATGTTCCAGAAGACTCCATGCAAAGGAGCCAATCCCTCTGTGGATGCAGTGTGGTAACCAAACAGACACTGAGTTATCTAATACAGTCAGGGATTCTTATGTACAAACAAAGAATGTACACTCTGTGAATAAGACAAGAGCCAAGGTTCATAAACACTTCAACTAAAAAAACACATAAGCAATTTATTTATCCCATTCTACATAATGGTTTGGTTTGAGAGTTTTCATTATCACTTGTTTGATCATAGTTCACAAGTCCATTGCCACTCCCATGGAGAGTTGACTGCTGGTCAAAACAGTACCACTCTCCTGCTCTCCTCCCTGTGTTGATTCTGATATTTTGGCCTCTGCTGTTTGGTGCCTTTTGCCTCCTTGGCTTCTTCTGAACCACTGCAGTCTTAGTACCCAGCATTTTTTGAGTATGTGCTATGTGCCCAGCCTCAGGTTTTACATGCATTTTTGCAATTACATTGCATGTGACCAATGAAGCAGGTACTTTCTTATCCACCTCTCCTAGATAGGAAACAAAAGATCAGAGAGGTTAATGATCTTCCCTAGCTCACACTGCCAAGTGAGAGGTTAAATGTGAAGTTCACCATCTATCATGCCCCCGCCAGGATCCCACAGCTCAGCAAAATGACACTACCATGGATGCAATGTTTAATGTTCCAAACATGGGAGTCATCCTTGACTCCTCTCTCACCTTCTCTTCCCTCAGCCACCAGATCTGCTGGTCCTAGCTCCACTATGCAATGCATCTATCTGTTTTCCTCCATTCCAACACTGGCCTCCTAGACCAAGCCAACATCACTTCCCTCCTGGACCTCACAAAAGCCTCAGCTTCCTGCTTCTATTCTTTACTATTATTTTTTAATCCTAACACAAGGATATGTTTTTATTGAGTTTGAGAGAGAGAGGAAGAGGGAGAGAGAAAAAAAATATTGATTGGTTGCCTCCTGTATGCGCCTTGATAGATTGAACCCGCAACTTAGGTGTGTACCCTGGACCAGTAATTGAATTCACAGCATTTTTGGTGTACAGGACAAAACTCCAACCCAGTCATCCAACCAGAGCCCTGCTTCCACCCTTGCCCTTTCAAATATCCTATACCCATAAGAACCCCTAGTAAAACTTATCTGGGCTCCCTTTTCCCAACCCCCACCCCCTGCTCTTGGGACCACAATCCTCCTTCCTCCTTGTGAGGCTTCCTGTGTTCTGGTTCCAGGCATTTATGCAACCTATCTCCTGATCACTGTATGCCAGACAGTAGCTCCAGAACTGTTTCTAATTCAAGACTTAGAAGGCTTAGGCACTGGCTCTCCCTACAGGTAGACCATCTCAATTTAAGTATCACTCCCTGTTGGGTCCCTTCCTCATTCTCAAAATAGTCTGTAATTATATTTTTGGTTCTTGTTTTTTTATGCCTCCCCCATTGGAATATCAGCAGCAGGCACGTGGGATCTTATCTGTCTTTCCACCCTCTTCATCCTCAGGACAGGACAGTGGGTGGAACAGCGTAAATGACCAAGTATGTGTTGGATGCCTGACTGGCTGATGAAGGGATTTATTATACATTGCATGTGACCAAAGAAGTAGGTACTTTCTTATCCACCTCTCCTAGGTAGGAAACCGAAATGTTCATGCCTATTTTCTTCTAGCTCTGCTTTCTCCTAAAAAAAAAAAAAGCCCTCTTTCTGGCTTAGCTATACTCCTCCTTCTGTTCTCATAATAAAAATTATTTATTCATACCTCAGCAAACACAGCAACTCATTATGAATGAAAAGCATCTATTTAATGCCATCGGGAAGATAGTCTACATAGGAAATGAAAACTTCCAGGATTTCCCAGCTTCTGGGTAAAACTGGTATATTGTTTCACAGCCATAAACCAAGGCACAGATCTGTCCATCCAGGTTGACAGGTGCTCCACCCAGGAGCAGCAAAAACTAGAGGATCAGAATGGTTATCTTAATGCTTTCAGCTCATTCATTTATAATGTATGAAATCAGCAATAGCCTTTTGATTTTTCAAAACATATATTCTCAAGCCAAACAATTAACCTAGATTTTCCATACACTTTTAAGTATCTAAAATACTTTGAATTTTTTAAAAAGATATTCATACACATGTTCTTAGCTAATATGTTTTGCTTCTCCACTATTCCACTAGGAGAATGGAATTTCCAAAATGTGAAACTCCAGTCAGAGGACTCTCTCTAGAAACATGTGGTATCATTATGTCATCATTATTAATATTAAACTCGCTGCACCATATTTACAAATCCTTCCAAAGGAAAACAAACCTGCCCTGGAAGTAATGCTTCTAATTATAAGCATGCATGCTATTTGCTCCTCACAGGGGATGCTTAAAACATCAATTTAAATGCAAACAAATCTTACCGTTCCAAACTAGACTCATTCTACCATGTTGAAATTAATATAAAAAACAATATCAATAAAGAAAAATAAATTTAAAAATAATAATAACAATATCGATCGCTTCTCAGCCTTTTGGCTAAGATCAAGTGTAATATCTGTTCTTATCAGTTTAATATCTGATTCACCCTCTACCTGAGGACAATATATTAAATGGATTTTTGAGCAGGGAGATGGAATAGGGCTTGTTCAATCCACTCCTCACATCGACCGGGTATTGCAGTACCTCCAGGAACGGTGCAAAAATATTGAACACTAAATTCTGAGAATTAATATTGACACAATGAAAAAATACAGTCTCATTTCTGTATTTTTCTATGCATGTGCCAAGACAGAAATATAGGGGGGGGAGGGGGCAGAGTCAAATAGGTATCTAAGTTACTGTATCTTAAAGTATAAATACTAAAGAGCTATAAGGAGAGCCTGAAATTTTAAACACTTCTCTTAAACATAAAGACAAAGAGGACCTTTGTCTCCTCTATAATCTCACCTAGGTGTTGGAAAACTATGATCCACAAACAGGCTATTTGTTTTTGTAAATAAAGTTTTAGCAGAACCCAGCCAAGCGCACTTGTTGACTTAGTGTCTAAGGTTGCTTTCACAGTACAATGGCCAAGTGGGGTTTTTATGACAGAGATCTTCAGACCCCAAAAACCTAAAATGTTCACATTTTGACCCTTTAAGAAAAGTCAGCTGATATCCCCTGATCTAACCAGCTGTTTATCAAGACACAAGAAAATGGCTTTGTTGGAAACATGAGTGGAGAGAGTTGCAATGCCGGTCCAGATACAGCTCTGATCACTTTCTAAGTGACATCTGGCAGGCTGCTAAACGTCTCTGGGGCATAGCATCCTCATTTGTAAGCTGAGAAAATTGGACCCGTCTGTCGTAACTCTAAAATCCTAAAAAACTCTCCTCCCTTCCAATAAAATCACTGATTAAGAAACAAAAGCCGAATTGGTTTTATAAGGAAATGAAATTGTCAAGTAGTTTGAAACTACTTAACTTGCTTTTGAGAATAACAAACATAAAGTCAAAGTTATGTTCCTTTTTCATGCATGATGCTCTCTCCATTAATCACTGTGGCAGAGTGAGCTCAAAGAGTTTTGCATTCATTTACTGTCTTTGGGTTCCCCAAACCTGACCCTGAGGCATGGAATCACAGACCAGTAGTTCATTTGGGATACAGTCCCAGGAGCACACGTACGGGAGGGACTCAAGTCAGGTGTGTAAACAGAGTTACCACTGTGGGCAACTGGAGCTGAGTTCTGCTGGGCAACCCCAAGACACAGGCTAGAACCCCTAAGGGGAAAGAGTTGGGGTATTATTATTCCAATTTCCATCAGTCATTGATAGAGGGCTGATACCAGGATGGAAGGCAGGCAATTTCCTGTACTTCTGGGCTGCCAAGATCATGAGCAAATTGGGCTCCAAAGATATAGAGATGGAAATCTTGCCAAAAAGAGCTGAGTCAATATGCATTGAAATGCTAAAAGCAAAAGGTTATAAATGGGGCATCTAATAGCACCTCCTATACTTATAAAATCAAAGGTCTCCAAACATTTTTTTGTATATACATTATTTTTTACTGAAATTTGTTGATTTAACATTGGTTCACAAAATCATACAGGTCTCAAGCGTACAACTCAACAAAACATCTGCACACTGCATTGTGCACCCATCGCCCCAAGCAAAGTCTGTTTCCATCCCCATTTCCTCCCCTTTTGCTCACCTCCACCTAGCCCCCAATTCCCTTTTCTTCTGGCCATCACTGCACTATTGTCTATCTATGTGTTTTATATATATAAATAGTAATTTTGCATTCTCCTACTTTGCTGAATTCATTTATTAAATTTAGCAGTTTTTTATGGAGTCTTTTCGTGCACTGGGCCTCTCGTATAAATATAAATAAATACATAATTTTTTTACATCAAGTTAAATATACATTATAATATTGTCTCTCCACACCTCAGTGGATATCTTACACATCCCCAGGGATGGGCATACCCCACTTTGGAGACTTTTTCCACTGAGCAGCCAGTATGTAACCCTGTCTATAGCATGCTCAACAAAAGATTCTGAAGTAAAAATTCTTCAGCCAGCTAGATTTCTCTCTTCCAGGAAGGTAAAAGAATAGGTGGATCTGGGGCCATTCCTGTTTTTACCATTTAGGCACTATGGTTTGGGTAAAGTTATTCAATTTCTGTGGCCTGTACATTCCTCAAATGTAAAAAAAAAAAAAAAAAAAAAAAAAAAAAGGTAAAATGTTTTTGCTCATGCATTCAATAGCTATTTATTGAGTCTTATACCAAAGCAGGAACTATGGTATATTAGTGTACATATTTCTGCACAACAAATTATCCCTAAAACGAGGACACATAAAATATATTTTTTTAATCTCCCACAATATCTATGGGTCAGGAATTCAGGAACAGCTTGGCTGGGTGGTTTTGGTCCAGGGTATCTCATGAGATTGCAGTCAAAAACTTGGTCAGTGCTAGGGCTGCAGGATCCAATTTCAAGGTGGTTCCCACGGGAGTGGCTCCTGGCAGGAGGCTCGGTTCCTCTCTGGGGTGGGTTTCTGTGAACTATTTGAGTATCCCCATGGCATCCCAGATGGTTTCTCTTAGAGCAAGTAGTCCTAGAGAGGGAGCAAGGTGGAAGCTGCAATGTCTTTCATGATCGAGCCTCAGAAATCACCTACTGCCATTTTGCAGTGCCTTGCTGTTTATAAGGGTCAGCCATGTTCATTGCAAGGTCATGAATACCAGGACTCTAATGCAAGGTCATGAATACCAGGAAGCAAGAATCACTGAGGGCCAGCTTGGAGGCAGAAATATGCTGATGGATAAAGCAGACATAGTCCCTACCCAGAGATTTTGTTGTCTAGAAAGAAATATAGACTCCAAATCAATAATTACAGAAATAATTGTTTACTTACAACTGTGGTGCTTTGCCATGATGAAAGAGTACTAGGTCCTATAAGTGTGTTTAGCCAGGGAACTTTGATCTGGTCCCCTGGAGAAGAGATACTTACTCTGATGCCTTGAGGATGAGGAGGAGTTAGCCAGGTATCTGACAGCAGAGGAAACAGCTCAGTGCAAAGGCCCTGAGGCAGGAATATGCTCAGCCCTTTTAAGGATCTGAAAGAAGCTGTTGTGTGTGTTGGAGGAATAGGGGAGTATATCAACCCAGGAAGAAAGTGACCCGGATGACACTGGAGAAGTAGAAAAGGACCTGGTCATGTGGACTTTGTGAGTCATAAGGATTTGTGGCTTCATCCTACAAGCAAAGGATGAAGTCACAGACGGGGGTGGGGGTCACACCTGGATTTGGCATTTTTCAAAGATCTGTCTGCTGCTGAGGTGGATTGAGGATGGGCAAGAACGGAAGCAGAAAGATCTATAGGGAGGTTTTTCTAGAAGAAATATTATTTGCCGAAGAGCTATGGTGCTTTTAAAAGAAAAAAAAAAAAAAAGAGAGAGAAAATGTAAGGTATCCTGAATTTAGCACTCACTAAATATCAATTACTTCCCTCTTTCTCTTAAAAGCAAACAAACAAACAAACAACTCAGGAACATTATTTAAAATAAGGTACTATCTGCAAAACAAATGTCTCTAAAAAGAGCAGACAAAAATATTGTCAAATACCGCAGGCCTCATTAGGCACCTTGTAAGCTAAGCCACCAGAGTCTAGGAGCCCTGTCTGTGGGGAACACAGAAGAGGATTCAGCAGCAATTCTAAGGCCTCGCTCCACATCAGCAGGAACCCGGACCAGCCCACAGAGAGCTCTGAATAGCACTTACGATGCTTAATCAGAAAGCATGCAGCGTTGATCTGGAAATTAATTGGATGCTCAGGGTTTTTTTTGCACCTCATGGCGGGTTAGATATTACAAAGATTTTGACAGGAATATATTTAGTAAGAGTATCTCTGATGTGCAGTCCCAAGCAGGGACCCATATTGACTTTGGGGCTCATTATTTCCTGAGAAACAATAGATGCTTGCTTAGTAAAGCTCTTTTGATTATGATGATTAAACACATTGCTCAGAGTGTCTTTAATAGCTACAGAGGAATTGGACCAGACATGCGGCTTTCTAAATATGACCCACTGTGCTATGATTTATTTAATCATTTATAAGAGACCCACAATTTCAACTTAAGTTAAAATAAGTTAACTTGGATTGTATGTAGAGATGACGATGAATATCTACTGCATGAACCTAAGGAAACAAAGGCTCTTTGGTATGTAGAAAGGATGTGAAAATATGCTCAGGCCTGGTACCACCTGCCAAAAGACAGAGAGACCAACCAGTCTTCTGGACTGACCTCCCCTGGCAGGGACCAGCACTCATTCATTTATTACCTGGGGAGGGGCAGGGGCTGAAATGAATAAGGGCCCAGTACCATGTTTACTACTATGCTATGATTTATTTGATCATATTTTAATCGACCCACTATTTTAACTTAAGTTAAAGTAAGTGAACTTCGATTGTATTGAAAAGTGACTGGTTTGGCTCAGTGGATAGAGCATCTGCCTGAGGACTGAGGAGCCCTAGCTTCAATTCTGGTCAAGGGCACATGCCCAGGTTGCTGGTTTGATCCCCAGTAGGGGGCATGCAGGAGGCAGCCGATTAATGATTCTCTCTCATCATAGATGTTTCTGTCTCTCTCTCTCTCCCTCTCCCTTCCTCTCTGAAATCAATAAAAATATATTTAAGTATATATATATATATATATATATATATATATATATATATATATATATTAGAGGCCTGATGCCTGATACATGAATTTGTGCACCAGTGGGGTCCCTCGGTCTACCCTGTCAGATTGGGAGGAAACTGGCTCTTCGACATTCCCTGAGAAACCTCTGCCCAAGGGACCCCTCTGGTGCACAATGGGGGCCAGGGAGGGGCCTTGGGAAGGCTCCAGAGTATGTCCAGCCCATCTCACTCAGACCCCAGCAGCAAGCTAACCTATTGGTCACAGCGTCTGCCCCCTGGTGGTCAGTGCACATTATAGTGAGTGGTTAAGCAGCCTTAGCATGTCATTAACATATTATGCTTTGATTGGTTGAACGGACAACCAGATGACTGTACACTTGGCATATTAGGCTTTTATTATATAGAATATAAAGGAGACTGTACATTACCACTCTAAATAATGTACAGTCAGAAGAGATACATCAGCCTTAAAACTCCTAAGGAAACAAAGGCTCTTTGGTATGTAGGAAAACTTTAGCCTTTGCTCTATAGGAAAATACCTACAGATGTACCTAAGATTAGCATTTGCAGGGGGCAAAACCTACCAGTGACCTCGCACATTGTTAATGGTACAATCCCTTTGGAAGAAGGTTTGACAGTCTCTTACAAAGTTAAATACACACTTGCCTTTCAACCAGCAATCCTACTCCTAAGTATTTACCTAAGAGAAATGAAAACATATGTTCATAAAACGACATAAATAAGAATGTTCATAGAAGCTTTGTTCATATTAGCAAAACTGGAAATAATACAAATGTCCATTAATATGTGAATGGATAAATAAAGCTGAAATGTGTTTATACAATAGAATACTATTCCCAACTGAAGGAACAAACTAGTGGTGCATATACAGTGAAACCTCAATAAAATGGGCTAATTCGGGTGAGGAGGTGTCCATTAAAGTCCATTATGTAATAAAGTAGATTTTCCAAATGTATTAAAAATGTGATAAATTAGTTAGTTTACCTATTTTTACTTATGTAGGTGTGTGTGTGTGATTAAAATAAAGTCTGTGTGAAAAGTTTAATTTCACAGAAAAGTTTTCTACATGTATTACAGTAATTTTTATTTTATACTGAATAGGTCTAGTAAATGGGTGTATTCCCCTGTCACCACAAGTAAATAAATGCACATGGCTGGAGCTTAGCTTAGTACTTCTGGGAACATCAGCTGGAACATTTAAAACTGCTGCAGAGCTCTGGCCAGAGCACTGAAGAATCATGGATTCAATTCCCTGTCAAAGGCATATACCTGGGTTGCAGGTTCGATCCCCTAATGCCAATTGGGGCATGTGCAGGAGGCAGCCAATCCATGTATCCATGTATCTCTTTCACATAGATGTTTCTCTCTCTCTCTCTTTCTCTCTCTCTCTCTCTCACCCCTTTTCTCTCCCCACCCCCCTTCATCCCTTCCACTCTCTCTAAAAAAATCAGTGGAAAAAATATCCTCAGATGAGGATTAACAAGAAAAACTGCTGCAGAAAGTCATGTCATGAGACCACAGAGACCACTCATGATGAGGTGTGATCACATGCTAATCATTCACCAAACACTGGGTTACTGTTGGATTTAAGCATGTAGACAATAGTTGTAGATAAATAATGTTTATTCATGTCAGTGAAATTACTACAGGTTTTTTTTTTTCCAACATATAGCCTATTCTCTAAAATTTGTTAAAAATAACAGTGAATTGACCTAACTGGTTTGGCTCAGTGGATAGAGCATTGGCCTGTGGACTCAAGGGTTCCAGGTTTGATTCCAGTCAAGGTCATGTACTTTGGTTGTGGGCATGTCCCCAATAGGGGGTGTGCAGGAGGCAGCTGATTGATGTTTCTAATTCTCTCTCCCTTTCTCTCTGTAAAAAATCAATAAAATATATTTTTTAAATGACTGAATTAATAACAAAAAATAACCTCTTGATTTAATTATAAGCAAGCCTTGGTTAAAAGAATTTTTAAATGAGCAAAATTTCACATATGACATATGAACTGGAATTTTTGCTTGTTAAATCTGAAGTCCATTAAATAAAGGAAAAAATCAATAAAATATATATTTTTAAATAACAGTGAATAAGAAAAAAAAACCTTCTTGATTTAATTATAAGCAAGCCTTGGTTAAAAGAATTTTTAAATGAACAAATTTTCACACATGATATATGGACTGGAATTTTTGCCTGTTAAATCCAAAGTCCATTAAATCAAGAGCCATAATTTTGAGGGGTTATGGCAATAAAAGAGATGAATCTCAAAAGCATGATATCTAAAGAGGGCAAACACAAAAGAACACATACCCTTTGTTTCCATTTACATGAAATTAAAAAAAAAAAAAGGCAGAGTTAAGTTACAGTAAATGAAATCAGAAGACAGGTTGACTCAGGAGAGTGGAGATTAGCTGAGAAGGAGCCGAGAGAATTTTTCTGAGGAAATGGGAAGGACTACATGATTATTCTGATGGTCACGTAGTTGTAGACACTGCCAAGGTCATCAGGCTCCACACGTAACATCACACATTTTACTACAGATAAATTATAGCTCAATAAAAATGCTATTTCAAAAATAATCTATTGCTAAAAGAGCCAATTTAGACATCAGTTGCTACTGAGAACGCTCAATGAATGTGGGAAGAATGAGAGTGGGAACCAGCTCCTGTCCTGAAAGTTTAGGTTTTTCACCACCCACCTGGGAGAGGATATGTTCCCACCCACCTCCCTAGGTAGGCTCTGGCAGAAGAGAAGATAATAATGCTGGCTGAGTGGCTCAGTTGGTTGTATCATCCTCCAGTACACCAATAGGTGGCAGATTCAATTCCTGGTCAGGGCACATACCCAGATTGCCAGTTCAATCAGTGGCTGTATCACCAAAGGTGATATTTTTTTGTGAAATGGAGTTAAACTCTTTCTTAACTGGAGACACTTGACTGATACTTTTCTGTCTCCCCCTTCCTCTCTCTAAAAATCAATTTAAATATTTTTAAAAAGAGAAGATAGTAGATGACAAGACACTTGGGAACTCCCAAACACTATCACCATACAGGCTAAAGGGGAATTCTTTTTAATCATGATTACCAAGTGCTTAGAACTTCATCACTCTGCCTTTTTCTATATTTGCATTTTTAATATAGAAGTGAGCCTTGCTCATCATAAAACAGACTCTAGACATTTCAAAAATGTAGGTAAAATAAAAACTACAATGTCCCTTCTCTCTGCTCTTCTATTTCTCCTCTGTGAATCCTACTTGCTTCCTGATTTGAGTGGTGCACTTTTGTGCGAATCCTTCAAGATTTTTTTTCCCCCAAACTGGAATCATACAGTAGATCATGTCATGCAATCTACTCTTCTATTTAACGAACTCTCTCCCATAGTGTGGATACACCATATCACTGATTTACCTAAGCCCCTGAAGATTGACATTTTTATTTCCCCCCAATGTTCTACTATTATAAACATAGATCTTTAAATTCTTGTGTGAGTCTCTTTAGAATAAATTCCTAGAAGTGAAATTTTTCGTGTCAAGAAGTACATACGACTTTAATTTTTATGAACATTTTCAATTTTCAATTTAGTTTCTGAAAACATTGAACCAATTTACAGTCCTCCCAAGAGCCTCACTTCTCATTTTGATCTCAGAGGAAAAGGAAGGTGGAGAGAATGTTGTAATGATCAAACACTTCCCACTACCCTTGAAAAGCAAAGGTGATGCTGAAACCCACACATCCCTATTTTCACCACTGACTTGAAATTTCCATAATGAGGAAATAAAACGCATGATTTAAAAAAAAAATCTAAAGCTATGAGATTAATGAGAGTTGAGAGCCTATGACTGGAACATTTTCTGGCTAATAAATTTAGGGATGGAAACAGTGTTGTGTCAATTATAGTAATTAACCAGAGATGAAGAACAATTGAAGGGAGCCACCCGTTGCCAGCCAAACCTCAACCTAAATGCTGAGTGATGAGCTACTGATGAGGATGGGAAAACCAGAACTCTAGGACTGGGCTGGGACTGTGAAAAGGATGCAGCTCTCATTCTCCAAAATATGTGTTAGGTCTGAGAAACAGGGTTCCATCCTGCCTTGGCCTCCCAAAGGACTCCAGTCTCCTACAGCTTGCCCTTCAGGAAATAGGACAGTAACCAACAAACACATTTGGCTGTATCCCCAAAGGTGTATATTTCTTGTTAAATGGAGTTCACCTCTTTCTGAACCTGAAATAATATGACCCTGAAGAAAACTTACCTTATCTCTGTGATGAAATGCACAAACAGGGAAAACACCAAAGGCAACAATTGAGCATCTTGCTGACCAGTCAGAGAGAATTCATGACCCCACACTAGTCAGTTTCGCTGAAAATAGTTCTTTAGTATAGGGAGGAGGTGGAAAAAAGGTTTGAAGGAAAAGGCTGCACATTCCATAGCTATGACTAGAAATCCTTTCTAATGTTCCACCAAGATAAGAGCATTTGACTTATTATCATATAAAATCACTCTAGTTGGGTAGCCAATTGCTATTTTTTTAATTCACTTTATATTTACAGAAAATAAAATTTACTCTCTCTTTTTGATGCACTGTTCTGAGTTTTGGCAAACACATAGAATCGTATAATCACCACCTCAATCAAGAGAAAGAACATCCCCATCACTCCCAAAATTCCCTCATGCTGCCCCTTTGAGGTCAACACCTCCCCAGCCACCACCCTCCATTCCTGGCAACCACAGATCTGTTTTCTATCACTATAGTTTTGCCTTCTCTAGAGAATGTCACCACATAGACAGAATCCTACAGTCTATAGCCTTTTGAACCTGGCTTTTTCCATGCTTTTGTGATTCATGTATGTAGTTGGGTGTATCAAAACTCCTTTCTTTTTTATTGCTGGGTGGTATTCTACTGTGTGCATGTGCCGCAGTTTGTTTATTCATTCTCCAGTTATGGGACATTGCATGACTTCTGATTTAGGTGCTTATAAAGTCAGCATTTACATTTGCATACAGGTTTTAGTATGAAATGAAGATTTCCTTTACCTTGGGATTTCTGAGTCATAGGGTAACACAAGTGCTATTTAATCTCTAGACAATATCACCGTCCTCAGAGTGCAATGAAACTAGAAACAGTTCAGTTGCACCGAGGGAGGGTTGGGAAGGCTCTTCCCCATGAATACTGTTGTCACTTATGTAGCATGGGTCTAGGAATGAGTGGGCTGATCTGGTCTGTCTGGACAGCCATTCTAGTTTCATCTCAGCATGGCATGAGGAACTCAAGATATGGACTCTGAGGTTTCCATCTAACGAGTCCAAAAAAATCACTTGCCTTAAGTCAAGCTAAACCAAAATACTTCATTTTCTTTCATTTTCCCATCAATTTTTGTATCTTAAAGGTTTTATAAAGACTTATAGACAAACAGATACTGGCATTTTTAACGGAACGAAATAAATTTAAATGGAATTCTGATTATTTTCCATTTGAATTTTTTAAAATTATATGCAATCTCCAAATTTAAACATCAAATGTGAATTTATGTGATTATATTTTCAGAAAGCTAAAAACATATAAATATTATCATGATTTATAATCCCTATTAATCTTAACTCTTCAACATAATTTTTTATGCTTTTTTCTTCAAGAAGATAAATATTTTTAAATGTTCCTTTTCTATAGCAATTGAGCACAGCTGAATTAAATCCGGTTAGTATTGGATGGAGTCTAATTGTGGCACAGTTAACAATTCTTTCTTGTTTTAATTGAATTAAATTTGAGACTTCTATTTTTCCCTATTATCAGTTTATTTCATTTTTCCATTTTCAACTTGTTTTTCTAAAATAATAAGGGAAAACGCAATTAAAATATTCAAATTATGCTACTTATAACACCACCATAGCTAAATGTGATATAAATAAAGTGTGATGACACTAGCACATTTAAAAAAAAAAAAAGGTTTGGGGATATTAACATTTAATGTACAAACGTATAAGTAATGAAAAGATGAATGTTTAAAGGTTTGGAAACCCTTGGAAGCATACTTATGTTGTTCTGTTCATTTAAAAAAAAATCTTATTTTATAATTCTGTTAATGTACAGATACAAGCAAGTTCCACCTCATAACTCCCATCACCATCATGTCAAATGATATTGGAGTCTACGAAGTGATTTAGACAACCATTTGTCTTGTAATTAGTTTATTCACTCAGTGTGCATTGAAATTCTGCTACACGTATAATGGCATCAAGTAAAAGGCACTGTCTAAATCCTTGAACCATTTTCAGTGAACTGAAGGGGATGGAGAAGTGAGGCAAGTCTGATAGAAGGGTATCTGTCCATAGCACAATGTCATGTGGGAGGGCTCTTCCTGAATGAGATGAAATTTGAGATTTAAGGAGGAGAAAATTCCAGACAGATGCAGCATTAGAGGATGGGCATGGATGGAGCTACATGCAGGGGAATGAAAAAGGATAACACGAGAGCTGTGGATTTATTTCCTGGGACTGCTGTAACGAAGTCCCACAAACTGGGTGTCTTGAAACAACAGAAATGTATTTTCTGACAGTTCTGGAGGCTAGAAGTCCAAAATCAAAATATCAGCAGGGCTGGAGTCTCTGAGGGGGATTCTGTCCTATTCCTCACTTCTAGTTTTTGGTGGTTGTGGGAAACCCTTGGCTTTCATTGGCTTATAAACTCATCACTTCAATTTCTGTCTCCATCTTCACCTGGTGTTGTCCTCCCTGTGTATCTTTTTGTCTATCTCTTCACATGGCCTTCTCTAAGGACACCAGTCACTGGATTTAGGGCCCACCAAAGTCTACTATGACTTCATTTAGCCTGCAATGACACTATATACAAGTAAGGTCACATACCCTGGAGCTATGTATCCTATACCAGATTTTGACTTCAACACATCTTTTGGGGAGACCAACTTCAATTTACAACAAGCAGGATTCTACAAACTACAGTCCACCCACTGCTTTTTTGTTGTTGCTGCTTGTGAATAAAGTTTTATAGGAACACAGCCACACCCATTTGTTTATATTTAATTTGTTTACAATGTTGGCTATTTTCCCATTACAAAGGCCCGAATGAGTCATTGTCACAAAAACCACAGGGTTCCTAAGGCCTAAAACATTACCCTCTAGAGGGCCCTTTCCTGAAAAAGTTTGGTGACTCCTGAGCTAGAGAGAAACTGGGTAGTAGACCAGTCATGAACAGCCTTTGAGGTGAAGCTAAAGAGTAAGAATTTGACTGTGAAAACTCCAGGACATGTAATGCAGTGTTGATAAGAAGCATGCAAATGCAAAATGAGATAGAGACATCACAAAGAAAGGGATTTCCAGGCCCCAAGGAGACAAAATGGTGATTAGAGAAGGAGAGAAGTGGGAGAACGTGTAATGGAGGGTGGAGAATGAAATGTGCACTTTTGTGATTTCAACAGTTTCCATGCTGGGTTATCAGAAAATCAAGAAACATGCGGAGATTTAATTGAAGGGGAATTGTTGAAGTTGGAGGTGAAGGCCATGAAATGGGAAGGCAGGAGGATCAGATGAACATTTTTCATGGTCCTTAGAAATGCCGAGAGCAGTGTTGACAACATGGGGGGCAAGGAACCCCATGAATCCAGGACCATGTCATTAGCAAAAGGTCTAGGGCAGGGCATTTCCTTCCCAAGAGATCAGTGTCCATAATTCAATAGGTACAATACCTTGTGCAAAGTGATTCTGTGATTAATGTGGATTCTGGTGTTCCATCCTTGTAGCAACTTAATAAGGTATGTGCACAGCCTTCAAATGAAAGCCGTAATCACTTTTCCATGGTTTATGCATTATGAAGTCGGATTCCCATCACAAATGCCGACAAAGTTTTTTGGCTTCAAAACCAATTAAAATGATGAATAGCTGTGAAAGGAACCAGAAGTGCATTTAATCTTTTTCCAGAACAGTTGGAGATCAGTACTTTTTTGTGTGACATTTCACATTAGCTGAGAACAAAAAATTGGTCATGTTTGAAGGTAAAACTCAAACAACTTCTTCATGAGAGAGAACTGATGCACTCGGCTGTTTTCCAGCTATAAGTAAACACTGAGATATTTACAGTGTGCCTTGTGCTTCCTTTTCACTTGTCTCTCAAGGTGATAACACTCTATTTCTATCATCTCTTAGCAAGGTTATGCTAAAAAGAATCGCCAACATGAAGATTAACAGTTTGAAACAAAAAGTGACAAGTGAGAAGATGGATGACAAGTTTTGAGTTTAATTTATTATGGATACAAAAATGAGTGGC
Source organism: Pipistrellus kuhlii (assembly GCF_014108245.1). Lineage (NCBI taxonomy): Eukaryota > Metazoa > Chordata > Mammalia > Chiroptera > Vespertilionidae > Pipistrellus > Pipistrellus kuhlii. The sequence goes on from NW_023425562.1 coordinate 68,497,682, forward strand.
AGCCAACAGCCTGAATTGCCCCCATCTTGCTGCCATTTAATATATCTTCAGTATTTGTGCTCCTGTTCAGTGCTGAGGGTGCTAGGATAAGCAAGATGCTCAGTCTCCTAATTGTTTACTTTTTATTATAAGAAAGAACTGTAGATGCCATGCATTACAAACAGAATGAGTCTGAGTCAGAAGATCTAACTTTTAGCACTAACTCAGCCACTTTCAACTGAAAACTTTGAGCAAATTCATAACCTCATTGAGCATCAGCCTTTTTATCTATAAAGTTGGTTTTACAATATTGAATTCTCAAAACTGCTGTGAGGCTCAAATGAAATCAATGTGTATGGAATTACACACATATATAAAACATACATGTGTATCAATAATAAAAAATATATAATAGACCTCTGTGCAGTATATTTACTATTCACATTGCTATGCTTTTGATTGGAGGAAAATACATATTTAAGACAAAGTCCCCAAGTTGGACAGGAAAATACATATTTAAGACAAAATCCCCTTCGACAAGGTGACTCAGCTGTCAGTGAACTTCGCTATTTTTAGGGCTGGAAAGGAGAGGCAGGTGATACTGAAGTTGTGCAATCAGACGCACGAGGAGGGCAGTAAACTGGCCTCTCCCTCTCTCGGGGGACATCTGGACTCAGTGGCAGTGGCTTGACCTCAGCAGCCATCCAAAGGCGAGCAGAACACTCACAGAGAAAGCAAAGGTAGAGAAGCCTTGAACATCTCTCTCTACAATGTTGTAGAACACCCAGGCAAAAGAGAGGGAAACACAAATTGACTTGTACCTCGTCACCTTGACAACGCAAATTTAGACCCTGGCTGCTACATTATCTTCTGATTCTCCTTTCAGAGCCGTGGCTGGCTCATGTCGTGCTGATTTACACAGTCCCACTGCAGGGCCTTGACAGCACACTCTGTCTTTGTGGAGCTGCAAGAATCAGCCTTGAATTGCCTTTTGAGTCAGCTACTCCTGGCCTTTTCAATCAGCTGCCCAGCAGTTTCCTAACATCAGCTATTGTAAGCCCATCTGTTGGCTGCCCCCCTTCTGTCCTGTGTCCCAAGTGTATCCCTGTGGTCACTCTGTGTGATCACTCTCCTTACTCTCTTATTAAGGTATCAAGTCTAAATTCAACTGTTTTTCTTAAACCCATTGCTTAGATCAATGAAGTGATCAGGTTCTTAGCACAGCCGCAAGCTGCTTTATCACAACTCACTCAAGGTAAACTTTGTCATCCTGGGGATGGGGTGTGTGTGGGGCAAGGGGGGGGGGGGAGGTACCCAGCAGTGAAGGCCACTGGAACAGAGAGAATCCAAACAGGGTAGGAGAAATGCAGGGCAGTGCTGGGGAGTTTACCAGTTAGTGGAATGGGTCATGAGTGTGGATTGGCTTCAAGCAGCATCTATGGCCAAAGAGGTCCAATTTAGCTATGAGGCCAAGCATTGACCAAGCACAGAATTACAGCACACATGTAGTTAGCTATGTGCACCCTTATTTTTACCAAGTCCAAATTGTATGTACTATATTGTTAACTTCACTTGTCTATATCATTTATTAGAATAGGAAAGAGTCAGAGATAACAATAAGCATGCACTGAAATATAGACATATTTTAAAAGATGTTTTAACTGCTACTACTGTTAAAGCAGCTTGGCATTTAGTTTATCTTTAATTGGGTGTCCTTTCAAGGTTTGGAAGAAACTTTTTGTTAAGCAGCAGGGGGCAAAAATAATTCATACCTTAATATTTATCAAGATTTATTTCACAGCAGGAGAACTTTCACTCTCCTGTCTTACAGAATTGGTCCCCCAGCAGCCCCTGCTTTCCAGAAGCACAGAGAATCCAGTCATATTGTGCATAAGAATCACACACTTTATCTTGCTTTTTTTGTTTTCTTTGGTTCATCAGGTCTCTCCTTCAGACCCAAAGGAATCCATTGTGACAATTTGATTCTCAGGACTGACCTCCATAGAAAGGACTTCAGTCTGAGAGATGCTCTGATGTTCCTGTCACTCCCAAAATACCACCCTTCAACCTCTACTATTAGGGATGGGGTTCTTCAGCTTTTTCCAATGTCCATTCTCTTCTGTTAAAGCAAATAGAATTGGGAAGAACAACATACTGAACTTATTCATGCTAAGATATGAATGGCTAATCAAATTAGATTTCTTCCTGTCCAAGTGGAAGGAGGAGGAGGGAAAGTGTGTGTGGGGGAGGGGGGGCATGGCGGCGAGGGGGGTATATCAGGGAGAATATAGATTTGCAGAGTAAAAGTGAAGAGCCAGTGGGGAAACCTGACCCTATGCACTTGCTTTAGAAATGAAAGAACCAGCATGCACACACAATCCCCTGGACACCCTGTACAGATTCAGGCTCAGACAGTCTGGGTGCGGCCTGAGATTCTGCATTTCTAACAAGTTCTTGGTAATGTCAGTGGCACTGGCCCACTAGCCACTTTACAGTAAGCAGCAATGGCTGGGTCGGCAGGGCAGAATATGAGTGATTAAAATGACATTTACTCAGTGTTTCTTGACCTTGGTACACATCAGAATCATATGAAGAGTATATTGGTTAAATAATGATGCCTAGACCCCAGCCCCAATCAATTAAATCTTGGGGTCCCTTAAGTATTTATATTTTTAAAAGCTCCCCAGGCAACTCTATTGAGAATCCTGAGTTGGGAAGCACTATTAGCTGATAACTGCATTGAAAACTCGAGTGTCAGTTCATAACTGAGGGCTAAGGACAAGATACTCCAGCTAAGGGCATCTTCCTCTCCAATACTGACTTGCTATTGCACAATACTCAACAAATAGCTGGTACTCAGTATTGAAAAAATAAATAAATGATTGGCTAAATGCATGAATAAATAGAAGTGTTTGAAGGCCAATAGTAATGTAAAGGATTGAAGGCATAATGTTGAAATGACAAGTGACAGGATTAAAATTTGAGGACAAGAAGTCCTTTTCCATTATTCCCTCAGATCCTCTGTAAAGATACTCAGTTCACCTTAAGGCTGACTCTGCTGATAACTGGAAATGTCAAAGCTATAAATATTTCCATTACTTTACTCCAGTGGTCCCCAAACATCCACCAATCACAGCACACCTTTGCCATTTTTTATATTGGTGCTATTATTTACCTAGTATGTTTTCCTAAATTGACTCACTTTTCTAACATAAATGAATGTGTTTGAAAGGGAAACTATAAATCACTGTTTTAAATAGAAAAACAACCAATATCCCTTGACATAAATAGAAGTAACTGTCAACATAAAAACAATGAAAGCAACTCAAGCTGGATGTTGCTTCCAGCCAGTGCTTGCTTCTGTCAGTTAAGAAGATGGATTAGGAGGGGACAGGGAGGAATTAAAGGCTTGTCATTGGCATAATAAGAAGGATTGGAGGAGTGTTTTTGAAAAAAGTCACAGTCTGGTCACAATACCATGCTGTTGAAGGCACCATGTGCAAGCATCCGGCAGCGGTGGAGAACATCCGGCCTCTGACCATGTAAGACCCTCAAAATCATTTGGTCCGGCCCTGCCAAAGCATTAGGGGTGAATTAATTAAATGTTTGACCAAATATAGCAGGCTAATTTTTAAGTTGATAATTTTGTATGGCCCGCAAATCCTATATAATAAAAACAAAGTATGCAAATTGTCCCCTCGACTGGGATTCTTCCAGGAGTAGGACCAGGAGGGAGACAGGCCAGGGGAAGGGAGGGAGGCCCAGCCAGCAGCCAGCAACCCCCAGGGACCCTACCAGTGCACTGGCCCTTTAGTGATGTTATAAATATCCAAAAAGCCCTTGGCAGAAAAAAAGGTTCCCCACTCCTGAAAGGAACACAACTCTCAGCCAGTGATTTTCCTAACTGGACTCAGAAACCCCAGGCCATCAAGTTCTGCTGAAGATGCTGGGAAAGGAAGTCTTTCTAAGATTTCCATTTCTGAGGAAGCCAGTCATCAATATTGTTTGTCTCATAAACAGTGTGATGTTGGTTTGCTTTTGTTTTCTCATTGTTTTTGTTTTTTCTAAAACAATCCTATATCTAAGAGAAACAATATAATCAACAGAGAGAAAAAAGGATCAGGCTGTGCCTTGTTGTTGAAAACAGGAATTTGCTTTCTCGTTGGAGGCATACTTCCTGGTTTAGGCCTCAAAAGCATTATATCTATGTCAGAGGAGAGAATTCACTAGATAAAAACCATGCTGTTAACAAAGGGATGGGTCATGCAAAGCAAGAGATTTGCTTCCTGGCTCCTCAGTGAGGGGTGTCCCAGTGGGGGCTAAAGCATTAGCTCAATTTATACACCTGGATTTGAATAGAATAAACCATTGACATTTTAAAGAGTAAATCCACTAAGTTATTATTTTTTATTTGTAGTTGTTTTTCTCTTTTATACAACACAAGCAACAGAGTGGAATGTTAAGATTCTAGTGTGGAGAAGCAGCATTGCAGGCAGAGTTGGGGTCAGGCCTCTGGAGCCAGGCTGCCTGGTCTAAATCTCTGCTCTGCCTCTTCTCATCTATGTGACCTTGAGCAAAATATTCAACTTCTCTGTGCCTCAGTCTCCTTGCTCATAGAATGAGGGTGGTAAGAAGAGTCCTACTACACAAGTACAACATAAGGAGAAGCTCAGGCATACAAAACATCTAAGACAGTCTCTTGGGCAAAGCAAACACTTGATATACGTTACCTGTTATTATGGCAAAAACATTATACAAAGCAAAAGGTTACACAATGAAAACTATATCTCCCTTCCACCCCATTCCTAACTTCCCTCACTAAAGGCAAAGCACTATAAAAAGGCTCTTGAGTATCTTTCCAGATATACTGAATGCATTTACTATCAAGTATATCCCTCTCTTCTATGCACTAATAAGAGCTCACTATGCACTTTATTCTACACGTTGCTTTTTTTTACCTAATATTATTTCTTGGGAAGAAGTTCATTGTAAACCTCATGCCTCATCCGTTGCCAGGACTGCAGTTTTGCATTGTATGAGTGCACCATTATTTACTTAGGTCTTTCCTCATGTTGGATACTAAAGCTATTTCAAGTCTTTTACTTTTACAATCATGCTGCCATGAATACGTTTAAAAATAAATCTTTTGTATATGGGCAGATATGTATCTTTAGAATAGATTCTTAGAGGTGGGGTTCCTGGGTTAAAGAGCCTTTGTACCTATTCTTTTGATAGATATTGCCAAATTTCTCTTCCAAGCGATCATACCAATTTGCACACTGGGTACCGTTGTATACAAGTGGGTCTTTCCCCTCATTCTCAGAATAATGTTTTAATAAATAGGATAACTGAGGAAAGCAATTACATGGAAGCAAGGTTATCAAACAAAAATAAACATTTGTGAAATGGCAATATGTATCCTTCTTTAATAATTTGTAATAATAAAAGGGCAATAGGCTAATTAGACCAGACACCTTCCAGGCATCATCCCGGATGTCCTTCCTGATGAAGCTGGAGTGGGAGGGAAGTCAGCTGGGTCCCAGGTGCCTGCAGGTAGCTGAAGGAAGCAGCCCAGGTTCTGGGTGCTGGAGGAAAGCAGGTGCTGACAGCCGGGAGAAGAAAGGCCTACTCTTGCACAAATTTTTGTGCATCGGGTCTCGAGTACATTAAATAACAAAATCAAGTGGCAGGTAAGAGTGAGAAGAAAAGATATTCAGCATATCTGCAACAACTCTAATGTGATACAAAAGTTCATATTGGTGACAATTCACAGCTACTGCTAATAATACCATGGCTTGTAATCTACATCCATAATTGAAAGAAATGCTAAATTTGAGTTGGCAGCACATGAAAATAAAGATGTAAATTTTTTTCTGAACAAATGTTGGACTCTTAGAGACAGCTCTCTGAGATTAATTACAGTGAGTAGCAGTTCTCCTCAATGCATCTGGTCAGCCAAAGGAATTGACACTTTTTGGGCAGCTATTAAAATTCATGCATGGGAATTTGCCTCAAACTAGTCTAATACAAGTTTCATTAGCCTTGTAAAATAGCAAGACAAGCCAGGAAGCCATGGGCAGGCAGGGGTAACTCTAAAGAGGCCATCCAGGTGTTGCCTTCACTGTGTCAGAGGAGGTAATAGCCCTGTTTCTTCCTCCGATACATCTGCTCTCCTACCTACCCCACAAAGTTTTAGAGAATCTATACTAATAAAATTGGTTGCAATGCCCTCACAGTAACAACCAAACAGCAGGCTGCGTGGGGCGACAAGGCAGTGAGGGATGCCCAAGCCAGCAGAGGGGGACAGTGAAGATCAACCAGGCCAGCAGGGGGCACTTGTGGGTGACCAGGCCGACAGGGGGGGCACTAAGGAGCAACCAGGCCAGTTGTGGGGGAGGACATTTAGGGGCTACCAGGCCAGGAGAGTGGGAGAAGTTAAGGGCCATCAGGCTGGCAAGCAGGTGAGCAGTTAGGAGCCAGCAGTTCTAGATTGTGAGAGGGATGTCCAACTGCCAGTTTTGTCCCCATACCCGGGATTCCAGGGATCCCAGATTGGAGAGGGTGCAGGCTGGACTAAGGGAACATCTTCCCCCATGCACGAATTTCATACATTGGGCCTCTAGTATTAAATAAAATAAGAGAATTTAAACTCCTTTGAAAACAATTTAAAGCTACTTTATCATCATCATCATCATCATCATCTCCTTTTATGTTTACTGCTTAGAACCTCTTTCAAATATGCTGGTAAAGGTATTATTGAGAGCCAGAGGATAGAGTTGCTCCTCTTTAGAAAATACACAAAGCCTAGTAGTCCAGGACATGGCTTGAGGCATGGTGATACTTACCTAGAGGGTATTCCCGTGACTAGAGAAGTTGCTAGAATTTCACAAGTAGGAAAAAGTGATGATGGGAGGGGATCAAATCCACAATCAGAGAACACTCTGTCACTGGAAAAATCTGTAAATCTTAGAATTATAGAAGAAATAGTGCAAACAATTTTCTGACTATGCATCTTTGTTTAAAATTTTTTGAGTGCTGGAGAAATGTTAAATTTCATTAAGTTTTACAGCCAGACTTAATGTAGACATAAATCCCTTTAATGTTGGTTTCAGTCAAAAGTAAGCTGAACATTATCATTAAACCAGTGCATGTGGGAGAATTATTTGAGGAAAATCAAAATAGGCACAGTTGGGGACATTCAGCCATGACCATATTAGATGCAAGCAGGTGCAATAGCAAAATTCTTCAGGCTCTAATGGACTGGGCTCTTTTGCTACTCACTTTCCATACAGATGAGCTTTGTTCTGGGCAATATGGTTGCAGTTTGTGAGTCTACCTGGGGAAGCTCATTTCTCTTTTATTAGTCCATGAGCACAGTGCAACTTAAACTAATATTGTTACACAGATCCTAGCTTGGTTATTTGGTTACTAGAGGCCCGGTGCACAAAAATTCGTTCACTCAGGAGGGTTGGGTCCCTCAGTTCAGCCTGTGCCCTCTTTTTTTTCTTTTTTTTGAAAGACTTAGACTTTATTGTAATGTAGCATTAAACTCTATAACATAGTTGAGAGACAATGTTCCAGAGCTTCTCAGGTTCATAACCATATGTAGAAAGTTGTTTGTCCACATTCCCAATGCTTATACTTTGACAAGAAGGACTAATATTGGAAACTACAAGAAAATATCAGTAATTCAGGGAAAATAATAGTAAATAGATGAGAACTCGCATAGAACATGTAGAAAACACTTCTCCAAGTCTGTTGTTAGTGTACAAAAGGTATCTGAGATCCAGGAAATCCTTAATTACACTAAAGAGCTCATTAAACAGTGTATGAAACCTCTATTATTTACTTAAAGGAGCCTAGAACTGTAAATGTGTGTCATACAAGGCAAAATATGCTTGAAATAGATATCCTTGAAATAGACATTTCAGACAAAATATCCTTGAAATAGACATTTCAGCATCTTTGGAAAGCCTGAGACTTCACTGCAATGTAGCATTAAACTCAATAATATAGGTGAGATATAATGTTCCTGAGCTTCTCAGGTTCATAACAGTGTGATAACCCGCATTTAACATGTAGAAAACACTTCTCCAAGTAAGTTGTTTGTGTAGAAAGGTATCTAACATCCAGGAAATCCTTAATTACAGTAAAGAGCACATTAAACAGTATATGAAACCTCTATTATTTACTTAAAGGAGCCTAGAATTGTAAATGTGTGTCATACAAGGCAGAATATCCTTGAAATGTAGAAATAAGCACAATTAAGCAGCTTTGGAAAGCCTTACACTTCACTACAATGTAGTATTAAACTCTAAAACATAGTTGAGAGACAATGTTCCTGAGCTTCTCAGGTTCTTAACAGTGTAAGAACTAGCATTGAACATGTAGAAAACACTTCTCCAAGTAAGTTGTTTGTGTAGAAAGGTATCTAACATCCAGGAAATCCTTAATTAGAGATAAGAGCACATTTAACAGTGTATGAAACCTCTATTATTTGCTTAAATAGGCCTAGAACTGTAAATGTGCGTCATACAAGGCAGAATATCCTTGAATGTAGAAATAAGCACAATTAAGCAGCTTTGGAAAGCCTTACAATTCACTGCAATGTATTGTAGCATTAAACTCTATAACATAGTTGAGAGACAATGTTCCAAAGCTTCTCAGGTTTATAACCATGTGTAGGAAGTTGTTTGTCCATATTCCCAATGCTTATACTTTGACAAGAAGGCCTAATATTGGAAACTACAAGAAAACATCAGTAATAATAGTAAATAGATGAGAACTCGCATAGAACATGTAGAAAACAGTTCTCCAAGTCAGTTGTTAGTGTAGAAAAGGTATCTAAGATCCAGGAAAACCTTAATTCCAGTAAAGAGATCATTAAACAGTATATGAAACCGATATTATGTACTTAAAGGAGCACAGAACTATAAATGTATGTCATACAACACAGAAATCCTTGAAATAGATAAATAAACATATTCAAGAAGCTTTGGAAACCCTTACACTTCACTGAAATGTAGCATTAAACACTGTAACAGAGGTGAAAGACAATATTCCCTAACCCTAACCCTAACCCTAACCCTAGCCCTAACCCTAGCCCTAACCCTAGCCCTAACCCTAACACTAACCCTAGCTTCCCAGCTTCATAACAGTGTGTAGCAAGTTGTTTGTCCATGTGGGCAATGCTTATATTTGGATAAGAATGCCTAATATATGAAACTACAAGAAAATATGAGTAATACAGAGAAATTAATAGTAAGTAGATGAGACCTCATATAGAACAGCTGAAACAGATTTCTCCAAGTCACTTGTTACTTGAGAAAAGGAATCTAAGATCCAGGAAAACTTTAATTAAATGTAAGAGCACATTAACAGTGTATGAAACATTGTCTCTCAACTATGTTATAGAGATTAATGCTACATTGCAGTGAAGTGTAAGGCTTTCCAAAGCTGCTTAATTGTGCTTATTTCTCTCTTTCAAGCCTTGTATGACACACATTAATAGTTCTAGGCTCCTTTAAGTAAACAATATAGGATTCATACACTGTTTAATGTGCTCTTAACTCTAATTAAGGATTTCCTGGATCATAGATACCTTTTATACACTAACAACAGACTTGGAGAAGTGTTTTCTACATGTTCTATGCGAGTTCTCATCTATTTACTGTTATTTTCCCTGAATTGCTGATGTTTTCTTGTTTCCAATATTAGGCCTTCTTGTCAAAGTATAAGCATTGGGAATATGGACAAACAACTTCCTACACACAGTTATGAACCTGAGAAGCTCTGGAACATTGTCTCTCAACTATGTTATAGAGTTTAATGCTACATTGCAGTGAAGTCTAAGGCTTTCTCCAGTTGCTTAATTGTGCTTATTTCTCTCTTTCAAGCCTTATATGACACACATTTAAAGTTCTAGGCTACTTTAAGTAAATAAAAGAGGTTTCATACACTGTTTAATGTGCTCTTACATTTAATTAAAGCCTGTGCCCTCTTGCAGTCTGAGAGCCCTCAGGGGATGTCAGGCTGATGGCTTAAGCCTGACCCAGGGAGCAGGGCTAAGCTGAAATTTGACATCCTTAACACTGCAAAGGAAGTGGGAGAGGCTTCTATCACCGCCACTGCACTCACAGCCATCCGCTCGGCTTATGGCTGAGCAGAGCTTCTCCTGTGGGAGTGCACTGACCACCAGGGGGGAAGCTCTTGCATTGAGCAACTTCCCCCTGATGGTCAGTGTGCATCATTATCGACCAGTCATTCCTGGTCATTCCACAGTTAGGATCAATTTGCATATTACCCTTTTATTATATAGGATATGCCTTCAGGGAAAATAGCAAGCCAGAATAAAGGGACAAATGCAATGTACTTTCTTGTTCTGAGTTCCTATAGTGATGAAATTATATTGTCAGCTAAGCATATGCGATGCTGTACTCATGACCTTAAACTCCTATTGTTGGAGATAGTATTTAAGTCTGGTATTACTTGACATTTCCCAGGGGTCATCTTGTCTCCCTGGTACAATTTCTCTGAGGTCTAAGCTTATATATGACAACTAAGGGCCTAGTGCACAAATTCATGCACCTTGAAAGGAACTGTGGGCCACAAGGCTGAGGTGGACACAGTGGCAGGACTCAGCCCATCCTCCATGTCCCCACCTGGTCCCTCCCACCATGACCCCCAGTCCCCTGTCTGTCGGCAACCCGGCTCCCACCACCACCATTCCTACACACTGACGGAACTGGTTCCACTCACACCTGCTGCTGCTGCCAGCCCCAATTGTTCTGCACCGTCAGCTGGTGCAAGTAGCAGCTGCTTCTCCGATTGCCCCTCAGAAGCAGGGGGAGGTGGAAAAGCCCTCAGGGGCAATTGGGGCTGGCAGCTGGTGCAAGTGGGGTTTGTGCCAGCAGCAAGTGCAAGCGGCTGGCAGGACTGTGGTGCATGGGAGCAAAGAATTTTCAGTAACCACCAGAGGATCACTCTGATGGCAGTGACCAGTGCCCCATCTTGGCCTGGTGCCCCGCTCACCTGCTCCACCATCCCACTGCAACTGATACCTGCCATGTTCTGCACGCGCCCCCTGGTGGTCAGTGGGCTTCATAGTGACCAGTTGTTCGATGTTCTGCCGTTCATTCTACTTGCATATTAGGGTCTTATATATATATAAATACCTAGAAAAAACTATTTCTTGCCATGGCTCACAGGCATGCTAGTACTTCCATAGTGCATTTGTATGAAATTTTTAAAAAGTGTCTTCTATCGGTGGGTAAGTTGCAAAACAGCACCCCTTCTTCTGAGCAAACAAATTAGAATATGTACCCCCTCCTGGGCAGACAAATGAGAAAGGGTAACCCCTCTGGGCTGACCAGTTATTATTTAAAGCGCCACTCCAGGTACACCTAAAACTAATACAATATTGTATATCAACTATAATTGAAAAATAAATTTTAATTTTAAAATAAATAAAAATAAAGGCCCTCTTAGGGCACATGGTTTGGCAAATCCATGCAGCCCCCAGTGGCTCCCCTTGGGCTTGCCCCTTTATGCAAAACACAACCTACATGACTGCATGTAGCACCCTTGCTTGCAGATACCACTTTCCTAATTTTATAGTCAGACTATAGGGCTTGATCCTTGGGGCTCTAAATATATCTCTCAGCCAAAGCAGTGCACCCCCACTTTAAATATAGTGACCTATTATAAGAGCCTGGGGTTGCCAAAATGCTGATGCAGAACCACATTTAAAAATGAAAGTTAGGCCCTAGATGGTTTGGCTTGGTGGATGGAGCATCAGCCTGAGGACTGAAGAGTCCCAGGTTTGATTCTAGTCAGGGGTGCATGCCCAGATTGTGGGCTCAATCCCCAGTTGGGAGAGAGGCAGCCGATCAATGATTCTCATTGCTGTTTCTCTCTCTCTCTCTCTCTCTCTCTCTCTCTCTCTCTCTCTCTCTCTCTCTCTCTCTCCATCTCTAAAGTCAATAAAAATATTTATAAAAATGAAAGTTGGTGAGAAATTGTGTAGCAGACCCCACGTGGACCCATATCACCTGGATGATTACCTCTGAATACCCAGAGCTATTCACTGCAAACACCTGCCTCTCTCTGCCAAGGGTGATAGGTGACCTTGGGAACAGATAGGACACAGTAGATGGAAAGACAGAGAGTTAGAAGGTTGGTGCCCTTAGAAACAGTCTTCAACCAGTGGGCAGAGGTTGGGGAAACAATGGTGGGGCTCTCTACTGCCTCTCTGAGCCTCCAGCTGTCTGAGCCCAGTTTCTAACCACAGGAATGCCTAATAACCACCTGTGATTAGTCTGAACCTGGGACAGGTAAACTTCAAACTCCTAGCAATGTACGGAAGGTTTATATCAGATTTCTTTTCAGCAACTAGAGCCTCCTAGAAAAAAGGGGATGAGGAACAAGCATGTCTCAGAGAAAAGACTTGCTGAGACACTATAGTGGAGGCCCCAGGCTGTCAGAGGGCAGCCTGGGAGCCTATGAGGCCTAGGATGTCATTCAAGGGTTTGCAAATTCTTTTTATGAAAGATGGTAAATTTTTTGAGATTCATGGACTTCTGTCACAACTGTTTGTCTGCTGTTGTAGCGTGAAAGCAACCATATGCAATCTGTAGGGAGTCATGACTACTAGTATGTTCCAATAAAACTTTATTTACAAAAGCAGGTGTTGGGCCAAATTTGGCCTATAGGCATTTTTGTGAAAGACAACCATAGGGAGTCATGACTTGCACTTAAATTAAGTCATTAAATTCCAGATTTGGCAATAAGGGTGGAAGTATCAGAGCAGGATCTCAAAAGATTTTCTGAGAATGTTAAAGCAATGGAGGGAGTGGGCATGGTGTCCACTGGGTCCACCACCAGCTTTCACAGTGAAACCAGCCCTAGCATCCGGCATGTGCCATGTGTGGAACTGTACCTTTGTTGACCACACAATGCAGTGCCTCAGATATGACAAGCCTAAAGATTTTGTGGAAATAAATAAATCCTTTGTCCTTTCCTGGCTGAGTGTGCAGGCAGGCCATCTGATGGAAAAGTGCATAGTGCAAGCAATGGCCAAACCCGTAATGATTAAACTTTCTTGCTAAGAGTTACTCTAGCCTTTTTCTCTGGCTATGCATACAAATGAAGTTTAGAAATAATTCCCAGGGAAGCCCTGAGGTCAGTTTGGATTCAGCCCAATCTTCTCACTTTCTGCGTAATGGTACAGTGATAATTCTTAATAACGACTGAATCATCCTGATCCTGAATCATCAATGATTAGATTATATTCACTAAACATCTAGTCTTTTCTAAAGCAATAAAATAGACTAATGCACTTTAGGAAGAAGTTATAAAAGAGTTCAAACCAAAACAAGTCATTCTACCTAAAATGACCAGGACATTAAGTTTACAGAGACACAACTTTCCCCCAAATGTCAGTGTTAAAGGCTATCTTAGAAAATTCCAGGATAATTAATTAAATTAATTTATTCCTGAACACAAACAATTTCATGAAAGGAAACGCCATAATTCAAATCAATAAATGATTTGGTTTGAGCCATAAAACTATAAACAGCCTTTGTGAAATCTTGCTTACTGTTCTTTCTTGCTATAAACCATTTGACTTTCATCCAGAAAACATACAGCCAAATAATCACAACTGTTTGCTTTCCTTAATACTCAGTGTAGATTGTTATGTAAGGAGGAGAGCATTCATCATCAAAATCATTGGAAAGACAGCAAAATACTTAGAATTCCTAAGTTATCATCCATTTCAACATTCAGAAGTGAAATTGACCCCAGACAACACACAGTCTTTCTTCTTGCTGTAAAAATACTTCAGAGTTCCTTGGATTCTCAACTACCAGTTCCATTGTCAGAACTCCCTAATTCCTCTTGTGAGCAATCACCCACCTCAAGGCAAACCATTTGCTCTAGAAATGAGCACCAAAAGGCCTTGTCCCGGGTAATGATTATGAGCCAGAAAGGTGAGCCAGAGTGGAGAGCTTGCGAAACAAACACAAGGTGTGGAAAATTTCAACTTGATTTTTCTCTAATTGAATTTAATTCCTATCTGCCAGGATAATTGCACTGATGGTTTAAAAAAAATTTTTTTTTTTTACTTTGGTCAACTCATGTTCCTCCCCCCCCCCCCCCCCCCCCCCCCCCGCCCTCCTGTCTCCAGAATTTCCCTCCAGCTTCAAGGATGAATGTAGCATTAAGGAGAGGGATCAGTGGTCCTGATGCTTGCATCTCATCCTCGATCCATCCTGGACTGTCCTGTTGCATGCATTCCATACCTACTGGAAAGTCAGTTCATGCACATCATGCCTAAACCCTGCATCTTCATTGTCCTGACCACAGATCTTTCTGGGCCAGATGGTTCTCACTGTTTGTCCTCACCAATCAGCCCCCAAAAAAAGATTGTGGCTGTTCCTTACTCCATATGGAGGGTCACAAAAATGCAGAGTGGGGCTACCTCAAGCTCCCCAGTTAAGACACCTAACAGAGCCACTTTGATTTGCAGTTTCATTCCTTGTCCAAGGATGAGTCCCAGACTTCTCTGAAGTTGGACATTCCAACAGAACTCTTCCCACTTCAAGAGCACAGCTCAGAAGAAAGAGGTAGCACTCATGGCACCTCTGAGGACCCCACAATGGCTACTCATGCTGAATTTTCTATCTAACTCATCCTAGGTCAGGAAATTTTAACCTCTATGGAAAAACCAATCAGGCTTAACAATAGTCCTCCAGATCTACTGTTTAAGTTTCAACCTCAGCTTTGAAACACAAAAGAAAAAATATTAACTTGTGTTTCTCTTGATATTCCTATCCCACCAACTCTACCTAAGAATGCTCTTATCTAAAAAATTCAGGGAATATTAGGGGTAACCAAATATGCTTAAGGAAGGCAATAAATTACTATATCATAATGGTATCAATAAAAAAAACTGCATATATTAGACTCTTAATGATATGCTTTTGAAAGTATTTCTGCTGTAACCTTATAGCAGCTTATGTATCTCCTTTCAACAAAACAGTAAATTGTGTAAATGACTGTGGTTGATGTTGAGGTTGATATTTAGGGCTTGGGCAGGGATTAAGCATGAAAAAAGTAAGCCCCACATCAGTCAGAAGCAGGGAGCTGGATTTGAGCCTTCCACTTAAAGCAAGAAAACTATAAAGGGCCATCTCACTTGTGACATGAGAACTAGAACATTCTGGCCATCAGTTCAAAGAAACTTAGCTTAATCCCTGGATTCCAGGTAAATCCCATTTATACAAAAGGCATAACTCAACTTAAAATGAAGACAGCCCTGGAGAGTGTAGGACTCAAAATAGTTACTCTTACGGCCTGAAATTGATTGGGATGAGGAAAGGGGATAGCCAGTTTTGCTCAGTGGAGAGAGCATCGGCCCGCAGACTGATGCTCTATCATTAATTGAAGTTCGAATCTCCTCAAAGCCACATGCCTTGGTGGCAGGCTCCCAGCCCAGGGCATGTGCAGGGGCAACCAATCAATGTCTCTCTCTCACGTCAATGTTTTTTTTTCTCTCTCTCTCTACCCCTCTCTTTCTGAAAATCAGTGAAAAAAAATATCCTCAGGTGAGGATTAACAAAAAAAAAGGGGGGGGGGGGCGCGATAAAAGGGAAGACATAAAGCTCCAAAGACACATTTCAGCTCTATCACCATTTGACAAGGGCTGGTCCAGAGCAGAACATAAACACAGCAGTGGGGAGGGATTAGCAGCTTGAAACCGTTGTATCGCATTTTCTCTTGCCTGTGCCTCTGGCTTTATTGACCCAGTGAGACCCCTTGTGTTTTTCAGAATGCCGAAGCAAGTTATGACTTCAGTAGCAACGACCCCTATCCTTACCCTCGATACACAGATGACTGGTTTAACAGGTAAACTGGGCCTTACGAGGTGTCTTTGGCTTTAGGTTTGGGGTTTTATTCTGTTGTTTTGTTTTGTTTTTAAGGCTTGATAATTGCAAGCAAAATAATCTCAGTACTTCACTAAATTGTGATTTTTCCTCTCTGTGGCTATATTCTCTAAATTCTTAGGGTTTTTTTTCTAACATTGCAATGCTCCTGTAGAATTAACTGTTGGACTAGGAATTGTTTGCCACTATATAAAGATAGAAGGAAATAGGAGTAAGAAGAAAGCCTGTCTGGACCCACCACAGGGTGATTTAAAACATGCTGATTTCACGTGATCTGTGGAAACGATTGTAGAGAACTGTTTTTTGCCCATGGGTCTGCGTCTGTGTGTTTTTTTAAGTGTATCTGCTGTAACCTCATGACGGTCATGCAATCCCTTTCTTAAAATGAAACTGACAGAGGTTTGAAGTATTGCTCAGCATGGAAAACTATCCAACATCTACCTATTTTCTTCAGCCTATGTGGCTACTTATACATGTAAGTGCAGCCTCTTTTTTCCCCCCAAGTAACATTCTTATCTAACTGGTTAATTACATATAAGAAATACCAAAAAATAAAGGTGTATGGCTTGCTCAACCAAAGACTGCTATACTTTTTAAACCTAGTGCTTCCCTATTATTGATGTTCTTGGGTGAAGTTTATGAGAATCTATGAACTTTAATTAATGATATAAAAATATATTATGTGTACAGCACCTTATTCATTTCTTTTACCTCTGGTGACAAACTCGTGGCCCATAAAACAAATGGAATTCTCAGTTTAGTGATAAGAAAATATAGATAGGTTTAGAAAGGGAAAGTGACTTCCCTGGTCAAACAATTTTTATATGTCAAAGTCCACACTTGAATCCAAGCTTCATAAATGACTCTAATTCCAACTTTTACCATCCTTTAGTAAGCATCATTTTTATTATAAAAGACAGGAAGCATTATGGTCAGAGAGTGGCCATGTAGCTTAATCTCTGTTCCTATAA